>NC_045967.1:12325044-12675669 GCF_010909765.2 Amblyraja radiata | reverse complement strand
TTTGACCACCAGCGGGTGGGACCCCATGGCCTGTTGTCCTGGAGCTGGTTTTAAATAGACAGGCAGGGCACTTCTAGCCGTGTTGATGGCTCTGTAGCTGAGTCCTTCATCATGGTGAACGTTCGCCAGGAATTCCAGTACGTTGGTAACTGTAGCGGTTGAGTAGGTGGTCCCTGTATCCAAGCAGTACTTCTCCCATTTTTTGATGCTGGACAAGTGCTGTTTTTAGTGGATGTTCGGAGGGATGCTGACATGGTGTCGACGGTTTGTTCTGATAATCCCAGCCCCAGAAGTGGTTTGTGCAGAATCTGCAACCCAGGAGTTTGATTTGTTCATGGCACGGGTGGCTTGTGCCCGACACTGGGTGTTAATAACTCTGGGTCACTGGGGAATACCATCGGAGTTTCAACAACCATGTCATGGAGTATTGGGAACCATGGCTGCGTAGGCCAGTCGGGTACTATCAAAATACCTGAAGCAGAGTCCATTTGTATTGTACGTAGTCCCCAACTGATGAGGCAGAAGGGAGGAAATGCATAGAAGAAGAATTTCCCCAATCCAGTACGAACGCATCTACCGCTGCTGACTCAGGGTCTGGTTCCCAAGCGACATACATAGGTACCTGGTGATTTAGCCTTGATGCAAATAAATCGATATCTGGCGTGCCATATTGCTTGATAACTTTTGCAAATTTTTGGGGTTTTAACATCCATTCGATGTTGTCATTAAATTTACGTGACCTGGTGTCTGCAACTGTATTTAGCTTACCTGGCAGGTAAGTTGCTGATAGCCAAATATGTCTTTCGACACACCATTGCCAAATTGTGTTGACCAACTTGTCGCATGTTACCGATTTTATGCCGCCTATATGGTTAATGTAGGCCACCACCATAGTATTATCTATTTGTAACCGTACATGCAAGTGATTCATATTTGTGCATATGCTTTTAAACCATAAAAGTCACCCAACATCTCTAGATAATTAATGCCCAGTGTAAGTGGTAACGATGACTCTGGGTTAGTCCATCTACTACTTGTGCTGGATATAGAGTTATTTGCTCCCCAGCCTTGAGCACTGGCATCTGTTTGGATAACTAACGTAGGGTTAGTGATGATAATAGGGCTGAAACTATGCCAAACGTTTTTTGCCCACCACTGTAGTTCTCATATTGCTTCAGTGGGTAACTTTATGACACGATCATAATGACCTGTGTGTCATTTTGGTGCCGCGCATGCGTGCTGAGCGGGTTCTTCACGTAGTCATTCTCGTGACTCCGAAGTAAAATCATGGGAGCTGAAAGCATTTGTAACACGAGCAGGAGGCTTAGAGACAGCTAAGTATACACGTATGTTTCATCTACTTCAAAATGGTGGTAGTAACTCATGAATCAGTGTCTGGAAGCAAATCAACAAATTATTATCATGGTAAGAAGCAAGAAGTTTCATAACCGCAGAAATTACTAGAGAAATAATCGCAAATAGAAATCATTGTATGGATATGCTTCTGTAAATATTTGTAGGATATACATACCCTGGAGATACATAGGGGAGAAAATAATGGTTGAACGTAGACCATTCATTGATTTCAACGCAAAATATAATTTACATTTCCTCAATTCATGTATTTTGATTGACAGGTATGAATGGGAACATTGTATAGAGTTTTACTGTACTTCACTTGGCACTGGATCTGTGCACCAAGTTTCCATTTGATGTCAGCTCTGGCTCTATTCTTATCTTATCTTATCTCATCCGAAAGACGTGCGGGTTTGTAGATTAATTGGGCTCTATAAACTGCCCATAGTGTGTAGGGTGTGGATGCGATAGTGGGAAGGCATAGAACTAGTGTGAATGGTCAGCCTGGGCGATGGACCGAAGGGCCTGATTTCATGCTGTATCTCTCAATGATTGAGTTGTAGAGTCATAGAGTCATACAGCATGGGCCCATTTGCTAATCTATGCTAGTCCCACCTGCCCATGTCTGGCCCATATCCCTCTAAACCTTTCCTATCCATGTACCTGTCCGCATGTCATTGACCTTAATCGTTAACACTTTTTCTCAATCAATCAATGAATGTTACTGTCGTCTCGGAGTTCGATGGCTGGAGGTTCGAGTCTCAATATCACCATGAGGTTTATGGTAGCTTGTATTCACTATGTAACATTTATGACTCCCATGTCCAAATATTGTCATTGGGTCTTCAGTACTTCATGATGCCCTGGTATCAAGGACAGCTAAATAGCAGCAAAGCATTCCACTATTATTAATATGAAGCTCGGTGCCAAACCTAACTATTATATTTCTTCCAAAATCGATTTCATGTCTTAAAATCCACTTTATGGGCGATTGCAAATAATACTCCTCTCCGAGTACAGTGAATGACTCATATTCTCATCTCAGTAACATTTCAAACGTAGCTGCCAAACTTGTATTTTACTGCTAATCTGTTCATTTTGCTAGCCTGCAAAAGAGTCCTAACTATACAGGAGCAAACCACAACCAAGCTCAGAGCAAAGGTTTACATGGGACCTGGGCAGCCCAGTAGCACAGCTGGTAGAGCTGTTGCCTCACAGTGCCCGAGACCCGGGTTCGATCCTGATCTCGGGTGCTGTCTGTGTGGAGTTTGTACGTTCTCCCTATGACCACGTGGGTTTCCTCCAGGTGCTCCGGTTTCCTCCCACATCCCAAAGATGTGCGGGTCTGTAGGTGATATAAATAAATATATATACTGATTTATTTTTGTTTATTATATTGTTTACAGAATACTATGTTTACATATTCTAAACATATGCGCTACTTTCAAATGCTGAATAATTCATCAGTTAGTGTCTACATTCATATACATTTATTACATCTTTTGGTGACAATCTGCACTTAATTTCCAATAATAAATTTACTATAAATATATAAAATAAAGAAACTGCAGAAATCTGGTTTACAAAAGAGACACAAAGTGCAGGAGTAACTCAGCGGGTCAGGCAGCATCTCTGGAGAACATGGACACGTAACATCTCACGTCCAGTCAAAAGAAGGGTCCCGACCCAAAACCTCACCTATGCTTGTTCTCCAGAGATGCTGCCTGACCAGCTGAGTAAAGCCCCTGTCCCACTTAGGAAACCTGAACGGAAACCTCTGGAGACTTTGCGCCCCACCCAAGGTTTCCGTGCGGTTCCCGGAGGTTGCAGGTGGTTGCCGGAGGTTGCAGGTAGTGGAAGCAGGTAGGGAGACTGACAAAAACCTCCGGGAACCGCACGGAAACCTTGGGTGGGGCGCAAAGTCTCCAGAGGTTTCCATTCAGGTTTCCAAAGTGGGACAGGGCCATTACTCTAGTACTTTGTGTCTTCTTTTACTAGAAGACACTAGAGCTGCTGCCTTACAGCGGCAGAGACCTGGGTTTGACCCTGACTACAGGTGCCATCTACACGGACCTTATATGTTCCCCCTGTGACCTGCATGAGTTTTCCTCAAGAACTCCAGTTTCTTCCCATATTCCAAAGACGTGCAGGTTTGTAGGTTATTAGCTTCTGTAAATTGTCTTTATTGTGTAGGATAGAACTAGTAAATGGGTGCTTGTTGGTATGGACATGGTGGGCTGAAGGGTATGTTTCCATGCTGTATCGGTAAACTAAACTAAACTAAACTGTTCTTAGACACTGATAAAATAAGGGTCCAATCGCTTATCCATTTCCTCCACAAATGCTGTCCGATGCCCAAATGCACTTTGCATTTTGCTGAAGATTCCAGCATCTGCAGTTCCTTGTATCTCCATTTTAACAAACAGGTAATGTATTCTAAGGTACATAAAAATGCTGGAGAAACTCAGCATCTCCAGCATTTTTGTGAATCTTCGATTTTCCAGCATCTGCAGTTCCTTCTTAAACACGGTAATGTATTTTACTTCGGAGTCACGTGAGTGACTACGTGAAGAAGCCCGCCACGACGCATGCGTGTCATATCGCTTTCACGCTTGCGAAACGACAGGCGGGGTGGAACGTTCCCCCGCAGCGGTAAGTTTGAAACCGCGACCTGCAGGTAAGTGATTTACTCTGTTTTTACACGGGGGGGGGAAGCTGGATAAAATATAATGTCCTCAAGTGCTGCGAGTGAAGCTGGCTGGGGAGGACCGCGAAGTTACGGGAGCCAGCAGCAGCTGAAGGCACAAGCCCTGTCAGGGATCAGCTGTGCCGACTTTTGGTCCCGTGCCGGCCAGAACACCACGGCCGGGCGGGAGACTATTCAGAATGGGGCCGTCGACTTTTGACAAGTCGAAAACGGCAGGAGGCGGGGTGGAACGACGTTCCCCCGTAGCGACAATTTAAACCTGGACCTGCAGGTAAGAGCTGCGGTCTTTTTGTGTTTTCCCATGCTGATTACAGGTGGAGAAACCAACGGGCTGCGACAAAGCTGGTGGGCTAGCAGCGGCCAATGGCACTTGAATCACCAATAATGGGATCAGCTGTGCCCGATGTCGCCTCTGGAGCCGGATGGAGCGGTGTGTGGAGCATTTGCTCCAACGTGACAGACTCCGGGAGATGGAGTCGGGTCACTGTGGGCCCTATGATAAATCCACAGCAGTACCTCTTGAAGGGCTGCACAGTGCTTCTACCTCATCAGAGGGGAGCACTGCGGGTCAGTTCTGGGCTGACCTGGAAGAGGGGTCCGCAGAAGGAAAGACAAGTGTGCAAGGGGTGCAGGAACGAGAGAACCTACTGGACTAATAAAAGGGACTCCAACAAAAACCCACTACAGCCAAAGACAGCACCCCTACGCACCCACCAGCAGAACTGATGAAAGCTTGAAGGCCCGGTACTCAAAACATGAGTTTTTTAGGCCATGGCCCAGGCCAGCCTTCTTGGAAGATGCGGGGACCTCCAACGCCAACCAAACCGAAAATCCAGACACCAGCGCAACAACAGCAGCGAAGAACCTACAAAAAGAAGTAAACCTGCCACTGGTAACTATGGAGGTAGGTGGGTCTGGTTCTCTACAAAATAGAGAGCATGGAGGTTGGGGGGAGATTACACTCTTTTCTGAATGCATGGAGCATGTTAACAACCGATACTTACATCTTAAGCAGTATCCAGGGATATACAATAGAGTTTATACACAAGTACAGCCCTCCAGTTCAACATATACCGAACCGAATGTTCGTGCTTTCTGATAAAGAAAAATCAAAAGCGCAAGCTGAACTGGAGCGGCTTTACGTAAAAGGTGTAATTGAGAAAACTCAACACAAACCATTAGAATTCGTGTCCAATATATTTACCGAAAACAAAAAAGATGGTGGTTGTCGCATCATCACAGATCTGACAAAATGGAAACCTTTGTTACTGCTAAACAATTAATTTCCAAAGGTTACTTCATGGCCAGCATCGATTTAAAAGATGCTCACTATTCAGTGCCTATACGAGGTGACCACAGATGTTACTTAAAATTCAACTGGATGGGCCAACCCTGCCAGTATAAAGCACTGCCAAATGGGTTATCATCAGCCCCAGGCTGTTCACAGCATTTAAAAACCAGCCCTAGCGTTTCTACGGAAACGTAAACACATGGTCATGGCATATTTAGATGACATACTCATTGTGGGCAAAACTTTGGAATTGGCCAAACAAACTGTAACCGCCACAAAACAGTTATTTGAAAAACTGGGAATTATTATCCATCCAGTTAAATCTAAACTAACGCCTTCCACTACTATGGACTATTTGGGGTTCACCATTGACTCAGTTCACATGTCGGTGACTCTGCCTAAGGGAAAGGCTAGAGATTTATTAGAGGCTTGCAATAACCTCATTGACATCAGCAAACCATCCATCAGATTGGTAGCAAAAGTAATTGGCAAAATGGTGGCTGCCTTTCCAGCCACACAATTTGGACCTCTACATTACCAAAACTTACAGAGAGCAAAAATACAAGCACTCTAAATTAATGCAGGTCACTTTGACAGACCTATGAAACTACCAATCAAGCTAAAATGGAACTAAAATGGTGGATAGATAACATCTGGCTTTGTTCCAATCCAATCATTGTCAGTAACCCTTCCATGGTACTACAAACTGATGCCAGTGCACTTGGGTGGGGAGCCACCAATACCATCACCAGCTGTGGAGGTAGATGGACTGCTCAGGAGGCATCATTATTACTCACACTGGGCATAAACTACCTGGAAATGTTGAGTGCATTCCATGGCCTAAAGTCATATTGTACTGGGTCATATCACCAGCATGTTAGACTACAGATAGACAATACCACCGTGGTAGCATACATTAACCACATGGGTGGAAACAAATCGACATCATGTGACAATCTGGCTAATACAATTTGGCAATGGTGTATCCAGAGAGATATTTGGATATCAGCCACTTACCTACCAGGAAGACTAAATTTAGTGGCAGACACCAGGTCACGCAAATTTAATGCAAACACCGAATGGATGTTGAATAAAAAGTATTTGCTGATATTACAGCAAAATATGGAACACCAGATATCGATCTATTCGCATCCAGACTTAACCACCAGTTATCAAATTAAGTTTCATGGGAACCAAACCCTGGGGCAGCGGCGACAGATGCATTTTCGCTGCATTGGGGGGAAATTGTTTATTTACGCATTCCCTCCTTTCTGCCTCATCAGTCGGGTATTAAGGAAAATACAACAAGACTCTGCGTCTGGTATTTTGGTAGTACCCGATTGGCCTACTCAACCATGGTTCCCAGTGGTATTAAACATGGTATTAGAACCATGTATCACCATCCCACATAGACCAGATTTATTGCTAAATCCCGTAACAAGGGATAGCCACCCATGCCATAAACATTTGAACTTATTAATTTGTAGAGTTTAAAAACACCTCTACTACAACTGGGACTGACGGACCGAACAGTGAACATGATCTTGGCGGCCCAAAGACAGTCAACCAAAAAACAGTATCTGGTCTATATCAGGAAGTGGGAGATGTACTGCCATAAAAACAACATCACCTACAGAGACATGAACATCCTGTCTGTTCTGGAATATCTGGCAGGCCTCCACTATGATGAGGGGCTCAGTTACAGTGCCATCAACTGCGCCAGAAGTGCCCTATCGGCTTACCTATGGCAGGGGACAGAGCGTTATTCTGTTGGTACTCACCCACTGGTAACAAAACTTATGAGGGGAATTTTTAATACTAATCCCCCAAGAACCAGGTACTCCCAAATATGGGATGTAAGTATTGTCCTGATGATGCTCAGGAATTGGTCTCCAGCAACAGCTCTGTCCCTACACAGACTGACATTAAAAACAGTCATGCTAATGGCATTGGTCACGGCACAGAGGGTACAGTCACTGCATAAACTAAGACTGGACAACATGACTTCCTCAACAGAAAATATTACGTTTCATATCTATGAGTTAGTAAAGCAGAACAGACAGGGGTCAGCAGGCCTCAATATACAATTTAGGTCATACCCAACAGATGACCGTCTGTGTATAGTAAGACATCTGTCGTTATACATGAAGAAAACGAAAATCCTAAGAGGCAATGAGAAGGCACTTTTGGTCAGCCACAAGCAACCACACAAAAGAGTGACGGTCCAGACCATCTCAAGATGGCTGAAACAGGTGCTAACACAGGCTGGGGTGGATACTAATATTTTTAAATCTCATTCCACCAGGGCTGCAGCTACATCGGCAGCGATACAGTTGGATGTACCAATGGACCAAATCCTCAAGGCAGCAGGATGGTCTGGGGGAAAAAACATTCCAATTATTTTACAATAAACCAGTAATGAAACCTGGAACGTTTGCAGAAACAATTTTAAGTTCTGTAAATTAATTTAAACCCATAAAAAGGGGTTATAATTTTGTGTTAATAAATTTTATGATTTCAATGTCCAAATTATGTTAACACAATTCCTCCTACAGTCATCAAGGCAGACGTGATGCATGGACACGTTTCCACGGCATGAAATCACAGAGCTTTAAAATCTTCACGTAGTCACTCACGTGACTCCGAAGTAAAATAGTAAGATTAAACGAGAGCTTACCAGTTTGAAGTTTGATCTATATTTTATGAGGAGTTACGATGAGGGATTACGTGCCCTCCGCTCCCACCCTTGATCATATACTTAACTGGTATCTCTTCTCTAATCTTACTATGTTTAGTCATTACAATTATCTGTGATTTCACACCGCTGCTTTGAAGAATAACACGCATGCGTCGTGGCGGCCTTCTTCACGTAATCCCTCATCGTAACTCCTCATAAAATACAGATCAAACTTCAAACTGGTAAGTTCTCGTTTAATCTTACTATTCTACACTGTCTTGATTTGGAAATGAAATCAACCAACGATTATTGAAATATTTACTGCAAATGCGGATAACTAGATTAAAACATTCTTTAGTGATTAGGTTTGGTTTGATAAACAATGACTAATTACTTTCTTCTGGGAAGATTTACATAGAACAAAGTATATGGAACAAAGAATAGGCCCTTCGGCACACAATGTCCGTTCTGAATATAATCCATATATTTATGTTGACAGGATTTAAACCAGCAAAAGTTAAGTGTGTGTTGGAAGGAAATGCAGAAGCTGGTTTACACCCAAGATAGACACGGGTCAGGCAACATTCTTGGAGAAAAGGAACAGGTGACATTTCGAGTCAAGACCCTTCTTCAGACTTGATAGCGTCAAGTTGGGAAAAGGGGAAGTACAACGGGATCTGGGGGGTCCTTGTACATCAGTCTATGAAAGTAAGCATGCAGGTACGGCAGGCAGTGAAGAAAGCAAATGGCATGTTCGCCTTTATAACAAGAGGAATCGAATATAGGAGCAAAGAGGTCCTTCTGCAGTTGTACAGAGCTCTAGTGAGACCACACCTGGAGTATTGTGTACAGTTTTGGTCCCCTAATTTGAAGAAGGACATTCTTGCTATTGAGGGAGTGCAGCATAGGTTTACAAGGTTAATTCCCGGGATGGCGGGATTGTCATATGCTGAGAGAATGGAGCAGCTGGGCTTGTACATTCTGGAGTTTATAAGGATGAGAGGGAATCTCATTGAAACATATCAGATTGTTAAGGGTTTGGACACGCTAGAGGCAGGAAACATGTTCCCGATGTTGGGGGAGTCCAGAACCAGGGGCCACTGTTTAAGAATAAGGAGTAAGCCATTTAGAACGGAGACAAGGAAACACTTTTTCTCACAGAGAGTGGTGAGTCTGTGGAATTCTCTGCCTCAGAGAGTGGTGGAGGCAGGTTCTCTGGATGCTTTCAAGAGAGAGCTAGATAGGGCTCTTAAAAATAGCAAAGTTAGGGGATATGGGGAGAAGGCAGGAACGGGGTACTGATTGGGGATGATCAGCCATGATCACATTTAATGGTGGTGCTGGTTCGAAGGGCCGAATGGCCTACTCCTGCACCTATTGTCTATTGTCTATTGATAAAATGTGTAGGAACTGCAAATGCCGGTTTACACTAAAGATAGACACAAAATGCTGTAGTACCTCAGCAGGTCGGGTAGCATTTCTGGAGAAATGGTATGGGTGATGTTTCGGGTCAAGACCCTTCTTCAGACCTAAGTATGCTGGGTTAAGTTAAGTATGAGTTAAATATGAATGGGTTAGAACAGAGGTGGGGAACCTGCGGCCTAAAAGCCAAATGTGGTCTCTAGGCCATTAAGTGCGGCCTTTTGAATGAATCCAAATTTTGTAGAACAAATCCTATTATTTTTATTAATATGTTTTTATTCGTCTTTTATTATTTTTATTTTAATCTTAAAATTAACGTATTTAAAATACCAAAGAGTTAAAGAAGATTCAATGAAATAATCCTCCCTGACTAGTGAATGTATGTACAGACGGTGCACCTTCCTTGAAATAAAACGTTTATTGCACAGATAAAAAAGACATTATCAGATCCAGATGCTCTCATTTCTTTTCATTGTATCTTACATCAGCAAAATCTCTGGGCTAAATCTACTATTTTAAGTGCCACTTTATAACAAGTTATAAGTATTGTTAACTAAATTCGTGCAAATGCAACACGGTATCGTCAGTTTCGTAATATGCTAAAGTTGGACGAAGAGGCATTCAGTGTGGATTTGCCGTATCATTGTAAAGTGCGTTGGCTATCGCAGGGACAGGTGTTAGCAAAAGTTTCATCTTTGCAAGAACAGATAGTTACATTTCATGAAGAACAGAATCAGCAATGTGAATTATTGAAAGAAGATTTCCAAATAAATACTGCATTTCTATGTTATATAATGTCAAAGCAAAATGACTTGAATGTTTATTTGCAAGGTAAAACTAAGTCTATATATGATGTGGCAAAAAATCAAAGCATTTCGATAAAAGCTTTTTTAAAAACTCTTCTACTTCAAAATGAAATTTCGGATGAACATTTTCCCCAGTTAGCGAAGGTCATTGATGAGCAGGAGGATTTTTGCGAATCATTTGAAGAATACGCAGCTGTTATAGACATTAATTAAAGAATACAATGAAAGGATCACTGACTTTGAGAATCATGACATCACACTCAAATTAGCATTTCACCCTCACCTAGATGATGTCTCCAAAGCTCCTGAAGAACTACAGATGGAATTGATTGAGCTCTCAGAAGATGACATTTTAAAGTCCTTATTTGATGCTAAAAAAGATCCGATTGAACTATGGAAAAATGCAGTAGAATACCCACGTCTTCATCAACATGCACGAAGAATGCTTTCTTGCTTTTCAACCGCTTATTGCTGCGAATCTACATTCTCCTACCTAACCCAAATCAAGACGCCCTTAAGGTCACAAATGACGGACACCCATCTAGAAGATCATCTGAAACTGCATACCTCCATGTTGCAACCAAATATTCAAATGCTTTCCCACACAAAGCAATCACACAAAGTCATTAAAAGATTAGTTAACTTTAGAATCAACAAATTGTTTTCGTTTTCTTGAAGTTAGTACATAGTAGTTAGATTTTTACAAAATAATGTACGTTTTGAAGTATATCTAATTGAAGTTGCTTGGATGCGGCCTTATTAGATTACAGCTAATTTAGCATTCCAACATGAAAAGGTTCCCCACCCCTGGGTTAGAAACTCTCAAGCTCTCAAGTTTGTTGATTTTCACTCATTGAGCACAACACATAATCTCTGATCTCTTCCCAAGCTTGTGGTCCACAGGCAAAATAAACGCGATGCAAATTTGTTAAAACGTCAAATTGAAGGGAGGAGCCGATGAATTTCCTGTTGATTCAGCAATCCCTCATCACACCATTTCAGATAAGTGTTGCAGATAATCATTCCAGATTACCACATATTCACTGATTCAAGTCAAGTCAAGTCACATTTATTTATATAGCACATTTAAAAAACAACTCTCGTTGGCCAAAGTGCTTTACATTTGTTATAAGAATAGTATAACCAAACAAACTACATACATATATACATATAGCCCTCGCTCAGTGGACGTCAGGAAAGGCTTGGGAGTATAAATAAGTTTTTAGTCTTGACTTAAAGGAGTCGAAGGGAGGGGGCAGTTCTGATGGGAAGGGGGATGCTGTTCCACAGTCTAGTAGCTGCAATCGCAAAGGCGCGGTCGCCCCTAATCTTATGCCTAGACCGCGGGATATTCAGCAGCCCCAAGTCGGCCGATCTGAGGGACCTGGAGGTGGAGTGGTGGGTGAGAAGACTTTTAATGTAGGAGAGGGCAAGCCCATTGAGGGCTTTGTAGACATAGAGGAGGGTCTTGAAATGTATACGGAACCACGCAGGGAGCCAGTGGAGAGAGGCCAGGATCGGGGTGATGTGGTCCCTTTTTCGGGTGCCCGTCAGGAGTCTCGCTGCGGCGTTTTGGACCAGTTGCAGGCGGGACAGGGAAGATTGGCTTATGCCAGTGTAAAGAGAGTTGCAGTAATCTAGGCGGGAGGAGATAAATGTGTGGATGATCTTTTCGAAGGTCATCAAAGTGAAGGAATTGTTTTATTTTAGCTATCGTCCGAAGCTGGAAGAAGCTAGCTTTTACCACGGCATTGACTTGTATCATTTAATGTATTTAATGTGATTGATGCATTTCACCCTAAGGTGCACATTGCAGTTGTAAGGCAACTGAACCATCTTATCACCAACTAGAGAGTGGTCCTCAACTACAATCTACCTCATTGAAGACCGTCAGAATATCTTCAATTGGACTTTACTGGACTTTATCTTGCACTAAACATTATTCCCTTTATTGTATATCTGTGTGGGTGGCATGATTGTAATCATGTATAGTCTTTCCGCTGACTGAATAGCGTGCAACAAAAAAGCTTTTCACTGTTCCTCGGTACACGTGACATTATACTAAACTAAACTAAATGTCAAGTTCCTATCACAGGAATCCTTTGTACTGCTGCGCTGCTCATTCTATACAAGTAGTCTGATAAACATACAGTATATGTTGGCCATGGAACAAAATACATATTATTTATGAAAGGTAATCTACAGTGCTAAAATTTTTATTTTAAATGCAGTTGCTGGAAATCTGATATAAAAACAGAAAATCCTCGAAACACTCAGCAAGTCAAGCAGCATTTGTGGAAAGAGGAACAGCTAACATTTCAGTTCAAAGATCCTTCATCAAGAGACAATGGTCGGAATTGGATTGTTTCCGCTGGAAAACTGGTTGAGGGGAGACCTGATAGAAGTGTATAAAATTATGAGAGGCATAGATCGGGTAGACAGTCAGAACCTTGCCCTCAGGGTGGAAAAATACTGGATTAGATAATAGATGATCTTGGCATCTGCAGATTCTGGTTTACAAAACAAGACGCAAAGTGCTGGAGTAATTCTAGGTCAGGGAACATCCCTGGAGAACACGGATAGGTAACATTTTAGGTCTAACGAAAGGTCCCGACTCGAAACATCACCAATCTATGTTCTCCAGTGATGCTGCCTGACCCGTTGAGTTACTCCAGCATTTTGTGTCTTTTTTTGACCCGAAACATTCACTGTTTCTAATTCTGAAGAATACCCCCAACCCGAAACACCGTTTGTCTATTCCCCCCACAGATGCTGCCTGACCCATTTGAGTTTTAGTTTAGGTTTTAGTTTTTAATGACACAGAGTGGAAACAGGCCCTTCAGCCCACCGAGTCCACACCGACCAACAACCCCCAAAGTGGTCTATCCTGCACACTAGGGACAATTTACAGAAGCCAATTAATCTACAAACTAGATGTCTTCGGAACGAGGGAGGAAACAGGAGCACCCAGGGAAAACCTGCGCGGTAACAGGGAAGACGTGCAAACTCCGTACAGACAGCACCCATAGTCAGAATTGAACCTGGGTCTCTGCCACTGTGAGGCAGCAACTCTACCACAGCGCCACTGTGCCACCCAAAAGTTCCTCCAATACTTTGTTTTGCTCAAGGTAGCGGCATGTGCAGCTCCTTGTGTCTGCATTAACTGCTTCGCCAGCTTTAGAGTCACGGGGGCATGGCGGTAAAGTTGCTGCCTTACAGCAAAATGCAGCGCCAGAGACCCGGGTTCGATCCCAACTTCGGGTGCTGTCTGTATGGAGTTTGTACGTTCTCCCCGTGATCTGCGTGGGTTTTCTCCGAGATCTTCGGTTTCCTCCCACACTCCAAAGACATACAGATTTGTAGGTTAATTGGCTTGTTTAATTGGCTTGATAAAAATGTTAAATTGTCCAAGTTGGCGAAATGCAGAGTGCTGCCCTGCCGACTACAAAATACAGAAGGTTCAGAAGGAGTGAACAAGCTGATAACGCCGACCATTATGGCAGTGTTATGAATTGCTGAATCGAAGAAATAACTAATGTATAATATAAATAATGAGTGTCATTTCAACCAGATGAGCTTCCACCTGCTTTTATCATTAACAATCATGCTCACCCTGCAGGACTGTGTGGAGAGGACCGAGATTCTGTCATAGTCTGCAGGCTTTGCTATCCCAGATGTCGGATGCCGCAACAGAAAGCCCCAACCCCTGTAACCTGACGGCACAGAAATCCTGTCCTATAATCATCTTCTCAACTCGGCTGTCATGCTGCAGATTTATCTCCAACCCAGCAGGTGATAGGAAATTCAACTTTCTCCCCTCCTTTTGACACCGACTGGCTTGGTGGCAAAATAAAAACTGACTTCAGCAGTTAGTGAACGGCCTGATGAATTAGTGCAATTTGGAAGCATGTAGAATATAGGCCAGTGCAGCAGAGGAACAGCCCCTTCGACCCACAATGTCTGTGCCGAACATGAAGCTAAATTAAAATAATCCCTTCTGACTGCAGGTGATCCATAGCCCTCAATTCCCCCGCAATCCACTTGCCTATATAAAAGCCTTGTCAATGCTGCTGTCATATCTGTTTCCACAGCCACCCCCTGACAGTGTGCTCCAGGCACTTAGCACTCACTGCGTAAAAAACTGTCCCGCATATCTCCTTTAATCTTTGCCCCCCTCACCTTAAAACTAGGCCTTTTGTCTTTGACATACGCATCCGGCAAAAAACATTCTGACTGTCTACCTTATCTATGTTTCTCATCGTTTTATATACTTCTGTCAGGTCTCGCCTCAGCCTCCAACACTCCAGAGAAATCACTTCAAGTTTTTCCAATCCCTCCTTGTAGCTAATACCATCAAATCCAGAGTGTTCTGGTTAACTTCGTCCTCTTCAAAATCTCCACATCCTTCATAAGTTTATGTCATTGGAGCAGCAATAGACCATTCAGCCTATCGAGTCTACTTCGCCTAGTAGAAGTCTATCGAGTCTACTTCAGTCATGGCTGATCTATCTTTTCCACTCAACCCCATTCACCTGCCTTCCTCCCGTAACCTTTGACACCCTCACTAATCAAGAACCTGTCAATCTCCGCTTTAAAAATACCCAAAGACTTAACCTCCATGGCCGTCCATGGCAATGAATTCCACAGATTCACCACCTCTCTGGTTAAATAAATTCCTTCACATCTCCATTCCAAAGGCATGCCCTTTTATTTTGAGGCTGTGCCCTCTGGTCCTCGACTCTCCCACTAGTGGAAACATCCTCTCTACGTCCACTCTATCCAGGTCTTGCACTATTCGGTAAGTTTCAATGTTAACCCTTCATCCTTTCTGTAATGGGGTAACCGGAACTTCACGCAAATAAATAATTGGAAGGCAAGAATAATTTCTGTCAGGTCTCTGAAATGTTACAAAGTGTTTCTTGATGAGTGCCCACCCAGGAGAATGAGGCAAGCAGATACCAAATGCCTTCTTCACCATACTTTTCACCTGATCATGGAACTATGTACCTGCACCCCTAGGTCTCTCTGTTCTACAACACTCCCCAAAGCCGTAGAACCATTGGGATTGGTGGTATCTTATGACTTCTACCACATCAACCTCCATAGCAACATAAGAGTGGAAGGTCATGTTACAGGCTGTACATATTTCGAAAGGTGTCCTTTTTATTAATGTACGATAAGGTACATTCGGGACATATTGCCATTATTGTCTCTTGAGGCAAAACTTCCCAAAGCACTTCACTTAATAGCAGAAGATAGACACAAAATGCTGAAGTAACGCAGCGGGTCAGGCAGCATCTCTGGAGAATAGGTGACGTTTCGGGTCGAGACCTTCCTCAGACTGAGAGTCAGGTGAGGGGGAATCTAGAGCTATGAAAACAGTACAGAACAAATCAGAGCCAGCACTGATGGTCCATTGTTAGCTGTGGGAGAGGTGGTAACGAGGGAATATGAAGAGTGAAGCTAGCAGGACAACTAAGGTGGAGGTGGGACGGAGAGAGAGGGAACACAAGGGATAATCAAAATTAGAGAAATCAATATCCATACCGCTGGGTTGTAAGCTGCCTGACCCGAAATGTCACCTATTCCTTTTCTCCAGAGTTGATGCCTGACACGCTGAGTTACTCCAGAGCTTTGCGTCTATCTTTGATGTAAACCAGCATCTGCTTTCCTTCCTTCTCACTTAATGACTGTTTTTTTAAAGTGTGATGATTGTTATATGGGCTAACTCTGTAAGTAGGTATGTTGCAAAGCCTACCTGAAGCGTCGTTGAAAATCTGTCGCTGTGCGTGTGCGCGATTTTGGCGCCGTTTAGAGGGGGCGGGTTTAAAACGCGATTTTCTCTAAGCTGTTCCAATCGAAAATGTTCAGCCTAGTTAATTATTAACGAAAAATCGCTGGAAGACCCCGTCGCAAAAGCTATTATTAGGTTTAAAGGCCTCGTATAATAGTTATAGTAGTTTAAAAATCAATCTCTAAACCCGCGAACACCAGCAACCGCAGGGTCTCATAAAGCAAACAACTGAAGTTAGGTTGTATATTTTTACATTAAAAAGGGCTTCTAAAGATCCCTTTATACAAAGTTTAATATTGCGAGTAGCTCATTTTGGGCCCATTATATCCCGCAGTATTTTTCTGGGCATTTGGGGCACAAATCTACCGCAATGTGAACGTTCTAAACCAGCGCGTTCCACAGGGACCCACTGGAAAGCTGATTTAAATGGGCATTTATTTACAGCAATTAAACACTAAATTCCTTCCATTTGGCCTATAAATTAATGTAAATGAGATTTAAAAATCATGTTTTATTGTGAATTATTTGTGAATATTATTTGGACATTTAGGCTATTTAAAAATGTTAATCATTTATTAAGAAATGGATAGATGTTTAGATCTAGTAATTGAAGTCTGAAATTAGCTACAATTAGGTAACTAACTAATTATATGCTTTAATTTCAGGTCATCCAAGTAAGATTATTTTATATTTGTTTCAGAATGCTTCAATCTATGATAACTGAAAATTTCATTCAGTTCTCTTAATTTTTAAGAAAGTTATGGGCTTTTGACTGTTCACGATCACAGCTTTTTTGTTATGTCCATAGAAAATCAATAGGGAACAAGATGCTCATTTCCCAGTATGAAAATGGCCATAACTTTTTAAATACTTGAGATATGAAAGTGAATTAGGTGTCAAATTAAACTTATTTTTATGCTTTATCTGATGGGATAAATTACAGACTTGATTTTTTAAATCTCAAAATTTTGTAACATTGCTACTGTAAGCTCAGATACAGTACATCATTCAACAGTAAGAAGTTATTGTTTTCATTCACGTGGTGTGAGGCCTTCATTAGTTGCTTACACCTCTTTGGGAAGTGGGCAAAGTGCAGTAATCTAATTATAATCTTGTTGGCTAATATTTCATGCACGCAACAGCACAGACAATATGCAGACTGGCTTCTTTCACAAACAGGACGGTGATAATCACCAGATCTATTCATCTCCAAAATGGAAAGGTTCTGTACTTTACATCCATTTGAGAAGGGCCAAATTTAGATGAAGAGAGGCCCTAGGCTGTTCCACTTGTGAGGCCCCTCCCAATCCCCCACCCCCACGACTAGAGGAAGATGGTCCACCAGATTGACACCGATTTGCAGCCGAGCGTGGCCAATGAGGTAAGGGGCTGGAAAGCTGCGCTTTTTATATATTTATTTATTGCCAGTGCTAGTGTCGAGTTATTGGCCTAAAACAATATTATTCTGAAATGGAGGGCAAGGAAAATTACTGAAGGGTTGTTTAGAGACAACAGTGCGTTGTGACAGCATATGTAGGAAAGGCCTATGACAGTGTGAAAGATATTGTACACCTTGCAGGGCTCACTTAATTTTTTTTCTCTGTTGTCAGCCGGGCAACCTTGGCAGTTTTTTAAGTTGCCAAATGATAGTTTAGGAGGTCATTTAAGACGGCTTGCATGACGCGTGCGATAATGTGCTCAGACAAAGTGCATAATTACCAGTCGGAATTATGCTCAATGAAGCATTCACATATTATTTCTGCTTCAAATAAAGTCACAAACTAAACATATTCACCAATCAAGACATGATATATATCACAATGACATGCAGCAAAATTACTATACAGTATTTCAACTCTTTTTACACTTTGCAATGAATGCAATTTCTATTATTTCTTTCCACTTCCAAACAAAAATGTGGTTGGATTATTCAGCGTATGATCAACCTTGGTGAGACCAAGCGCAGGCTTGGCGATCGCTTTGCTCAACACCTCCACTCAGTTCGCAATAACCAACCTGAGAACGGTAGGTGTCCTGCCGTGGACGGAGGCCGCCTAGATTTCGAGGCCGCAGGCTTCAGCCTATGAAGCCTAGTGGTAAATCCAGCTCTAGGAGGGCCCCCTAGATCTCGAGGCCCTAAACTTAAGCTTGTCAAGCTTATACATAAATCCGGCCCTGCATTTGAGACAGTGGACGTCAGTTTGATGTCTCAATTAAAGCATGACGGAATGGAAATCTAATCCCGTAGGGCATGTTCTGGGCGTGACGCAGTGTGAAATCAATTGCTACATGCAGCTGTGGACTTAGTGGTGTACATGGAGCACAGTGCAATGTGCAGCTCCGTGCAAAACCCGCACACACACGCACAGGGATGCGTCTGACATGCGTATGTGCAATCGCACATGGTCTGAACCTCGGCAGAGACAGAAGAGGTCGTCCCTCCTCTCCCCCATCAGGCGCACCTCCCTCACACTAGCCCCGTCTGTCACCCTGTTCCTTACCCCTCCTCCTTCCCCCTCATCACCCACCTTCCAACTCTGAGTCCTCTGTCATCCTTAAACCCCCCCTTCTCTCAGCTTGTCCTAGTCCCTGCCCACCTATATCTCTCCCTCCTTTATATTTCAATCCCCCTCTTCCTTCCTTTGCTGATGAATCCTTCACACCCCTTTTGACTCAATTTCACCTCAAGATTTAACATTCAAGAGAGTTTATTGTCATGTGTCCCAGATAGGACAATGAAATTCTTACTTTGCTTCAGCACAACAGAATATAGAAGGCATGAATACAGAACAGATCAGTGTGTCCATGCACCATTATATATATATACACACATGAATAAATAAGCAGATAAAGTGCAAATAAACAGATAATGGTCTATTAATGTTCAGAGTTTTGTTACAGTTGTGTTTAATAGCCTGATGGCTGTGGGGAAGTAGCTATCCCTGAACCTGGACATTGCAGGCCTCAGGCTCATGTACCTTCTACCTGAAGGTAGCGGGGAGATGAGTGTGTGGCCTGGATGGTATGGGTCCTTGATGATGCTGCCAGCCTTTTTGAGGCAGCGACTGCAATAGATCCCCTCGATGGTAGGGAGGTCAGAGCCGATGATGGACTGGGCAGTGTTTACTAGATCGGGCGGGCGGCACGGTGGTGCAGCGGTAGAGTTGCTGCCTTACAGCAGGGGATGCAGCTGTAGTTCAGCCTATCCCACTTACGCGACTTTTTAGGCAACTACAGGAGGCTCTGAGGTCGACTGCAGTCGCCTGAAAAATCACCAAAGTGGGACAGGCCCAAAAGCAAGCCCATGATCAAGAGGCAAGATAAAAGGGTGAAATCACCAAACATAAAACATTGAACAATACAGCACAGGAACAGGCCCTTCGGCTTACAATGTGTTTGCCGAACATGATGTAAAAACCAATAATCCACATTCCTTCATTTCCTGCATGTACACGTGTCTATGCAATAGTGTCTTAAATGTATCTGCCTCCAGCACCACCTTTCGCAGCGTGTTCCAGGCACTCATCACCCTCTGTGTACAAAACAATCTGCCCGCACATCTCCTTTAAACTTTGCCCCTCTCACCTTAAAGCTACGGCCTCCAGTATTTGTTACTTACATCCTGGGAAATAAGTTCTGACTGTCTACCCCTTCTACGCTTCGCATATTTAATTTACTTCTACCAAGTCTCCCCACAACCTCCAGCATTCCAGGGAAGACCATCCAGGTCTGTCCAAGAGTGCTGAAATAATTCAGCAGGTCAGGCAACATCTCTGGAGAACATGGATAGCTGACGTTTTAGGTTGAGACCCTTCTACAGTCTGTCCAACCTCTCCTTATAGCTAATATCCTCTAATCCTGGCATCATCCTGGTAAACCACTGCATCCTTTCCAAAGCCTCCACATCCTTCCTGTAATGGGGCGACCAGAACTGCACGCAATATTCCAAATGCCATCCAACCGAAGTCCCATAATGCTGCATAGTAATAATAATATTCCTCATAATGATTTTTAAATGTCAAGTTTGGAGGTTTGATTGATTTTCTTGTTTTGTATTTGCCCTTTGGTCATTATATCCTTTCAGCACAGTTTTTCTATCTGTAATTGGGAAACTCATGTGTTGCATCTGGGTTTTACAGTTGCTTTTTTGTATCGTTCAAATGAAAAAAAGATTTGTTTTGCAGATGTCAAATTGTGGTTCATTTGTTACAGAATGTGCTAGTTCATAATACAACTTTGTGCAAAATTATCATGTGATATTTCTTCACATTAGTTCTAGTCACACACATGCAGCTGCCTGAAAGTGATATCACTCGCTGAAGATCCATGTGTTTGTTGCCTAGAAGATCTGGTTCCAATGGCACTCTACTGAACTTTTTTGTTTCAACTGAACTGAAGGATTTTAGAGCGCAGGGTTAGATGTATTTTCTCACTAGACTAAGTGGGACCCGTTGGGTCCCATGTTCACGTGGGAGGGCTGGTCCCCCAATGCAATTTCCACCTCTCCACCAATTCCAATATTGGTGGCCAGTGGGGGGGGGGGGGGGGCTTACTGGAGCGCTAGTATGGGTGTTGTGGGCTGGACTGGTTTCCAGAGGGCTAGCATGGACATTGTGGGCCGAATGGATTCTTGGGCTGACAGCTCAAGCCTGGTGGGCTGACAGCTCAAGCCTGGTGGGCTGACAGCTCAGTCACTCAGGCTTGGTGGGCTGGCAGCTCAGTCACTCAGGCCTGGTGGGCTGGCAGCTCAGTCACTCAAGCCTGGCGGGCTGGCAGCTCAGTCACTCAGGCCTGGTGGGCTGGCAGGTCAGTCACTCAGGCCTGGTGGGCTGGCAGCTCAGTCACTCAGGCCTGGTGGGGTGGCAGCCCAGAAACTGCCAGAAATTCTGCCCAAAACAGGTGAGAGATTCTGTGAGAGAGAAGGGGGAGAGGGTGGAGGATCAATTTTAGACATTTTTCATCTTTTTCTGCAGATCACAGCAATGAAGGAGGAAAGTCTATCCTGGCCTGGATCTCACAGGGAGCCAATGAAGGGAGGGAGAAAAATACTGGAGTGAGGTTTAATACTTGCAGGGGGAATACTTACTGATGGGCCAAAGGGACTCCTCCTGGGCTAGTACAGGTCTGATGGGCCGGAGGGGCTCAATAAAAAAAAATCTCAGTGAAATCTCAGTGAAAGGCACTTTTTCGGGACTTTTCCTGGCCTGGCAGGGGCCTTTTGGGCCAAAATGTTCCTCCTGGGCTAATACAGGCATTTGGGCCAAAAGGAACTGGTTTCTCATCTAATAGGGGCCTTGTGGGCTGAAATTAGTGGTTTCGGGCAGACCAAACAACTCATTTTATTTTATTTCCATTTCAATTTCAAGCACAGGGCATGCCAAACTGCTCATTGCATTTTCATTTAATTTCCATTTCCATTGCAGTCTCAAGCACAGGGCAGGCCAAACAGCTCATTGCATTTTCATTTCATTTCCATTGCCATTGCAGTTTCAAGCACGGGGCAGGCCAAACAGCTCATTGCATTTTCATTTCATTTCCATTTCCATTGCAGTTTCAATCACAGGGCAGGCCAAACAGCTCATTGCATTTTCATTTCCTTTCCATTGCCATTGCAGTTTCAAGCACGGGGCAGGCCAAACAGCTCATTGCATTTTCATTTCATTTCCATTTCCATTGCAGTTTCAATCACAGGGCAGGCTGAACAGCTCATTGCATTTTCATTTTCATTTCCTTTCCATTGCCATTGCAGTTTCAAACACAGGGTAGGCCAAACAACTCATTTCATTTTCATTAAGGGCTAACAAATCATTTATTGCATGTACATTGCAGACTCACAGTTCAGTTGATTCACAGCTTAGAATGAGAGTCGTGGCCTCTCCCTCGCGATCTTGCAGAGTGACTGAGTCATGTCCAGGCATGCGGGGTTTTATAGTCCTGCACCCACCCCCCCCCCCCCCCAGGAAGGGGCGTTACCTTCATCGCGGTGATTGACAGGCGAGAGGATCTCAAGGTTTTTTAAACACTCATAACTTTTTTACATTTCATCGATGGGACAAATCCTCAGGGCCTGTTTAGTGGAGGAGGACTGTGAATAGGATGGCCAAAAATCATAGCGATATATTGTAGCATTTTATCTAAAATCAATATACAGCGCAGACAGGAAGTGGTCAAGATGACACTTTTAATTATATACATATCAAACAATGTCAACATTTGGAAGAAATTGAATTTACCTTGACACATCACACACCAAACTAGAGAGAGCGAGAGGGAGAGGGAGAGGGAGAGGGAGAGGGAGAGGGAGAGGGAGAGGGAGAGGGAGAGGGAGAGGGAGAGGGAGAGGGAGAGAGAGAGAAGTTTTGAAGCAACTTGTCATTTGTCAATGTAAGAGGGACAGAGGCAGTGACAGTTCGAAGTTTGACAACGTTGGACTGCAAAAACGTCCCTTTTTTAAAAGATTTCTCCATTCAGTGAGGAATTCCAGTGTGTTTCTGGAGTGCCGTGGGATCGGCAGTGGCTGGAGACCCCACAGAGGTGCGACGCGCGCACGGAGCAGACGTGGCACAAAGCGGCAGAGTGGAGGGGAGGAAACGGACAGTATCATCGTGCCAAGTCTACCCCTGCAACGCTGTCACCAAGACCACGGCCCTTTAAGACCAAAATAACACTCTATGTTTTTCAGAACTGAAACTTGAAGGACTCAAGATAGCGTCAGAAACCTGGTGTTTCTTTGTGTACTGACGGTGGAGTCTACTGTTCTTACACTACAACCACTGGATTTTTGTACTTATTTATGATCGTGCTTATGTATAGTATGAATCTACTGAATTATGTGCAACACAAAGAATTTCACTGTATCTATGTACAATGTTAATAAATAACCATTGAACCCATCTGGTGATCACCCTTGCTCACCTGTATCCACCTATCACTTTCCAGGAATTCCCCCACCCATATCTCTCTTTACCTGGATTCTCCCCCATATTACTCATTGTGAAGAAGGGTCCCAAGCCAAAACATTGTCCATCCATTTCCCTCCACAGAAGCTGCTTGACCCGCTGAATGATTATGTTCTTTGTCTATTTCTCGATATTCCAGCATCTGTGGCCTCTTGCATCTTTTTGAAAGAATTATTAACTAGTAGAGAGGCGGAGTAATTGAGTTGTTCTCTTTCATTCGTAAAAAACTTGATAGTTAATTTAGTTTAGTTTAGAGAAACAGTGTGGAAGCAGGCCAGCCCACGAGTCCGCACATGCCAGTGATCCCCGCACATGAACACTATCCCAATCCCGACTACGAGTGCTGTCCGTACGGAGTTTGTACGTTCTCCCCGTGACCACGTGGGCTTCCTCAGAGGTCTCCACTTTCCTCCCACACTCGTACAGGTTTGTAGGTTAACTGACTTGGTATACGTGTAAATTGTCCCTAGTGTGTGTAGGGTAATGTTGATGTGCGGGTAACATTGGTTGGTGTAGACTGTTTCCGGGCTGTATCTCTAAGCCAACCTTAACTAAACTAACTAGAGACAATTTAAAACTTTTACCGAACCAAATTAACCGACAAACCTATGGTGTATGGGAGGATACCACAGCACCTGGGGAAAACCCATGCGGTCACGGGGAGAACATACAAACTCCACACAAGTTCTATATTATCCCTCTTTCTCATCTACTGCCTACACATGAGGGGCAATTTCACAGTCCAGATGATCTATCAATCCGCGCTTCATTGGGATGTTGCAGGAAACCCACGTGGTTACTATGGAACGGAAACTAAACCGCAGAAACATGATCTCAAAAATGCAGCCAACTCATGAAACTGTTTGAGTTTAGGATTGTAATTATGTATGGTATTATCTAATTTTGATTGAAGAGCATAAAACAAAGCTGTTCACTGCACCTTGGTACACATGCCAATAATGATAAACATTTACAAGTTATCAAGTCCCACATTTGCAGATGTTTCTGGCTACAAACTACCGATAGACTTTCAAAATGATTTTTTGTCAACCACGATCCAGTAAGAGACTATGATGGTTGTTGGTACTAATGGGCCTGTCCCACTTACGTGACTTTTAGGAAACTACAGGAGACTCAGGTCGACGGCAGTCGCCTGAAAAATCACTAAAGTGGGACAGGCCCATAAGGAAACCCATGATCATGAGGCAAGATAAAAGGGTGAAATCACCAAACATAAAACATAGAACAATACAGCACAGGAACAGGCCCTTCGGACTACAATGTGTTTGCCGAACATGATGTGAAAACCAATAATCCACATCCCTCCATTTCCTGCATCTCCACGTGTCTAAGCAATAGTGTCTTAAATGTATCTGCCTCCAGCACCACCTTTCGCAGCATGTTCCAGGTACTCATCACCCTCTGTGTACAAAACAATCTGCCCCGCACATCTCCTTTAATCTTTGCCCCTCTCACCTTAAAGCTATGGCCTCCAGGATTTGTTACTTACATCCTGGGAAATAAATCTGTCTGTCTACCCCTTCTACGCTTCTCATAATTTAATTTACTTCTACCAAGTCGCCCCACAACCTCCAGCATTCCAGGGAAAACCATCCAGGTCTGTCCAAGAGTGCTGAAAAACTCAGCAGGTCAGGCAGAATCTCTGGAGAACATGGATAGCTGACGTTTTAGGTCGAGACCCTTCTACAGTCTGTCCAACCTCTCCTTATAGCTAATATCCTCTAATCCTGGCATCATCCTGGTAAACCTCTGCATCCTTTCCAAAGCCTCCACATCCTTCCTGTAATTGGGCGACCAGAACTGCACGCAATATTCCAAATGCCATCCAACCGAAGTCCCATAATGCTGCATTGTAATAATAATATTCCTCATAATGCTTTATAAATGTCAAGTTTGGAGGTTTGATTGATTTTCTTGTTTTGTATTTGCCCTTAATGCCCTTAATATAATGACATCCTTTCAGCACAGTTTTTCTATCTGTAATTGGGACATTACTGTTTTTCTTGTGTTGCATCTGGGTTTTACAGTTGTTTTTTTGTATCTTTCAAAATGAAAAAAAGATTTGTTTTGCAGATGTCAAATTGTGGTTCATTTATTACAGAGTGTGCTAGTTCATAATACAGCTTTGTGCAAAATTATCATGTGATATTTCTTCACATTAGTTCTAGTCACACACATGTAGCTGCCTGAAAGTGATATCACTCGCTGAAGATCCCTGTGTTTGTTGCCTAGAAGATCTGGTTCCAATGGCACTCTACTAAACTTTTTCCTTTCAACTGAACTGAAAGATTTTACGGCCCAGAGTTAGATTTATATACTCATATCAAACAATGTCAACATTTGGACGAAATTGCATTGACCTTGACACATCACACACCAAACAAGAAAAGAGAGAGAGAGAGAGAGAGAGAGAGCTTGCACCATGGTGTGTGCTGGTGCCAGCCAGTGCAGACAGGAGACTCGAATACGCAGATAATAGGAGTTATTTTGTATTGTTTCTTTATTGATAGTTGATAGTGTTTCTGTGTTTTACTTCTGCTTGCTTGAATAAATAGTTGGATTAATGGTTAAATAAATGATTAGATTTATACACTCACCTCAAATGATGTCAACACCATCCTGACAATGTATTTGGAGGATTGTGTGGAGTTGGGATTGATGGCACATTTACTGTGCTTTTAGGATGGCAATTTAGATTAACTATGCCACTGATACATACAGGACAACCAGAATTTTCGAACATAGAACAGTACAACACATGAACAGTTCCTATGGCTCCCAATGTCAATGGACAATAGACAATAGACAATAGGTGCAGGTGTAGGCCATTTGGCCCTTCGAGCCAGCACCACCATTCAATGTGATCATGACTGATCATCCCCAATCAGTACCCCGTTCCTGCCTTCTCCCCATATCCCCTGACTCCGTTATCTTTAAGAGCCCTATCTAGCTCTCTCTTGAAAGTATCCAGAGAACCGGCTTCCACCGCCTTCTGAGGCAGAGAATTCCACAGACTCACAACTCTCTGTGAGAAAAAGTGTTTCCTTCTCTCCATTCTAAATGGCTTACCCCTTATCCTTAAACTGTGGCCCCTGGTTCTGGACTCCCCCAACATCGGGAACATGTTTCCTGCCTCTAGCGTGTCCAAATCCTTAACAATCTTATATGTTTCAATAAGATCCCCACTCATCCTTCTAAACTCCAGTGTACAAGCCATGGATATGTCCATGCCAAACATGATGCCAAGACCAAATTGTATTTGCCTGCACATAACCCTCCATTCCCTGCCTATCCAAAAGTCTCTTTAATGTCACTATCGTATCTGTCTCACCCACTCCTCCTGGTAGTGTGTTCTAAGCATGCACGACCCACAGTGCAACAAACTTGCCCCGCATAACTCCTTTAAACGTTCCCCCTCAAATCTTCCACCAGGTTTGAGGTTTGCATTTCAGTGAAAATGGCCCTCATCATGTTTCACACCAAAAGCCTTTGTTGCATAAAGCAGCTTCATGCAAACAAATTTCCAGGTTACCCATAGAAAATGATAATTCAAAAACCGGCAGACAGCTATTAAGGGATTAGGTGACAATGTTGTTCAAATTATATGACATAATGCATAGAGCCTTACAAATTAGACCGATTATCACTGCATTTCATGCATATTGGTCTTCTTACACAAAAATAACCTTTAATTAAAGAGGACACCTGGAAAATAAGAAATTTGTGTGGTCCTATTTTCACAGATCCCGCAGTCAATAAACATTATACCGTAATAATTTGCCTCGCCACGACATTTGGAATGTTTTTTTACCAATACTAGTATGGAGTTTCTGTTTTAAATTAAAGTAATTAATCTCATTTCTTTCATTTAAAATGTGACTGTTTAGTTTAGGTTAGTTTCGTTTAGTTTCGCATGGAAATAGGTCTTTCGGCCCACCGAGTCCACGCACACGACACGTACAAACACGTGCAAACTCCACACAGACAGCACCCGAGGTCAGGTTTGATCCTGGGTCACTGGTGTTTTGTGGTACTGTCATAACAACTGCCACTTCTTTGGCATAAAGCAACTGTCACAACTTTGCACTTCTTTTGTTTAAGTCCATACACTTTATTGAGTTTAACTGTGTGATTATCTTAATTCATTATACCATGTTAAATTCCGCTATTTGCCCTTTTTCGAGCATTTTAACTGGTGCAGTACTGATGATTTATGTACATGATATTGAAGTAGGAAATTTTAAAAATTATAAGGAGGATGAGTAATTTATCATCTGTTTAACTCAAAATCTTACATACTGGGGAAACATGATGGGGGAAAAAGAACATAGGGAACCTACAGGTGTTAGTGAAGCAATAAATAATGTCATCATAGTGTATAGGTTGCACAGCTGAAGTGCTCTGGATCAACTAGATACGTGATTACAATTCAAAGAGTCATACAGCACAGAAACAGGCCCTTCAGCCCAACTCGTCCATGCCAACCAAGATGCCATGTCTACACTGGTCCCATTTGCTGCATTTGGCCCATATCCCTCAACACTTTTCCTCCATGTACCTGTCCAATTCTTCCTATTCTGTTCCATAATGTCCTTGCATTCTGTAATCAGAGTCCAATTAACCGATAAACTTGTACGTCTTTGGGATGATTGAAGCAGTGCAGCGTAGGTTCACGAGATTGATCACAATAAAAGGGCTGGACAAGCTAGATGCAGGAAAAATGTTGCCAATGTTGGGCGAATCCAGAACCAGGGACAACAGTCTTAGAATAAAGGGGATGTAGTGCGTGGGTCTCAGAATGAAGCACGAAGTCGTGTTTTGAGAGGCACTTTTTATTACGTTCCTCCCAGTTGTAGGGAAGACCAAACGAGAGGAAGATGGCATCCAAACCCCTGCCTTTAAAGCCTCCGGCTAAGGGCCGCCTCCGGACTGAACCACTCTATGTTGGCACGACCCTTGGGAGCCGCCACAGGACCCCCCCCAGAACCAGAGGCACGAAACGCAGAGGGCGAACGACCCGGCCGGCCCGCGTGCGGAAGTTAGCCGCTCGTGGGGCTTGCGGAGGCATAGGTGGAGGGACAGGACGAGGGACCGGCGGGAGGACAGGTGGAGTGACAGGCGGAGGGAGCCGTGAAGGGGGGCGCCCTCGAGGCCGAGGTTGGGCAACCAGCACCGACTGGTCAATGTCCAGGTGTGCCGGCTTCAAACGGTCGATCTACACCGCCTCCGGCCGGCCCCCCATGTCCAGGACAAAAGTCGACTGCCCGTGTTCCAGCACTCGGAACGGGCCCTCGTACGGCCTCTGAAGTGGCGTCCGGTGGGCATCACGGCGCAGGAAGACGTACGGGCAGTCCCTGAGGGCTGATGGCACGTGTGGGCGAAATGTCCCATGGCGGGACGTCGGGACGGGTGCGAGCCTACCAACTTGCTCGCGAAGGCGCTTTAGGGTGGATGAGGGCATTCCCTGCTGCCCCGGCGCCGACGGCACGAACTCCCCGGGCACCGTGAGTGGCGACCCGTAAACGAGCTCTGCCGATGATGAGGCCAAGTCCTCTTTGGGAGCGGTCCGGATGCCCAGCATGACCCACGGCAACCCGTCCATCCAGTCCGGGCCGGAGAGTCGTGCCTTCAGTGCTGCCTTTAGCTGCCGGTGGAACCTCTCCACCAGACCGTTAGCTTGCGCACCTGGACATTGACCAGCCGGTGCTGGTTGCCCAACCTCGGCCTCGAGGGCGCCCCCCTTCACGGCTCCCTCCGCCTGTCACTCCACCTGTCCCCCCGCCGGTCCCTCGTCCTGTCCCTCCACCTATGCCTCCGCAAGCCCCTGCCTTTAAAGCCTCCGGCTAAGGGCCGCCTCCGGACTGAACCACTCCTGTGCCGAGGGGTTCGACACTATGATGGCACAACCCTTGGGAGCCGCCACAGGGAGGCCATTTAAGACTGAGGTGAGAAAAAACTTTTTCACCCAGAGAGTTGTGAATTTGTGAAATTCCCTGCCACGGAGGGCAGTGGAGGCCAAATCACTGGATGGATTTAAGAGAGAGTTAGGTAGAGCTCTAGGGGCTAGTGGAATCAAGGGATATGGGGAGAAAGCAGGCACAGGTTATTGATTTGGGACGATCATCCATGATCACAATGAATGGCAGTGCTGGTTTGAAGGGCCGAATGCCTCCTCCTGCACCTATTTTCTATGTTTCTATGTTTGTATGATGAAGAAAACTGGAGCACGCGGGGGGAAACCCACACGGTCACAGGGAGAACGTGCAAACTCCACACGCAGACAGCTTTCGAGGTCAGGATTGAACCCAGGGTATCTGGAGCTGTGAGGCAGTTGCTCTACCAGCTATGCCTCTCAGACAATCTCCCAAATGCTCTCACTTGCTGCACCAATTTCCCAGCTGATGATCGTATAAAATGGTGGTGGAATGAGTGGGCATTACCAGATCCTAGCTTGTAAGCAGGCTCTCCTTAGAACACAAAGTGCTGGAGCAACTCAGCAGGTCAGGCAGTGTTTCGAGTTGGGATCTTTCTTCAGACTGATTGCACTGGGGGAGAGAATGCTGGAAAAGGAGATGGGGGGGGGGGTGAGAGAGGAGGGGAGTGGGGAAGGGCGGGACAAAGCCTGGCAAGTGTTAGATGAATCCATACACACAACTCTCAGCTGTATCCTTCTATCACTTGCCAGGCTTGTTCTGGATCCCCCCACTGCCCCACCCCCCTCTCCCCCACCAAAGCACCTATTTTCCAGCTTTATTTCCCCCATTGTAATGAGTCTAAAGAAGGGTCCTGACTTGAAACATCACCTATCCATGTTCTCCAGGGATACTGACTGCAGCTTTGCAGGTTCTGTACCATTGTCCCTAGTGTATAAGATGCGAAACTGCGATAATTATATAACTAGTGTTCCTTGTTGGAGATCCTCAGACTATCTTTGTTCAGACATAATTGGACTTTATCTTGAGCTAAACGTTATTCAGGTTATTTCCTTTGTCACTGTGGATGGCTTGATTGTAATCATGTATTGTCCTTCCACTGACTGATTAGCATGCAACAAAAGTTTTTCACTATACCACGGTACACGTGACAATAAACTAACTTCAAACTCAAACTTAAACATAAACTTAAGGGGGACAGACAGCATCTCTGGATAGAAGGAATGGGTGACGTTTTGGGTCAAGACCCTTCTTCAGACTGAGGAGTTCAAAACATCTGTCTGAAGAAGGGTCTCGACCCAAAACGTCACCCATTCCTTCCATCCAGCAATGCTGCCTGTCCTGTTGAGTTACACCAACATTTTGTGTCTATCTTTAGTTTAAACCATCATCTGCAGTTCCTTCCTACACTTAAACTTAAGGGTCAGCAAGGACTTGGTGGGCCGAAGGGCCTGATCCCCACTGCATCTCCAGAGTTGAATTCAAGAGGTGAAATGAGAGAAGCTGTTCCTTGGCATGAAGGCAGCATTTATCCTTAACATCAAGCAGCTCTGGTTAGGCAGCACTCAATGGGCATTGATTGGAAAACTTGCCAGTGGTTGGAGTCATAAATCACACAAGTGTACATAGCTGTGGCTGCTAAAGATGGGCCATTGCAACCTCAAGAGTTGCTCAGGGCAATGTGCTACTATCTTTGAATTCTCATCGACTGTTATCACCGCAGTCTATGTACCCCCGGACGCTAATGCCAGGCTAGCAATGGAAGAGCTGCAAGCTGCTATCAGCAAAAATCTATCTGCTCACCCAGAGGGGGCATTTATTGTTGCGGGTGATTTCAACCACTCCGACCTCAAAACTGTACTCCCCAGGTTCCATCAGCATATTTCCTGCCCAACCAGAGGAAACAACATTCTGGACTTAGTTTACACTAATATTACTGAAGCCTACAAAGCCCTCCTCCTCCCCCACCTTGGTCAGTCTGACCACCTCTCTCTGTTCCTGCTCCCCAAATACACACCTCTGATCAGACGTGTGAAACCTACCACGAGGACAGTGAAGGTTTGGCCTGAGGGGGCTGTCTCTGTTTTACAGGAGCAGTTTCAGCAGACAGACTGGAGTCTGTTTGCTACCCAGTCCACCTTCAATTCACAAGTGGACATCAACTCATACACCTCAACAGTTATGGACTATATAAAATTCTGCACCGATAATGTCACTACACACAAAGAAATAAAGACCTTCCCTAACCAGAAGCCGTGGATGAGCAGGGAGGTCAGACTCCTACTGAAGGCTCGCGATGCCGCTTTCAGATCTGGCGACGCTGAGGGATACAGCTCATCCAGGGCCAATCTGAAAATGGGAATTAGGAATGCCAAACTCAATCACAAACGGCGGATTGAGGAGCACTTCCATAACAACTCTGACCCCAGGCGCATGTGGCAAGGAATCAAATCCCTTGCCGATTACCAGAAAGTTAACACCCCTCCCCCAGACAACGCCACCCTTCCTGACGAGCTAAACCATTTCTATGCTCGCTTTGACCGTGATAACAAAACCCCAGCCATCAAAGTTGCTCCACCCCCAAATGAACAACCACTCAGTCTCTCCACCTCTGCTGTACAAGATGCACTGAGCAAGGTGAATGAGCGCAAAGCTGCCGGCCCCGATGGCATCCCTGGCCGGGTGCTTAGGGCATGTGCTGGACAACTATCCCAAGTCTTTACCGACATTTTCAATCACTCACTGGCCCAGGGTGTTGTCCCCACTTGCCTCAAGACATCGACCATCGTGCCAGTGCCCAAACAGTCAGCCACAGGGAGCCTCAACGATTTCCGCCCAGTGGCACTCACCCCTGTCATTGCTAAGTGCTTTGAGCGGCTGATCTTGGCTCACCTCAAAGCCAGCCTCCCCCCCACACTGGACCCCCATCGGTTTGCCTACCGGGCCAACAGGTCTACAGAGGACGCCATATCGGCGGCCCTACACTCTGCCCTGACCCACCTGGACAACAACAACTCCTACATCAGGTTGCTGTTCATTGATTTCAGCTCCGCTTTCAACACTGTCATCCCCGCCAGCTTGATCACCAAACTCAGCGGGCTTGGCATCTCCACCTCCCTCTGCAACTGGACACTGGATTTCCTCACCAACAGACCACAGTCTGTTAGGGTCAACAACCTCAACTCCACCACTATAACACTGAACACCGGCGTGCCACAGGGCTGTGTGCTCAGCCCTCTCCTCTACTCCCTCTTCACCCACGACTGCATCCCTAAGTACGGATCCAACGCCATCATTAAGTTTGCTGACAACACCACGGTGGTAGGACTGATCAGTGACAACGATGAGTCAGCCTACCGAGAGGAGGTCCAGCACCTGACAACCTGGTGTGCCAATAATAACCTCGTCCTCAACTCCAAGAAGACGAAGGAACTTATTGTCGACTTCAGGAAGGTCAGAGGGGGCAGACATACCCCCATCCATATAAACGGGACTGAGGTGGAGCGCGTCTCCAGCTACAAATTCCTCGGGGTACACATCTCAGAGGATTTGTCCTGGTCCCTCAACACCTCCAAGCTGATCAAAAAGGCACAGCAGCGCCTTTACTTCCTGAGGAGGCTCAAGAAAGCCCACCTGTCCCCCCAGATCCTGACCAACTTCTACAGGTGTACCATCGAGAGCATCCTGACCGCCTGCTTCACGGTATGGTACAGCAGCTGCACTGTTGCGGACAGGAAGGCACTACAACGGGTGGTGAAAACCGCGCAGCACATCATCGGCGCCCCGCTCCCTGCCATGGATGCCCTCCACCGAAAACGGTGTCTGAAACGAGCTGGGAAGATCATTAAAGACCCCTCCCACCCCAATCATGGACTGTTTGCCCTCCTCCCATCAGGGAGGCGGTACAGGAGCCTCAGGTCTCGTACCAGTAGGATGAGGAACAGCTTCTACAATCATACCGTCGCATTGCTGAACTCGGAGTCCCGCCGATAGATTCCTCCGGTCCCTCCGTCCCCATTGTTTAATTATTCTGCATTTTTATTGTTCTGTATCCTCTTTTTTTTAAATTTCTATATTGCACTACTACGGACTGACGCAAAACTGCATTTCGTTGTACCGATACTCAGTATTTGTGCAATGACATTAAAGTTGAATTGAATTGAATCTTCCACTAATCTCAATAACCTTCCTTCCATCATAAGGCTAGAAGTCGAGATGTTTGCTGATGATTTCACGATATTCAATCCCATTCACAACTGCTCAGGATATTAACTAGTGGCCCACACAGGTTACCCACAAACATGGGCTGGTAAGTAGCAGCAGGGAACCGCAGATGCCGGTTTCTCTTGGAAAGATACAAAATGCTGTAGTAACTCAGCGGGTCAGGCAGCATCTCTGGAGAACATGGGTAGATGACATTTTGAGTCGGACCCTTCTTCAGACCGCCTGAAGAAAAGTCCCGACCAGGAACATCACCTACCCCTGTTGAGTAATTTCAGTATTTTATGTCTTGCCTTGGGCTGGTAATATTCCCGCTATTAAAGTGCCAGAAAATAGCCATCTCCTACTAAAGAGTAGAAACAAAGAACTGTAGGTGGTGGCTTACAAAAAAAGAAACAAAGAGGATTACAGCAATTCATGAGTCAAGAATCAAGTGTGTTTACTTGTCATATGTTCCAAAACAGAACAATGAAATTCTTGCATAACACAATGGGTTTGCAAACACAGTATTCAATAGACGATAACAAACAAAACAAAGTTCATTCATTTTTTTTTTTTAATGTAAGTGGCTCACCACCATCATTTATTTAGTTTTAGTGATATGGCATAAAAACTGACCCTTTGGCCCAGCGAGTCCATACCGACCACCAATCCCATCGTTCATACTAGTGCCATGTTATCATCCACCCCCAACACACAAAGGAGCAATTTACAGAGACCTTTTAATCTACAAACCCACATGTCTTTGGAATGTGGGAGGAAACTGGAGCACCCGGAGGAAACCCCAGAGGAAGAAGATACAAACGCCACATAGACTGCACCCGATGCCAGGATGAACCTGGGTCTCTGGAATTGTGTGAGGCTGCAGTTCTACCAGCAGCACCATTGTGTCACGCTAATAGCAATGAATTATGGACAATAAATGTTGGGCTTGCCAGTGAAGATTATTTAACAAAAAAAACCATTCACAGTTAAAATTACTGATCGTGTAACAAATAAAAAGCTCACATCATTAAACTGGAATGAGGGCAGAGAGGATTGACGTGGATGTGGCTAACACTCGCGGGGCTGGGCTATATTGCGAGGTTTGACAAGCTAGGACTTCATTCAGTGGAACATAGGATGTTGGGTGATTTATAGAAATGTGTAATACCATGAGAGGAATTGATTGGGTGCATGCACAGAGTATTTTACACAGAGTAGGGGAATCAAGAAACAGAGGACATTGGTTTAAGGTGACAGGGACAAGATTTAATAGGAATCTGAGGGGCAACTTATTCACTCAGACAGTGGTGGGTATATAGAACAAGCTGCCAGAGGAGGTGATTGAGGCAGGTACTTTAACAGCATTGAAAAGACACATACAGGTACATGTAAAGAATAGGTTTAGAGGGATATGGGCCAAACACAGGCAGGTGGGACTAGTGTAGATGGGTCGGCATGGGCAACTTTTGCTGAAGGACTTATTTTCTGCTGTATGACTCTATGATTCCATGCCTCGTTTAGCTTGTTGATGGTCTTGATGATGAAGTGAATAAATACAATTTATTTTATGGACATCTCTTTGCCTCAGTAGCAACATTTTTTGAGACCTCTGCTTTAAGGAAAAAAATTGTTTTTCATCCAGGAAAGCTTACTTCTCCAAGGTAAATTCATGCAGTGGCAACGTTTCAGATCATATGTGTTTTAGCCAGACATATATTAGGAATGAAAAGGGAGCCTACAATAGGAAAAGTGCAGCATTCTTTTAATTTTATTTTAAAAGCAGAAGTTCTACTTGAAAACCTGCCAGTTGAATGAAAATCAAGTTGGCAACAGAAAGAGATGAGGTAAATGCAAATCTACTTGTATTTCCAATTTTTAATTCAATTAGGGTCCACAAATTCAATGGAAAGTACATAATTTCTAATTAATGTGTGGGCAAGTTGTGCCAAAGGGCCTGTTTCCACACTGTATGACTAATGTATGACTCTAATTAAGTTATTTGTGTTGGAATTCTTTCCACTGTTTGCAAAGGCAGGAAGACAAGGATTGCCCAAATGTTAACTTGAAAGGAAATTGTACCTCCAATTTTTATTATGGCACAGAATGTAGCTAAATATTACTTCTTTACCTATTGACCTTCTGTAAATTCCTGAGTATTATAAACTTAAACCAAAGAATGATGACGTGTTCTTGTGCTATCTCCTTAAAAACTTGTGTTGGCCTAAACTTAATGTGTAGGAAGGATCTGCAGATGCTGGTTTAAACATGAAGATAGGCACATAAAGCTGGAGTAACTCAGCGGGACAGGCAGCATCTGTGGAGAGGAGGAATGGGTGACGTTTCGGGTTGAGAAGATGAAGGGTCTCGACCTGAAACGTCACCCATTCCTTTTCTCCAGAGATGCTGCCTGTCCCGTTGTGTTTCTCCAGCATTTTGTGTCTATCTCAAGGCCTAAACATAAATTTATTGTCACGTGTACCGAGGTACAGTGAAGAGCTGGGCTGAACGACCTGTTTGCACGCTATATGTGTAGGAAGGAACTGCAATTGCTGGCTTACACCGAAGATAGACAGTAAAAGCTGGAGTAACTCAGCAGGACAGGCAGCATCTCTGGAGAGGAGGAATGGGTGGCGTTTCGGGGCGAGATCCATCTTCAGAATCTGAAGAACACAGTATGACTCTATGACGTTTAACAAATATTTAGGCAGGTACATGGATAGGATAGGTTTAGAAGGATATCAATCACAGGGACTAGTGTAGATGGAACAAGTCTGCACGGGCAAGTTGGGCTGAACTGAAGGGCCTGTTTCCGTGCTATATGACTATATCTCTATGACTTTAAATTTGCTCACAAACGAAAATCTTTTTAAATGTTGCTTTATACAAAATGACCTTGGGGATTGGTGTCTAACCATACAAAAAGTTTCATGTAATCTGCCTGTCATTTCTTTAATTATTGCCATGGATTTGTCTGAAGAGTGGTTCAAGGCCAGATTAACTAACCTGAAAGCCGCAAAGCAGTGTTCATAATAGGTCTGCAGTCCATTGTGTAACTGCGGTAGATTAAAACCATTGAGAAAAGTTCATACATAGCCTGAGATTGTTATCCCAAACAACAAGCCTTGTGCTCAGTCAGACTTTTCACTGCGAGTCTGTTGTTCAATTGCATCTCACAAATTCTTTTTTTCATTACGGAATTTGCTTGCTGTCAGACCTTGCCAAACTCTACAGCAGGCATGGCATCCTCAAAATCTCAGGTGGCACAGCTCCGAGTTAATTCATGCCCCATTTGTTTAATTAGGAGCTTTATTTGATAAACAATAAGGAAGAAATAGATTTCATGTAATCGAGCACCTCTAAGACAAGAGAATTTCCTTGTGAATCTGCTAAAGCTGCCCCTAAACTTGGATTCATAGAAGTCAGCTGCCCAAATAGTTTAAAATAAATAAGAGATTTAACTTTAAAAAATACCAATAATACGTACGTATGGAAACAAGGAACTGCAGATGCTGGTTAATACACAAAAGGACGCAAAGTGCTGGAGTAACTCAGCTGGTCAGGCAGCATCTTTGGGGAAATGGATAGGTGGGCTTTCGATTCGAGACCCTTCCTCTGGGCTACACTTGCCAGGCTTTGTCTCATTCCCATCTCTCTTTTCCAGCTTTCATCCCACCCACCCCATTCCTATCATTCTGACCCGAAAAGTCACCTATCCATGTTCTCCAGACCCAATGGGTTACTCCAGTACTTTATGTCTTTTTTTTGTAAATCAGTGTCTGCAATTCCTTGTGCTTGCTCCTGTTAACATGTACCAACATGATGTTGAGACTAGAACTGGACAATATCTAGGTTTAGTTTAGTTTAGTTTATTATTGTCACAGGTACCGAGGAACAGTGAACAGCTTTTTGTTGAGTGCTATTCATTCAGGGAATAGACTATACTGTAGTGCGTGGGTGATTACAATCAAGTGGTCTATTGTACAGATTAGGATAAAGTGAATAACGTTTAGTCCACGATAAAGTTCAGCAAAGTCCGATGAAAGATAGTCTGAAGATATCCGAAGAGGTAGATGGGAGGTCAGGACTGCTCTCTAGTTGGTGATAGGATGGTTCAGTTGTCTGATAACAGCTGGGAAGAAACTGTCCCTGACTCTGGAGGTATACGTTTTCAAACTTCTGTACCTCTTGCCTGATGGGAGAGGGGAGATGATGCCTGACCCGCTGAATTCCTCCAGCACTTTGTGTTTTGATCGGCCAGTAATATTTGCTAAAAGAAAAGAGTTATTGCCTGCACACAATTACTTTTCTTCAGAAGCTGCTTGACCTACTGAGCACGCCATGTAGTTTTCATTTTAATTTTAGATTTCACACAGTATTCTAATTTCTGTTCCCACAGGAGACTCGTCTGGATTCAGTTCTGCTTCTGCAGAATGCCCACAGATATTAAATAACAAGAAAAGACAAACGTTCATGTAAAGAAGACAGCATCAGCTTCCCAAATATCTTTAGGCTTTTTCCGTATCACCTTGAGTTCTTTTTAGACTTCAGACTTTAGAGATACAGTGTAGAAACAGGCCCTTCAGCTCACGGAGTCTGTGCAGACCTGTGATCACCCCGTACACCAGCACTATCCTACACCATTCGGGACAATTTACAATTTTACCCAAGCCAATTAACCTACAAAACTGCACATCTGTGGAGTGTGAGAGGAGGCCGGAGCACCCGGAGAAAACAGGGAGAACGTGCAAGCTCCAGACAGGCAGCACCCATAGGCAGGATCGATCACAGGTCTCTGACGCATACATTGGTCTCTGATGATGTAAGGCAGCAACTCTACCGCTGTGCCACCATGTCATCCACTTTGCAAGGATTGGGAAGGTATACTTTTCACTTGCCTGCATGGGCACACATCACACACTAGGGACAAATTACAAAAGACAACTAACCTACAAACATGTAAGTCTTTGGAGTGTGGGAGCATGAACCAGAGCACCTAGGAAAAAACCCACGCCGTTACGGGGAGAACGTACAAACTCCATGCCAACAGCATCCATAGTCAGGATCGAACCCATGTCTCTGCACCACAGTGCCGTCCCATAAAATGACAACAAAATAGCATAAAACAGGTATAGTTAACACTCAACTTGAAACGAGAGCTCCGTTCCTCTTCACACAGAGGCAGACTGCCACACTGAATGTTTCCAGCATTTTTTGTTTTTATTGAAATAACTAATTATAATTAACCATGATAATTAACCATTATATAATTAGATTCCCCTGCACTGTTTCCCTATAAAGACATTGACCGAGATTACTAGGGTGCTTAAATATAATGAAACACATTATTCCCTCATTATGTTAATCCTGGCTAAATTGGAGCAGCTAGGACTTCAAAATGGGATAAAGTTTCAGGGTTTCTGAGAGATTTGGTCAAATTGGAATTACTCTCTGCAGAGATAGGACAAGCTGCGAAGAGCTGCCAGAATGTCTGGAGCTTAGATACAATTTGCAAGCAAAGAATGGGAAGATCTGCAAACCCTTTCAATCTGGTGCAAAATGCCTAGAATGGATTGGATAGCTGCAAACCAGGCGGACGTACACCTTGTAAATAATTGTAAATAATGTTGCAGAGTGTGACTTTGCCAAGTGTTGATTGGATGAGGTGTTGAGCCTTGTCTGGGTTTTCTGTAAATCAGGGTAAATGTTTCCAAGTTGACTTCCTCTCGAAGTCCATTGTGAATACAATGTATTGAACTGTTGTATCATTGGGTTAGGGAAATTCCTGTTATGTATGGGGTTAATCGATATCAGACTGAAGAAAGGTTTCGGCCCTAAACATTGCTTATTTCCTTCGCTCCATAGATGCTGCTGCACCCGCTGAGTTTCTCCAGCACTTTTGTCTACCAGTGAATAGTAACCCTCTGGTCGATTGTTGATTAGTACCTGATAGTGAAGAGTACCTGAGAGATGGGAGCCTCCCTACTTGACGAAAGGTAATCCGAATAGCGAAGGGTACCCCTAATTCTGTTGAACTTAGAGAGGAGGGATAGAGGTCCCCCTATAGATGTCCAGTCTTAGCAGAGGGATAGTAACATTTGGGAGGAAAAGTAATCATTTAGGGAATAGTATCCCTCAGCAAAGAGTAAACTAGGAAGGGGAAATCTTCGGTATCAGAGGGAGAGGTTCACTGCGTGATAACAGCGTCACGCGGAGTCGAGATTGAGTGTTCGTGAATTGTGCGCTAGTGTTTTAAATAATATTGTAAATTGTAAAAATAGCTTTCCGTATTGTCATAGGATCCGGATTTTGTAAATATTCTCTGTATGTAAATAAATTTAGAGTAATTAAAAGTTAATATTTAGATCGTGTTAAGTCCGCGGACCATTATTTGTGTTGCTGCTTGTGTGAGTGTTTACCGATTTAAAACTTGAAGAGAGAGTGTGTTTAAGTTAGATATCCGTATTTATTTAATATCATTGTGTAAGAATCTGAATCGGGCTGGTTTGATCAGGGGTTGTACTCCTTCGATCGCTGCATCGGGGGATCACTGCATAGTCATCCTGCTGATTGATTGCACCACGAGGAAGATTAATTAGTGTGGGGTTTACTGGATGCTTATAGTTTATATTGCTGTGTGTTTTGGGTTATTGATAATCGGGGGAATATTTTCATTCTTAATTATAGTTTTGTTAGCATGGCTTAGGTTCGTTTGTTTGTGCCAACTTAAAGTTAATTAAGTGAGAGAGAGACTGCTGCGTGAGAGACTGCGAGTGGGAGTTAGACCCTTTGTTTGAAAGTTTGGAATTGAATGCAGTGATTGTGATTTAACTTATAAGAGAGTTGGGAGAGACTGAATAGGAGCGAGTGGTTTGAACAATTAAACAGGAGTGATTGGGAGATAGTTGAAAGGAGGCAATTGCTGGAGTGGGTGTGAATCGGAAAGATCGATGACCATTGTGTGGGAGAGATTCCATTGACCTTGGAGTCTGGGAGTAGTGAGAAAAAGGTGTTAGTGTCTGAAACCTTTATTTTGCAATTGTGTTTTGTCCATTGTTCCAAGATGGGGAATGTCTCTGGGAAAGATCGATCAAACAGATTGGAAAGCCCAATAAGGATAATTTACAGGGAGCTTCCAAATGAAGGGGATAGACAGAGGGGATTTTCAAGGAAATTAAACGCACTTTTGAAAGAACAACTTTGACCATTGGGGGGAATAAAGTCTTTAATCGGGATAAACTATATAGAGACGATCGTTAAAAATTATGGGAATAGTGCCGAAACAAACTAGTTAATTCAGGTGTGGGAGGTATTCTTCACTAAAAGAAAAAGAAATAAAGAAATTATTTTACTGTCCACCCTAAGAATGGTGGCTTGTAAATTGGGAATAGGAGAAGACGATAGAACTGATCCTTCTCAGGACATTTCAGAGCGGGGACAAGGAGAATTAATAAGCCAAGGGCAGGAGCAGGAGATAGTGTCATATTTCGGAAGGGAGACTGCTGAAACGGCTCTTAAAGGGAAGGTGCCGACGGAAATTAAATCGGGTAAATTGGGTACGAAAGAGAAAGGGTCTGCACACCTTGAAGGGAATTATATGCTAGGGTGGGCAGAATTCTTCAGAGTAGATAGAGAACCACAGTGTCCCTCACAGAACTCTCAGGTCCCCAATTCAGAAGAACCGTGCGCAGCCTGCGAGCGGGCGCACGGGAGGAGTCAACGTTAACTTCGGCTCCTCCCCTAAATTTAAATCTAACATAGAAACATCGGGAAGAGATCTTCTATCTCCTAGGATTGCCCCACAGGTGGAGGACAATTGGGGACACCAAGGAGCTAGAAAGAAGACTTCATCGACATGGGTGTCGAAATTAATTAGGGATTCCAGTAGCGAAAGGATGAAAGAATCCTTCTTGAAGTACTGGGATCAAACAAATAGCCTTTCAGGGGATGAGTTAATGGGAGAATATGGATGGATTGGTCCGGACATATATAATATTATGGTGTCAGAATAATTCACCATGGAAGAGAATTTATGTAAGAACTCCCTGTAGACAATGTGTTTGTAGAGAGATGCCCGCATCAGGTATAAATGTTCCCAAGACCACAGACAATCAGACAGCAAGGCAGCCTGGTTCAACGGCAGCCCGGAGATTAGAGGTCCCAATAAAAGATATAAGAACAAATGAGGATAAAGAGGAAGAAGACCTCAAGACCTGGATAGACCTCCCATTTACAGAACCAACCTTTCCTAGGTTTGGCTGGAGAGGTTGTAGGGCAATCAGGCCTGATCAGTGTTTCTAGTTGTGGGAGACTAGGGTACAGGAGTTGGTCGTGTCCCATGGGAGAATATCATCAGGAAGGAAGGGGGTAGAGAAGGAGGCCACGGGGTCATGGAAACCGATGGATTCCAAGGGGGCACCGAGGCTCCTGTGACCCTGAAGGTAGAGGACGGGGACACTGGGAGGGGGATCAGGGGAAGGGAGATTCCAACAGTCCAACCCATTTCGGTAGCCCTGACCTGCCAGTTAGCAGCAATACCATCTGATAAGGTTAAAAGGCGTCCTCACCTGGCCAAAGAAACAGTACTGTACATTAAACAGGAACATCACCCCTTCCAAATAGGAAAAGATACATCAAATCTGACTCTCAGAAAACCCTCATTGAAGGAAGAAGTACGACAGGGAAACATAGTACCTAGCGTAAAAAGAGATAACAACTGAGGAATGGAAATGGCACTAGGGAGAGAAGAAACAAACTTACTGTGCAGGAGGAATCGGAATGGGGAAAGAAGATATTGAATTAATGTATTGCTGAGTTTTGTGCCTGCAGGACAGTATGTCAACAAGAGACTATCTGGGGAGTGAGGTAAAAGAATGCACAGACCCCTAAGAACGGGAAGAAGACAGCAAAAGGTAATGTAGCTCCCCAGAAAAAGGTGACCAGCAGGAAGAAATGATACTGTCCTGCCCCTTTAAGACCTTTGGGAAGGCCAGCAGGCAGCGCGGCATGCTCCTCAGTATCTCCACACCCTAGTAACCGACACCATCAGCAGAAAGGAGGAAGTAAAGGACCTACCCTAATGCCCATCTTTAATATCACCTAGCTCTTTTTTTATTATTTTTAGTTCGTTTAGTGTACAGTCAGGGGGTCTAAATCTTTTATGTGTGGGGGGTGGTGGGGGGGAAGGGGGAAACTGCTTTTCTAAGTCCCTACCTGGTCGGAGGGGTTGCCTTCCTCCGAGCAGCGTCTTCGACCTGTCCTAGCGGCCTACCAGCGGGTCCTGGAGCGACGTTTCCCTGAGGGGACCTGGCCAGAACATCGGCTTTGGCGGCGGCGTTGGCGGCGGCGGCGCAGAACATCGGCTTTGGCGGCAGTGCAGCGCTGGAGCGCTATTGCGGAGCGGGCGATGCCTTTCCTGGGTCGCCGCGCTGGGACTCCAGTATGCTTGGTACCGCCGAGGAAAACATCGTGGAGCCGCGGTTCTGCGGAGTGGCCAGCTGCGACGTTTGAATTTACATCTCGCCGAGATCACCAGTGTGCGGAGCTCCGTCTGGCGTGGTTTGTTGGCTTGGAAGCCGCAGGCTCCGGTGGGAAGGCGGCCGTTCCTGGCACCCCAAGCTGCTGGGGGTTCTCCCGACGCCGGAGTACCATCACCCGGCGAGAACATCGGGCGCCGTGGTGGCGACTGTGGAGGCCTCAATAGGCCCGACTATGGGTGGACAAGAGGATGGGGACTGGACTTTGTGCCTTCCCCCACAGTGGGAATCACTGTGGGGGGATGTTTTGATGTTGAATTTCTTTATGAATACTGTGTTGTATTTTTACTAGTGTGCTGCATGGACATCAGAATTTCCCCTGAATAAGGGGATTAATAAAGTATTTATCTATCTACTGGAGGAATAAAAGGAAGGAGAATGAAGGACACTTTAATCATCTTTGAAAGAAACAACACCAACGACATAATGACTTCTGGGACAAACCTCACTCTAAAGGACTGATTTCAAATAAAATATTTATCTGTGGTTTGGAGTAGAATACCTGAATTGCATCTAAATTATGGGTTTTAGAAATAAATTTATAAATTGTGGATTCGGTCTTGAAATTGTACGGTGACAAATTGGAGGGAATTTAAAATTTTCAAGATTTGGAATAGACTTGTGGAATCTGATTTAGGACTAATTGGAGTTCGATTATTAACTGACATTGTTATTATCTCGTCCTCAGAAAAGCAGACAAAGATGGGAAGGATTGTTCAAAGGGCATCAAGAAGGATGGAACTTGGGAAGATCTGGTAACATGGAATTACTTAGGGAATATGAGTTGGGATTAAAAGTAGGATTAAAATTGGAATTAAACCAGAAAATTTAAATGGGAATTAAAATTGGAATTGGAATATATTTGGGAATGGTCAAAAGAGGAACTGTGAGCAGCAGGACTTCCCTTTGAGAGACCGGAACAAGAAATTATTCAGTTGTTAAGAACTGTAAAAGCGAGAACCCCTAGACAAAGAATGAAGCCAATAGAATAAAAGCGATAACCCCTAGACAGAGAACGAAGCCATCATGGTAAAAAGCTAATATAATAAGAGCTGATTGAGTAAAGAACCAACATAGTGGAGAATCAGCATAGTACCGAGTTACCATAGTGAGGAGTGCTTACATAAATAAGAGGCAGTGGGGGAGAGACTTGGTTAACTGTAGGGGGAAACTTGAATTGCATTGGGAATAGCAGAGCCGATGTGTATTCGCCCGTTGGATTTGAATTGTTTAACCCTTGATGGTAAGGCGGCTTATATTATCAAGATGGGAAGAAACCATCCATGGATTTGGCATTTTTGATTGTACTTAGGATAAAATTAATAGCAAAGGAAATTGATTGTTTAAATTTGAACAGCTGGGAATTCCACAGGAATTGGAAGGAAATTGTATTATCGGCTACAGTGCTATGGAATGAGAGAGGAAATGGGCATTGAAATTTGAAATAGTAAATTGAAGGCTGAGACTGAATTTGGTTAAATTGGAACATTTATCATGGTTTGCTTTAAATTAAAGTCACGCCTGTACGGGGAATCTGAACTGAACCCAGCTGAAATTTATATGATTACCTGTCACCAGATATACATAGTTCAACACCGTGTGAGTATGAAGAAGGCTAATGTGTTGATCCTAGAATAATAAAGAATATATTTGGGAACAGAATAGGAAAAGGGAACAGTAATAGAGAACAATATAATAGGTTCGATAGTTAATAGAATAGGAATAGGTTCAAGTGAAATAGAAATAGCAAATGTGTGGGAAAGCAAGTGTGCATGATGGTAATTTGCTTTGTTCCAAGCTTCTTAGGATTTTCTAGGGTTTAGGTTCGACTGTGAAAGGTGATGGAAGACTGGCCAGGAACACGAATGGAGGGAATTCGCGCCCACAAAAATGCGGGAGGTGAAGACTCCTCAGACCGAACTTGTGAATTCATGCCCATGAAAACTCGGGATGCGTGACAGGATTCTGAGAAGAAACATCATCTTATGTTACTGATGGATGGGAAATGTAAAGCACACTTATGTATATCTGGTTAGGACCAAGATTACTAGGGTGCTTAAATGTAATGAAACACATTATTCCCTCATTATGTTAATCCTGGCTAAATTGGAGCAGCTAGGACTTCAAAATGGGGTTAAGTTTCAGGGTTGCTGGGAGATTTGGTCAAATTGGAATTACTCTCCGCAGAGCTGGGACAAGCTGCGAAGAGGTGCCAGAGTGTGGAGCTTAGATACAATTTGCAAGCAAAGAATGGGAAGATCTGCAAACCCTGTTAATCTGGTGCAAAATGCATAGAATGGATTGGATGGCTGCAAACCAGACAGACGTACACCTTGTAAATAGTTGTAAATAATTTTGCAGAATCTGAATTTTCCAAGTGGTGATTGGATGAGGTGTTGAGCCTTGTCTGGGTTTTCTGTTAATCAGGGTAAATGTTTCCAAGTTGACTTCCTCTCGAAGTCCGTTGTGAATACAATGTGTTGAACTGTTGTATCATTGGGTGAGGGGAATTCCTGTTATGTATGGGGTTAATCGATATCTGTTATTGGGTTATTGAGAGACCACCCCCATGTGGTTCAGCCCCTCGAGGTCCCGGGACATATAAAAGTCTGCGACCACGAGGCTCAGCGCCGATCTTCTGGAAGAGCGCCCGGGACTGCGTAACCTTCTGGGGTGCCTCTGTCTGAGCGAGGCCTAGAGGGCTTGAACAGGCAGACGCGGGGATCGAACCCGCGGTGGGATAGGTACAGTGTGTGATCTGTGACGCGCATTTGGTAAAATAAAATGTAGTTGTTTCAAGTGCTTGATTCAGTGTTTTTACTGAAACTAGACTGGGGGGAAGCTTAGAAATGAGCAATTGGCAATTATAACCTTTTTATTTCCTTAACAAGAAGCTTTTATTGCGCAAGCATAGTTACAAAGTGCTGCAAAGATCAATAGGGACAATTGATCCCTATCAATTGATCCCCTCCATCCCCCACCTCCCCTGACCAGTCTTCACGGAGGCCTCCAGAGTCCCTATGGACCCTGCATGTTTCCTCTCCAGGGACACACGTGCACGGACGTAGACCCAGAAGAGGGGCGGTCAGTCGACTCGGTCAAAACCCTCGACTGCCTGCTGCCTGGACCTTTGGACGGCTGTCTTGGCCAGGCCCAGGAGCAAACTGACAGGGAGATCTCCTGAAGCAGACCAACAGTGTGGCACAGTGGCGCAGCTGTAGAGTTGCTGCCTTACAGCGCCAGAGACTATGAGTGCTGCCTGTGTGGAGTTTGTACGTTCTCCCTGTGACCACGTGGGTTTTCTCCGGGTGCTCCGGTTTCCTCCCACATTCCAAAGACGTGCAGGTTTGCAAGTTAATTGGCTTCTGCAAATTGTCCCTATTGTGTAGGATTGAACCACTGTATGGGTGCTCATTAGTTGGCGTGGACTCGGTGGGCCAAAGGGCTTCTTTCCACGCTGTACTAAAACTTATCTCCCTCCCTCATTGTAACCTCATCACCAACAGATTGACGACAAGCAATCTAACTACATCTAAGAGAATAGAATGTGATATGTTACAAGTCACCCCAAATCACGCAAATTGAGATAAGTCAGAATGAGTTTGCAAGCAGTTGTCACAGTTATCCTTCACTGATGTGTTCAATAATTAGAAGTGAAGTGCAAGTCTCCAAGGTTCTCCATCCATCCCTGTTCCAGCTGCTCTCTCATTCTGTCTCCTTCACATGAGCTGTATTTCATTCAGCAGCCTGGCTAACTCTGATGTATCTCAATTTGAGTGATTTGGGGTGAGGTAACATATCACATTATATTTAATTTGATGTAGTGAGATGGCTTGTCGAGTCAGTCTGCTGGTGGTGAGGTTACAATGTGGGGAGGGGGAGATTAGTTTTAGTTTAGTTTAGAGATACAGTGTAGGAAAAGGCCCTTCGGCCCACCAAGTCTGTGCTAACCAACTAAATTAAATGACATCCACTTGTACCGCATGAAATATGTCGGTGGCACAGTGGCGCAGGGGTAGAGCTGCTGCCTCAGTGCACCAGGGGAGGGCTGTTCAGTACAAGGCTCCGTATGATGGATTACCTGCTCCATCATCATCATTGGGTCAGCCTCCTGTAAATCCCCAGCCATCACTACTTCATCAAACAGACTACGGTGATTCAAGACGGCATCTCTCCAGGTAAACCAGGAGGTGCAATAAATGCCAGCGACGCACATTAAACTGCAACTGAGTATTTAGAAAGAAATTAGCTTGGTTCATCTGCTACTTAGCCAAGATACCAAAGAGCAGGGTGGCACGGCGGAGCAGTGGTAGAGTTGCTGCCTTACAGTGCGAGAGACCCGGGTTTGATCCTGACCTCGGGTGCTGTCTGTGTGGAGTTTGTACATTCTCCCTGTGATTGCATGGGTTTTCTCCAGGTGCTCTGGTTTCCTCCCACATCCCAAAGACGGGCAGGTTTGTAAGTCAATTGGCCTCTGTAAAAATTGCGAGACGTGTAATCGAGGTCGGCTTGGACTCGGTGGGCTGAAGGACCCGTTTCCATGGTATATCGCTCAATCAACCATGCACATTCGCAGTTGATGTTACACACCTTCGTGTGAGGTGATTGGGATACCTCTGTTCTTAAGCAAGCAAGATGTTTCTAGTCAAAGCTTTAATTAAACAACATGCCCAGCATTTTGTGTAGGAAAGAACTGCAGATGCTGGATAAAATCGAAGGTAGACACAAATGCTGGAATAACTCAGTGGGTGAGGCATCATCTATGGAGAGAAGGAATGGGTGATGTTTAGGGTCTGAAGAAGGATCTCGACCCGAAACGTCACCTATTCCTTCTCTCCATAGAAGCTGCCTCACCCGCTGAGTAACTTCAGCATTTTTGTCTGCCCAGTAATTTGGTTCAGAGTAAATTATCAAGAGTTGGATTTTTAAATAATTCACTCATTATAAATAATGAAATGATGACACAGAATATTTCAAATAAACCTTAATTATCTGCTTCCCGAGTCAAAGTGATTCCAAAGAAGATTTCAATTATAAAAAGTTTGTTATTATCTTTATAAAATAATTTGAAACGTTTTTAAAGCATTTCTGGAATATAGTTATCAGATCAATATCCTCTCCCTGCATTACAGTATGTTTAATTTTAATTTTAGATCTACTACATCAGACAGCTCTCACTTAAATTTTTCCAGATTCATGATGTTTTTTCAGTATAGGATAGCAATTTTCTCAACAGATAGATATGCCTTGATGCATAAACTTTCACCCACAGCTTTATTGAAACGTTATACTCTGCTTTGTTGAATTCAAAAATACTGTTGTACATATTTTATTCCTTTACAAACGCAAGCTCCAAAGCCACACCAGATGTTTCAGTTTTAGAACAAACGGATAGGAAAAGAAAGCGTTTGTTATTACAGACAGGAGCCTTCATCAGAGAGGGATCCAACATAAAGACTCGCGTTTTCTTTATCTAGAGCCAAATTTTCAATTTTTCAATTTTCCCAATTTTTCAATTTCAATTTCTCAACTTTTGAATTTTTCAAATGTTCAGTTATTCCAACGTATTTTGATTGCCACTTCTTGTTATGCATTAACTTGTGATTTTCTCTGAAATAAAAATTGTTTTCAGTGGTAATATAGCCTGGGGCTTTTTCACTACGAAATTTAGCAAGATCCTTTCACAAAAGAGTTCTGTTTTAAATGGTGAAATGTGAAGTTTAGTTGTTTTGCAAGTCAAGAGTGTTTAATTGGCACCGAGACTGGAGGAATGAAATGTGTAACACGCTGCCGCTTTACAGGCACATTCACACAACAGCACAAGTAAATATACAATAATCAGTAATACAATGTAATATCAATTATTCTAGGTAATTAAAAATAACCTGTGACTCTTGGGGACTACAGCGCAGAACTGCAGTGACCCTCAATCCTACTTCCTTTAAAAATGAGCAAAGAAAACCCAAAATAAAAACAGGAGCAGACCACTAGGCTCCTCAATCCTGACCTGCCAATATGATTATGTCTAACCTACCCCAGCCCTTAACTCTTCCGCTGTGCCAGTTCCCCACAGCACACAGTTCCTTAGACTTTCAATGTTCACTCTATCTTTACTTTAACTAATTCTAATGAACTCTAGTGGCCGGTTTCCTCCCACATTCCAAAGACGTGCGGGTCTGTAGGTTAATTAGTTTCTGTAAATCACTGCTCATGTGCAGAGGGTAGATGAGAAAGTGTGATATTAGATATTAGTGTGAACGGGTGATCGATGGTCTGCGTGGACTCAGTGGGTAAAAGAGGCCGTTTCTAATTATGCTGTACCTCTAAAATAAAATTATCATTGTGGTGAAAATACCCAAGAACAGCAGCTCTATCAGATGTTGTTTGATTTAAACTTTACTTTAGACTTTAGAGATAGAGCGTGGAAACAGGCCCTTCGACCCAACGATGCCGCGCGACCAGTGATCACCCCCTACTTCAGCAATATCCTACCACATTAGGGGACATTTACACTCTACAGAAGCCAATTAACCTACAAACCTGTACAACTTTTGTGTGTGGGATGAAACCTGAAAACCCGGAGAAAACCCACGCAGTCACAGGGGGAACATACAAACTCCGTACAGACAGCACCCATAGTCAGGAACGAACCCTGTTTTATGGGGCTGTAAGGCAGCAACTCTAACGATGCGCCACTGTGCCACCCTGTAGAAGCAAAAAGCTACACAAACTAGAAACTACACCACAAGCACACAGAACAGTATCAGAGACCACCCTGTGGCAGGATTTAAGAACTGCAGCAGTACATTCTTAAACAGATAATCAGGAGCCGTGACGTCTCAGTAATAGCTGAGAAGTTCTTACCAGGGAGAGGATGGGCAGGCCAGGACTTTACTCATTTTACTCCTTGTACTGCAGGAGGATGAGTGGTGATCTTATAGAGGTGTATCGGATCATGAGGGCAATAGATTGGGTAGTTTCATAGTCTTTTACCCAGAGGTGGGAAATCAAGAACCAGAGGACACAGGTTTAAGGTGAGAGGGGAAGATTTAATGGGAACTTGAGGGACAATTTTTTCACACAGAGAGTTATGGCTATAAGCAATGGACTGCCAGAGGAGGTGGTTGCAGCAGGTGCTATGACAACATTTAAAAGCTATTTGGACAGGTACACGGATAGGAAAGGCTTTGAGGGATATGGGCAAGTTGGTCCTGTTTTCATGCTGAATGGCTTAATGCCCCTGTTCCACTTAGGAAATCTGAACGGAAACCTCTGGAGACTTTGCGCCCCGCCCAAGGTTTCCGTGCGGTTCCCGGAGGTTGCAGGGGGTTGCCGGAGGTTGCAGGTAGTGGAAGCAGGTAGGGAGACTGACAGAAACCTCCGGGAACCGTCCGGAAACCTTGGGTGGGACGCAAAGTCTCCAGAGGTTTCCGTTCAGGTTTCCTAAGTGGGACAGGGGCATTAGGACTCTATGACTCTAAGTTCCATTGGTGAGTTTTCAACAGAACGATACCAGTACTAGGAGATTATAGCCATGAGCAAAAGTCATTCAGAATGGGGCTTGTCTTGCTGCTTTCTGATGACAGAGGTTTTTTTAAATGTTAACATTGTAGCTGAGGAGAGCACATTTCCACCCACAGATTTAATTTGCGTTTAGTTTAGAGATGCAACGTGGAAGCAGGCCCTTTGGCCCACTGAGTACGCACCGACCAGCGATCACCCATAGATTAGTTATTTCCTTAGGGACAATTTACAGAAAGTAATTACACAAACCTGCACATCTTTGGAGTGTGGGAGGAAACCGGAGCACCCGGAGAAAACCCATGCAGTTACTGGGAAAACGTTCAAACTCCATACAGACAGCACCCACAGTCAGGATCGAACCTGGGTCTCTGGCGCTGTAAGGCAGAATCTGTACCGTTGCGCCAATGTGCCACGAGGGCCAAATAATGGGCCAAAAAATATAAGACAATCACTGGTAAATCCAGTTAAGAGAATCTTCTTTTCCCATCGAGTAGTTTTGTAATCACATTGTGAATAAGATTTTACTAAATTGTATGCATCAAAAGAAATTCACTGTACCAGCATGCATGTGACTATAAAATAGCATTAAACCATTGAACCATTAAAGGTGAGGTTGTGACACCTCATCTGATTTTCAATGTATCTCCAAAAGTATAAAGTTTAAAATTCATATTCAGGGCACTTCGTCAGAACTAGGAAAGCAAGAACATAAAAGGAAATACAAAGTGCTGGAGTAATTTAGCTGGTCAGGCAGCATCTCTGGTGAATGTGGATGAGGTTGGACATTTCTTCTGACTGATTGCAGGGTGGGTGGGGGGGTGGGGGAGTGGAAGAAAGCCGGAGGAGAGGAGGGTCAGAACAAAGTGTGGCAGGTAAGATGTGAACATAGGCAAGGAGATGGAGTTGATAGGCAGATGTTAAAAAGGTGTGAGGCAAAAAGATTCAAGAGTTGTGAATTGTAAAGCCAGAGGAAGGAATGTGGGGGCGGGTGGGATGGGTGGGGTGGGGAGAGAAAGAAATAGGTTTTAAGTCCAGGTGGGGCACAGGGGAGGGTTGGGGGGGAGAGTTGTACAGGTTATCTAAAATTGGAGAATTCAATATTCATACCATTGGATTGTATGCTGCCCAGACGGAAGATCAGGTGCTGATCCTCCAGTTTGCGTGTTGTGAGAACACAAGTTATTGGCCTGTCCCACTTTGGTGATTTTTTTCAGCGACTGGCGGCGACTGTCATAGTCGTAGCAGATCGCCGAAAAAACGGCGACTGGACCGCCCTACGACAATGTCTGCAACAACCTACCACCTAGTCGACGTCAAGCTACGGCAAGCTACCGACAACCGGCGACCCATTAGGACGTCCACCTATGACCACACCTACGACAACCTACGTCCACCCGCGACAAGCTACGACAAGGTAAGGCAATTCAGTCGCCGGTACCTGTCGCCGGTTGTCGTAGGTTGACGTAGGTAGTCGCCAATGGAATTCACCCAAGTCAGCACCAGCGACAACCTACGTCATCCTGGCGACAACCTACGACAGCACCTATGCCAGGAGAAGTCAAGCTACGCTCGTTGGCGTCAAACCAACTGTCGCCGAGTGTCGCCGAAAAGTTTTGAACATTCCAAAATCCAGCAGTGATCAGAAAAACGCTACGATTCTTTGGTTGACTGAGGAGACTACTCACGACCATACAGGCGGCACCCCTGGCGAACATGTGGTGACAGCCTAGTCGCCTGTAGTCGCCTAAAAAATCGCCTATGCGGGACAGGAGCATTAGTCCTAAACCCCTGTCTCACGGTGCAAGTCCACCCACGAGGAGTGATCCCAAGTTTAAAACAAATCAAACTCGTGGTAATCACGCAAAATTAGCATAGCGGGAACGTCGGAACTCGTGGACGTAACTTAGCGACTCTTAACGCTAACGCCAGGTATTCGGGAAACTTGTTAAATCGTGAAAATCTTTCAACATGATGAAAGATTTCCATGTCAAATTTACTCTTGAAGTAAAAAATTTTAACTTTTAAACGTTGTAAGAACGTAGTAGCCCGTGAGTTTACCGTAGTGATCGTGAATCTACCGTGGGCACTCTTTAACTCAGCGGGACAGGCAGCATCTCTGGAGAGAAGGAATGGGTGACGGGATGACGTTTCCAAAATTCTGCTGCGTCTTTGTGTTAATCCATATTATTTGTCCTTTAGGCTTGAAATTTCCAGCCTGGACAAAATCTGAAAGGCCATTGCAATAAATGCGACAGGAATTTAGCATCTGAGGATCTACCAGCTTGGGATATGTATAAATATAAGTTCGTTTTAAATTAATTTTGTTTTTAGTTAACTTTTATTTATTGTTACATGTACCAAGGTACAGTGAAAGTATTTTTTGTTGCATGATAGTATAACTATCAAGTTAGCGGAAAGACTATACTTGAGGCGCTATAAGTAGGTATGTTGCAAAGCCTACCTGAAGCGTCGCTGAAAATCTGTCGCTGCGGGTGTGCGCGATTTTGGCGCCGTTTAGAGGGGGGCGGGTTTAAAACGCGATTTTCTCTAGGCTGTTCAAATCGAAGATGTTCAGCCTAGTTAATTATTAACGAAAAATCGCTGGAAGACCCCGTCGCAAAAGCTATTATTAGTTTTAAAGGCCTCGTATAATAGTTATAGTAGTTTAAAAATCAATCTCTAAACCCGCGACCACCGGCAGCTGTCAGGGTCTCATAGAGCAAATAACTGAAGGTATGCTGCTTATTTTTACATTAAAAAGGGCTTCTTAAGATCCCTTTATACAAAGTTTAATATTGCGAGTAGCTCATTTTGGGCCCATTATATCCCGCAGTATTTTTCTGGGCATTTGAGGGCACAAATCTACCGCAATGTGAACGTTCTAAACCAGCGCGTTCACAGGATCCCACTAGAAAGCTGATTTAAAATGGACTTTAATTTACAGCAATTGAACACTAAATTCCTTCCATTTGGCCTATAAATTAATGTAAATGAGATTTAAAAATCATGTTTTATTGTGAATTATTTATGAATATTATTTGGACACTTAGGCTATTTAAAAATGTTAATCATTTATTAAGAAATGGATAGATGTTTAGATCTAGTAATTGAAGTTTGAAATTAGCTACACTTGGGTAACTAACTAATTATATGCTTTAATTTCAGGTCATCCAAGTAAGATTATTTTATATTTGTTTCAGAATGGTTCAATCTACGATAACTGAAAATTTCATTCAGTTCTCTTAATTTTTAAGAAGGTTATGGGCTTTTGACTGCACACGATCACAGCTTTTTTGTTATGTCCATAAAAAATCAATAGGGAACAAGATGCTAATTTCCGAGTATGAAAATGGCCATAACGTTTTTAATACTTGAGATATGAAAGTGAATTAGGTGTCAAATTAAACTTCTTTTTATGCTTTATCTGATGGGATAAATTACAGACTTGATTTTTTAAATCTCAAAATTTTGTAACATTGCTACTATAAGGTGCTGGTAAGGCTGCATTTGGAATATTGTGAGCAATTATGGGCACCATATCTGTGGAAGGATGTGCTGGCTCTGGAGAGGGTCCAGAATTACAAGAATGATTCCAGGAATTAGCAGGTTAACCTATGATGAGCGTTTTCAGCACTGGGCCTGTACTCGCTGGAGTTTAGAAGAATGAGGGGAACCTCATTGAAATATACAGAATAATGAAAGGCTTGGATAGAGTGGATGTGGAGAGGATGTTTCCACTAGTGGGAGAGTCTAGGACTAGAGGTCAAAGCCTCAGAATTAAAGGACGTTTTTTTAGGAAGGAGATGAGGAGAAATTTATTTAGTCAGAGGGTGGTGAATCTGTGGAATTATTTGCCACAGAAGGCTGTGGAGGCCAGGTCAGTGGATATTTTTAAGGAATCTTGATTAGGGCAAGTGTCAGAGGTTATGGGGAGAAAGCAGGAGAATGGGATTAGGAGAGAGAGATACATCAGCCATGATTGAAAGGTAGAGTAAACTTGATGGGCCAAATGGCCTAATGCTACTCCTATTCCTTATGACCTTATGATTAATGGCATCAAATATAAGTATGGCAACACAATGGCACTGAGGTGGAGTTACTGCTTTACAGTGCCGGAGACTTGGGTTCGATCCTGACTACGGGTGCTATCTGTATGGAGTTTGTACGTTCTCCCTTTGGGTGATCTCCGGGTGCTCTGGCTTCCTCCCACATTCTAAAGACATGCAGGCTTGTAGGTTAATTTGTTTCTGAAAATTGCCTGTGGTGTGTAGGATAGAACTAATGTATAGGTGATCTTTGTTCAGCGCGGACTCCGTGAGCCATAGGACCTGTTTCCATGCTGTATCTCTAAGCTAAACTAAATTGAACAAGTTAACTAAATAATTGGTCTTAAACTTCCCTTAAATCGGATAAACGTCAGGGTCCTGGGGAAATACAGTTCACCGCGGAAGATCTTTGCATTTATTAATTTAAGATTTATCTTATTCGCCTTTTGAAATTCTTACTGCATTGTAAAGAGGGCCATTTGGCCCATCAAGCCAGCTTCTGATTTCTGGGGAGCATTTTAGTCAATCCCATTACCTGGAGCTCGACATGATTCTCATAAGTAGCTGTATAATGCCTTGATGATTGCCCCGACTACATCTGTCTTCTCTAAAATGTCAAGCAGTACATTCCTTATCACAATTACTCGCAGTCTGAACAAGTGTAAATATCGTTCACACACGTACCACCCAATGAAAAAATTATTCAATCTTCACTATGTTTTTTTCTCGAATCCAGACAGTTCATAACACTTCTTAATGGGGAATCTTTTAAAACAAAATGAACAATTAAAAGGGAGAAAGGATTCATACTGACAACCTTGGCGTGGTACAGCAAGGCATTCACAGGAAGGAACCTGATAAAACTCCTTCAGTACAGACGTACGCAGTCAAACAGGGAGATCACGGAGCCTCTGTCACTGATTTCTCTTCAGTTGCCCTTTTGCAATCTTCTCTGGTGTAATCAGTATCAGTGCCTGGAAATTGGATCACACTGTGACAGACACAGGAGCCGTGTTGACAAAGGAGAAATAATTGAAACTTGGAAGCTTCATGTGGATTAAATTTTCATCTCAATATCTCGGTACATCTGCCTTGCACGGTGGGACATAGCGCTGTGCAGCCCATACTAAGATGCAACCTCCGTAATGAAAGGGAGGTGGGTGGGCTGTACGTTTTTGTAATGTTCCACACAAGAGGGAGGACTTCAGATGTTGACTGAACAACACTACAGGACTGCTGCTGCTATTGGCTTGTGTTTATAGTCATAAAGGCTCATCTCATGGAGAACAGGCCCTTTGATCATCCATGCTGACCAAGTTGCCTTCCTGAGCTAATCCCATTTGCCTGCATTTGCCCAGATTCCCCTTACTCTTTCCGCTCTATGAATCTGCCCAAATGACTTCTAAACATTGAAATTGTACCCACCACAGTCTAGATTAGAGTTAAGAGGTACCGGAGGATCGCTAACCTTCATAATGTTGGGTTGTGCGCTACTCAAGCTGCAGGTGAGGTGCTGGTCCTCCAGCTTGTCTGTTGTGAGAACGCGTTAATTTTAGGTAGCAGTGAACGGTGGAGTTGGGATGGGTAGAACTATGGGAATATCTATAATAGGTGAGACCAAGTGGCCTAATGTGGCAGTTCACATCAGCTCCATATTGGTAAGCCTGAAATTACATCATGGTCAGATCCATCAAGCGTGGGAAACTTTATTCTCTGAATGATTAAATAAGATACTGCTCAATCTCTGGGAAGGGTCGGTAACATAACACATTATGGTTGAGGCAACACACCCAACAATTGAGCTGCAGTGGGCAGTGAGAGGAATTAAAGTTCTCATGATGCCAAGTGGGCATCAGGACATTTATACAAAGTTATACGCAACACAATACAAGATACAAGATACATGTATTTGTCACATGTGCCAGTTGGCACAGTGAAATGTGTGGTCACCATACAGCCATACAATAAAATAACGAACACAACACACGATAGAGTTCAACATAAAACATCCCCATAGCAGAATCAAACGTTTCCCACTGTGAGGGAAGGCACCAAAGTCAGTCTCTTCCTCTGATGTTCACCCGATGGGGCCTCCAGAGCCCTCCGCAGTCGCTGCTATGGGCAGCCCACCGCTCAGGCCCACTTGCCAGGATGTTGGAACTTCGACGTCGGAACGGGAAGCCAACCTCAGTGGCTTGGACCTCCAAATCGGCCGCTTCCCACTGGAGTCCGCGGCTCCCAAAGTCCCCAGGCCGCGCTGGGCAGAGATTCACACTGGCGGCCCTCGGCAAAGGGCCCCAGGGACACCGCGATGTCGGTCAGCGCCACCCGCGCTGGGAGCTTCGCGAACCACAGCCCCGCGATGTCGATGCTGCGGGCCCAATGCTCCGGAGCTTCAAACGGCGATCCAGGTAGGTATCGCCCGCTCTGCGGTGAATCCAGCGCCGTGCCGCTGCTGCCGAACCGGTCCCTGGTCTCAGGTAGGAAAGGCCGCTCCAATCCAATTGGTAGGCCGCAAGGTGGTGGGGGGGGGCGAGGACGCGACACGGAGAAATAGTCGCATCCTCACCAGGAAGCGACTGGGAAACAATTTCCCCCTTACCCTCCCCCACATAGAAAAACTAAAGTATCCCCAAAACAAACTGTTTAGACAAACTAAAATTTAAAAAAGATGGAATAAAATGGACAGACTGTAGGAGAGGCGCCTTCAATGCGGCGCCCCTAGTTTCAATAGATACTTAGACTAACATCAGTCATTCTCCGCATGGAGCACCCCATTGTGTAGGAAAGAACTGCCGATGCTGGTTTAAATCGAAGGAAGACACAAAATGCTGGTGTAACTCAGCGGGGCAGGCAGCACCTCTGGAGAGAAGGAATGGGTGACGTTTCAGGTCTGAAGAAGGGTCTCTACCCGAAATGTCACCCTTCCTTCTCTCCAGAGATGCTGCCTGTCCTGCTGAGTTACTCCAGCATTTTATGTCTACCTTGGAACAACCCATTGTTTGAAGAAGGACCCTGACCTGAAACATTCCCTGTCCATTTCCTCTGGTCATACTACCTGACACATCTTTTCTGCCCTGACCTTAGTTGTAAACCAGTATCTGCAGATCGTTGTATCCACTTCCTGCATCGCATGTTCTGAAAAAGATGTGGACTTGTCCTCCATCTTGACTTAGTCTGTAGAAATGAGGAACTGCAGATGCTTGTTTACCAAAGAAAGACACAAAATGTTGGAGTAACTCAGTGGGTCAGTCTGTATCCCTGGATGTTGCCCTGGTAAGGTCTAAGGTCAGGGCCCTTCTTCAGTCTGAAGAAGCGTCCCGACCTGAAACGTCATCAATCCATGTTTTCCAGGGATACTGCCTGACCTGCTGAGTTGTTCCAGCACTTTGTGTCTTTTCTTATGTCAGTCTTCCAGTTTTACAATGAAATGATCTTAGATTTTCCTGGATGCATTTTACTTCATTGTTGATTTTTGTGACATTTCTCATTTACATCATTATTTAATCATTAAATTGTAAGTATTTGTTAATGAATCATAAGCAAGTTGCCATCTAGCTTTGCTGTACCACTGCCAGGAATCTTTCATCCAAATTCATTTGGGTGCATCTAAATCACTTTCAATGATCAGGGTGGGGCAGCACAGTGGCACAGTAATAAAGTTGCAGCCTTACAGCGCCAGAGACCCGGGTTCAATCTTGACTAACGGTGCTGTCTGTGTGGAGTTTGTACATTCTCCCTGTGACCGCGTGGGTTTTTTCCAGGTGCTCCGATTTGCTCCCACAATCCAGAAACGTGCAGGTTTGTAGGTTAATCAGCTTCTGTAAATTGTCCCTAGTGTGTAGGATAGAACGAGCATACAGGTGATCGTTGGTCGGTGCGGACTCGGTGGGCCGAAGGGCCTGCTTCCTCGCTGTATCTCTGAACTAAACTAAACAAAACTAAAATCCATCTCAGCTTGTGCCCTTCATGAGTGCTTACTCACAGGATCATTCAGCTTGGTAAAGGTAGAGTGATCATTGTGACACGCAGTGGTGATAAAATTATTGCAACAGTACTGACTAATCATTGATGGCTTCCAAATCACGGAGGCTAGAAGGCAGATCCCAATGATGAAGAGATGAGTGATTAGTAGGTACGTTTACATTTCTTCCTGCCAACAACAGGCACCTATCCCGATGGAAATCCACAGAAGGCTGGTAGCAATTGAATACATCAAGTGGCAGATCAATGCATCAGTCAGGAGAGGTAACAGACCCATGACTGCCTCAATGTTTTTTTTCAATCAGACCAAGGCAGCACTGAAATTAAAGGTCTAACAGACGGACTTTCAACTTTGAGATCAAAGAGCGAGGGCTGACGACATCTGAAATTCTCAGAGTACATCAAGATTGTTTGAAATCCTCGCTGATTTGAAAAAGAAGAAACAATAAGTTAACTTTATTGTAAAAGCCCAGGATACTCTATCTCTTCCCTTAACCCTTTCTTGATCTTAAATTGTCTTCTTTAATGTAATTGTTAACGTCATACACTTTGGCTTTTGCTCACCTGCCTTGTCTTGCTTATTTTCTTGTGTATGAAGGAACTGCAGATGCTGGTTTAAACCAAAGATAGACACAACAGGTCAGTCTGAAGATGGGTCTCGACCCTGAAAAGTCACCCATTCCTTCTCTCCAGAGATGCTGACTGCCCCGCTGAGTTACTCCAGCTTTTTGCATCTATCATTTGCTTATTTTCGTGTTTGATATTACTTCTACATAGAACACAGGAGTTCGCTGTTGTTAAATACTTTAGAACATCGAACATGGAACAATATTGCACAGGAACAGGCCGATTCAGCCAACATTATCTATGCCGAACATGATGCATGTTAAACTAAACTCCTCTGCCTGCATATGATCCTTGTCCCTGCATTCCCTGCATGCAGGCTGACCTGTCAGTGAATGGATGTTGTTGTTTTTTCTATAGTTAAAAATTAGTTGGCTGTGGAGGGGAGCTTGGTGCATGTGTCCAGGCACTGATGTAATGAACTCCTTTACTGTTGACCACTATAGAACATAGAACATTACAGCACAGGAACAGGCCCTTCAGCCCACAATGCCCATGCTGAAGATGATGCCAAGTTAAATAAACTCCTCTGCCTGCACGTGATCTCGCCGGGGATTGCCGGAGAAGAGCTCCGACCGCCAGCCTGCGGCCTATAACATCCTGACGCCGCGGTCTGCGGAGCTTCTAGCCGCGGGCGGGGCGTGGACTTACCAACTTACCTGGGTTCCCTCGCCGGAGAAGAGCTCCGACCGCTGGCCTGCGGCCTTTCACATCCTGAAGCCGCGGTCTCCGGTAGGAAAGTGCCGATTCGGGACCTCCAAGCCGTGGAGTGTGTTCGACTGTCCTGACATCAGAGTTTCAATCATCCCGACCAGAGGACCTGTACATCGGGCCACCTGTAGTGGTGACTACGGAGGGTTTATGGCCCCGACTACATGTGAACAAGGAGGAAGACTGGCTGAACTTTATTGCCTTCCACCACAGTGAAGATTGCTGTGGTGGATGTTTGTGTTAAATTTTATTGTGTATTGTGCATTATTTTTAAGTGTATCGCTGCTGGCAAATTCATTTCACTGCACCTTCGGGTGCATGTGACGAATAAAATTGACTTTGATCTCTATCCCTCCATTCACAACACATCCACATGCCTTTCCAAAAGCCTCTTTGATACCACTATCATGTCTGCCTCCACCACCACTCCTGGCAGCACATGCCAGGCACCCACTATCTTCTGTGTAAGAAACTGCCCTGCACATCTCCTTTAAACTTTGAACCTCTCACCTTAGACCAATGCCGTCTCCTCTTTGATATTTCCACCCTGGGAAAAATGGTTCTGACTGTCGCCTATTTATGCCTCTTGTAATTTTATAAACTTTAGACTTTAGAGATACAGCGTGGAAACAGGCCCTTCGGCCCACGGAGTCCAGGCCAGCAAACAATCGTACACTAGCACTATCCTACACAATTCGGAAATGTTCAGAAACCAATTAACTCACAAACTCACAAACCTGTACATCATAGGAGCGTGGGAGGAACGGATTCTGGAAAAACTGGAAAAAACACACGCGGTCAAATACAAACTACCGTACAGACAGCACGCGTAGTCAGGATCGAACCTGGGTCTCTGGCGCTGTTAGGCAGCAACTCTACCGCTGCACCACCGCGCCACCCTTCTATCAGGTTGTATTGCATTTTGGGGGCTATATAAATGCAAGATATATTTGTTATGTTGCTGAACTCATAGATCCTGAAATTAAGCTGCATAATATTCTTTGCGCTTGCAACCTAACTCCTTAAGTCAGTGCAGATGATATTTCTGTCCGTTCATGTTAAATGTGTCAAGTCAGAATAGCAGAGGAATGTTATGTTACTCTAAACAACTCATACCATTACAAGCCAATATAATTTCAAGACTGTAATACATTGGAGAACACTTAAGCTATTGAAGATATTAATGGCTGATGATATATGAAGCAATTTCAAATTAAAGTCTCTGTTCTTCTGCCCTGTTTCTTCTCTCACCACCCAGTTCACCACACTGCCCACAACAAACAGTTCATCAGCTGCATTTGTGAACACATGCATTTGCGTTTCTCAGGGAATGATACTCCAAGCAGAGACACTAGGTGGTGACAGAGAATCACAGCTTGTGTCAGGATTCTTTTCCAGCTTCCAAGGGGGGGTCTCAATCCAAGAGCCCCCTTTCCCAATGGCTGATCGAGGCCAACGTGGACGGGTCTGCCCACCAAAATAAATCACACAACAGAAAGAGGGAGAGTGGAAGGGAGAAAGAGAGAGAGAGAGAGAGAGAGAGAGAGAGAGAGAAAGAAGGAAAAAAGGAAAGAAGGGATGAAAAATGAAGGAAACAAAGAAGGAAAGAAGAATGGAAGAAAAAAAGGAAGGGAGGGGAGAAGGAAAGAAACAAAACAAACTTTCATTTATAGGTACACAAAATTGCTGGAGAAACTCAGCGGGAGCAGCATCTATGGAGCGAAGGAAATAGGTGACGTTTCGGGCCGAAACCCTTCATCAACCCTTCAACCCTAACCCTTTCATTTATGTTGCGCCCTTCACTGACAATAAGAATCCAGAAAATGGCTGACCATATAAAAACGGGAAAGAATCTTGAAGAATATCATGTTTGCGATCATATATTTGTAAGCTGCAGTATTCATATAAACGTTCTACCTCTGTAGTCTGCAAACACTGGGATTGAAGTCTGTCCACTTGCACTAAATATGCTAAACAGTGCGAGTTAATCCACTTCTGTCCACAAGGTACTCCACAATAATACTTCTCCATGGATTGTCACCTTGTCGTGGTGGAGAAGCTTGTGTGGTCCTGAGATCCTGATAGCGATGCCGTCTGGAGCACCAATGGCGGAAAGGTCGAGGGTGAAGTCCCTGGCAAAGAGCAATCCAACCAAGACCTCGATGGTGGAACAGGCGGAGGACGATGGCTGACCTTCAAGTTCAAGTTCAAGTGAGTTTATTGTCATGTGTCCCTGTATAGGACAATGAAATTCTTGCTTTGCTTAAGCACACAGAAAATAGTAGGCATTTACTACAAAACAGATAAATGTGTCCATATACCATGATATAAATATATACACACATGAATAAATAAACTGGTAAAGTGCAAATAACAGAAAGTGGTTATTAATAATCAGAGTTTTGTCCGAGCCAGGTTTAATAGCCTGATGGCTGTGGGGAAGTAGCTATTCCTGAACCTGGACGTTGCAATCTTCAGGCTCCTGTACCTTCTACCTGAAGGTAGCAGGGAGATGAGTGTGTGGCCAGGATGGTGTGGGTCTTTGATGATACTGCCAGCCTTTTTGAGGCAGCGACTACGATAAATCCCCTCGATGGAGGGAAGGTCAGAGCCGATGATGGACTGGGCAGTGGAGCAGGAAAAGGTGCCCGGTTGTCTTGGACTCCATGCCACTGGATCCTGACCCAGATTTGTCAAGGACCGTGTGGTGGCTGTCTGTGCAACAGTCTCCCCACGTTAAACAAACTCACGCACAGGCGTCCTCCCAAAAGAGGACAGTCATACTCAATTTCGAGTGCCCGCAGATGATGATGAATCCACTTCTGACATTCTGTCCAGTGGAAGTGGTTTCTGAATCTGATCAGAAACTACAGCCACTAAGCATGAATCAGCGAGTCAGTACAGTGGTAAAACGATTCTTTGAGCGCTAAAAATCTCTATTAGAAGCATAACATCTGTGGGGTGGAATTTCGTGCAAGTGCGTAAAGGGATATTGCAACCACTAATGCTTCCATGCAGTGGATAACAATTTACTTCTGATTTCCAGTATGAATATTATGCACCTGAATGCATAATGTGCTCTGCATTCTGGGCTGAAGGACATCTACTTTGTAGATATTGTTCTGTGGAAGTGGAAAATATTTGAAGCCACGTGACCAATATTCATGAACATTAAGGCATATTTAAGAAATTGCAGTTGTGGAATCATTCCAACTTATAAAGTGACTTACATTGATCCGTAACATAATTCTGTGAAAAACAACAGAGAGGTAAGCGTAGCTATTACTGAGGAGATTAAAATGAAATTAATTCTCAAAACATCCAAAAAAAAGTGATGCCACAAAAAACTGCTGATGCTGGAATCTCGAGCAAAACACAAAGTGCTGGAGGAACTCAGCAGGTCAGGCAGCATCTGTGGAGGGAATAGACAGGTGACAGAGCGACACGGTGGCGCTGCGGAAGAGTTGCTGCCTTACAGCGCTTGCAGTGCCGGAGAACCGGGTTAGATCCCGACTACGGCTGCCGTCTGTACGAAATTTGTACGTTCTCCCCGTGACCGCATGGGTTTTCTCCGAGATCTTCGGTTTCCTCCCACACTCCAAAGACATAGATGTATGTACGTTAATTGACTTGGTATAAATGTAAATTGTCTTCTTACAACCCAGTGGTATGAATATTGATTTCTCTAATTTCAAGTAACCCTTGCATTCCCTCTATCTCTGTTCCTCCCCTACTCTTGTTGCCCTGCTAGATTCACTATTCATATCTCCTCCACAGCCAACAATGAACCATGATGGGCTCCTTGACCATCAGTGCTGGCTTTGATTTTTTCCGTACCTTTTCATACCTCGAGCTTCCCTCTTCCCTGACTCCGAGGATGGGTCTTAACCAGAAACGTCACCTATTCCTTTTCTCCAGAGATGCTGCCTGACCCGTTGAGTTACTCCAGCATTTTGTGTCTATCTTCAGTGTAAACCAGCATCTGCATTTCCTTCTTACACAAGACTGTTTCTCTGCTGTACGACTCTTCATGTCCAAGGCCTGGATTATTGATCCAGAGTTAATGAATTTGAATGCAAGCACGATACCTGGGATTTTACAATCAATTAATTAAATGAAAAAATCTAAATTAATGAGGCATGATCTGAAACGATCAATAATGATTTCTGAGAAATATTGGATTTGTTTAAAAACTGAAGAGGGTGACTTCAACCCTTCAGCGAAATAAATCAAACATTCTTACATAGTGTGGCCTCGATGTGACTTCAGACTCATTAATTACATCGATTCTTAATCTTGACTTGAGCTCAAGCACAATTAGGGGTGGACAATAACACCAGCATTGCCAGTGGTGTCAACGTTCAGTTTATGAATAAATAAATAAATAAATACATGTCTCTAATCCCCGACATCCTCCTAGTTTAACTCTTCCACACCCCCTCCGTCCTAGACAATGTTCCCAAAGTTTGGCTCCCATAATTGAACATAATATTGCAGATGAGAGCTCACTGGTGTTTTATAAAGACCATAAATTCATAAGACGTAGGAGCAGAATTAGGCCATTCGGCCCACTGACTCTGCTCAGCCATTCGGTTGTGGCTGATCTATTGTTCCCTCTCAACCCCATTGTCCTGCCTACTCCCCATAACCTTTAACACCCTTGTGAATCAAGAACCTGTCAATCTCCACTTTAAAAATACCCAGTCACTTGGCCTCCACTGTCGTCTTTGGCAATGAATTCCACAGATTCAACTCCCTCTGAAGAACTTCCTCCTCATCTCCATTCTAAAGGTATGTCCTTTGTATTCTAATGATCTGGAATGTACTGAACAGGGATAAACAATCCACTGCGCATGTACCAGATCTTTGGTCACACCCTATCCCAAACCACTGCTCCTTTTCCATCACCCCATCAGTTTTATTCCATTCAGTCCTCCACCGAATGTAACTAGTGAGTCTGCTTTCACCTCCCTCCGTATTCAGCCGTGGAACCACATTGCGAACAAGTGCTGGAGTAACTCAGCGGGTCAGGCAGCATCTCTGGAGCACATGGATAGGTGACGTTTCGGGTTGGAACTTTTCTCCAGAAGAAGGGTCTTGAAATGGTAGGGACTATGTATAAACACTGCTGTAATTACTACATGGTGAAACCAAAATGTATAAAAATGGCCTTTATTAAAATCTGACAGTGCACTTTAACCACATGTGTTTTTTCTACTACAAATCCCAAATTGTGGAGTACAGAGGCAAATAAATAAATGATGGGTCTGTGCCACTGTAGGGCACTGTAGGTGACAATAAGAGCACTATTGAACCATTGAAACGCTAGTAAGGGCGTCAAAGGTTACGCGAAGAAGGCAGGAGAATCGGTTGAGAGGGTAAAATAGATCGAATGGTTGATGATTCGGGCCAAATGACCTAATTTTGCTCCTAGGTCTTATGGTCGTCTGGTCTATTGCTCTAGAGCAGGGAATGACAATGAACCAAGGCACATTCAGAAATTATAAAGCAGTGCAAAAGTCCTGGTGAATTTTAGGATAAATTGGGTAGCAATATTAAATATACAAAAAAACCTTCCTCGTGAAGTAAAAGAAAGAAAATAAACAAAACAAAACAGCTAAACTTTTTGAATAACATCGAAACCAAGAACTGCAGATGCTGGTTAATACACAAAAGGACACAAAGTGCTGGAGTAACTCAGCAGGTCAGGGAGTCTCTCTGAAGAACATGGATAGGTGATGTTTCAGGGCGTGACCCTTTTTCCGACTGAAGAAGGGTCTCGTCCCTGCTAAGTTACTCTCGCACTTTGCGTCTTGATATTAATGGTTGAGCAAGTCCTCGTGAGAAAGTGGGTGAAAAGTTACCAGTGAGAAGTTGGGTGCAACAATCAACTCAGCTGCAATCCTGATTGAGTGGCAGCGCAGGTTCAAAGGGCCATATGGTTACTGTTAGTCCAAATGTGTCAGTTCACCTTCACAAATTATGCTCATCAATTACCTTTCTAACAAAACTCCACGACCTTCAAAAGAATCGCTGACATTGCTTGTTCTACAGCCCCTGCCATATCAATGAGCCTGGTGATAGTGAAGGAGGTTATTCACACCGATTTATAATCTCCAGCACCTCTCTGACCTCCACACTGAAGTGCAAAGACACGATCAAAGATATACTGATGGCATTCAATGAATAAGCGGCAGATTCCAACAAAAAATGCACTCCACAATAAAGCACGATCAGCCGGTTATTTTTGCATTAAGGTTGTGGTTTATAATCCACAATGGAATAGGGTTGTTATTTAAAATGGGAAGTGACAGCCATTATCTGTAATCTGATCAAGATCTCCAGCTATGCTTATCTAATAAAAAGACACAAAGTGTTGCAGTAACATAACAGGACAGGCAGCATCTCTGGAGAAACATGGATAGTTGACGCTTTGGGCCAAGACCCTTCTTCAGACAAAATATGTCCCATCCATGTTCTCCAGAGATGCTGCTGAGTTCCTCCAACACTTTGTGTCCTCTTTTCTAAGTATAAACTGTTAATGAATACATGAAAAATGCAGGAACAACGCGAAGGGGTGATTTTGTTAGTGATGTACCAAATCATTATTGGTGGAGAGAAGGTTGATAGAAGGAAATTGGTCCCACTGCTGTATGGGTCAAGGATGTTGGGTACAGACATGGCTTTTCTGCAATGGTAGGTTCTGGGACGATGTACTGGCAGCTCTAAAAAGTCAAATGTCATTTTCGATTTCCAGCAATGTGACTTGCATGTGTATTATTTTTGGTTAATGGTTTAAAGATATATCATGGAAACAGACCCTTCAGCCCACAGAGTCCACGTCAACCATCGATCACCCGTTCACACTAGTTCTACGTTATGCCACTTTCTCATCTCATCCTCATGAAGTGTGATCTTATAGAGGTGTGCAAAACCATGAGGGGAATAGATAGGGTGAATGCACAGTCTTTTACCTGGAGTCTGGAATGAAAAACCAGAGAACATTGGTTTAAGGTGAGAAGGGAAAGATTTAATAGGAACTGTAGATTGGTTAGTGCATGTGCACCAATCAGAGTAATATACTAACACGAGCTCCACCTTACTGTACACTTTATATTAACACTCACTTCCCATATTACGTAGTTACACCGGTGGTAGAGATGAACTAACAACGTATTGTACTGCACCACCATGACTGATGATTAAAGCTGACTTTGAACACCAGACTGTGTCTGTACAGATCTCTACATGGTGTCAGACTAGCTGGAAATTACCCATTGCTTCTGTCTATCGGGTTTTATTTGCTTTTTATTAATCTTGATCTTTTACTCCGATGGCTCACTTGTGTCGCAAGCCAACCCAGCTCATCAGGAGCAACTTTTTGGTGTGAGTTTTCAGAGAAGGTAGCTGAGGCAGGTACTATAATAGTATTTAAAAGGCACTTATCTATGTATGTATGTATGTATAGGACAGGTTTGTATAGGACACTGGGTGGCAGTGTGAACTGTGAGGAGAATGATATGAGGATGCTGGGTGACTTGGACAGGTTGAGCGAGTGGGCAGATGCATGGCAGATGCAGTTTAATGTGGATAAATGTGAGGTTATCCACTTTGGTGGCAAAAACAGGAAGGCAGATTATTATCTAAATGATGTCAGGTTGGGAAAAGGGGAAGTACAATGTGATCTGTGGGTCCTTGTTCATCCGTCACAGAAAGTAAGCATGCAGGTACAGCAGGCAGTGAAGAGAGCGAATGGCATGACATTGTTCTCTTCATAACACGAGGAGTTGAGTATAGGAGCAAAGAGGTCCTCCTGCAGTTGTACAGGGCCCTAGTGAGACCACACCTGGAGTATTGTGTGCAATTTTGGTCTCCAAACTTGAGGAAGGACATTCTTGCTATTGAGGGAGTGCAGCGTAGGTTCACAAGGTTAATTCCTGGGATGGCAGAACTGTCATATGTTGATAGATTGGAGCGGCTGGACTTGTATCCTGTGGAATTTAGAAGGATGAGAGGGATTCTTATTGAAACATATAAGATTATTAAGGGGTTGGACACGCTAGAGGCAGGAAAAATGTTCCCAATATTGGGGGAGTCCAGAACCAGGGGCCATAGTTTAAGAATAAGTTGTAAGCCATTTAGAACAGAGATGAGGAAAAATTAGGATTATTGAAGATGAGGATTATTTCTGTACGCTTTGCTAATCGGGGATTGTGCTTGGAAGGTATGGCAATACTTTACTCAACTGTATGCGAAAATATGTCGCAGTATGTTTGCACAAGTGATTATAAAGCACCATTGACCATTGACCATTGGCCATTGAACATTGAACATTGACTCTTGACTCTTGACTCTTGACCTTCTTGCTGTGGAATGGGGTGTTTCTACAATGTCTATCCCAGGTCTAATGAATGCAAAACCTCTCTGTTTCAAAGCATTACAGGGCGACACAGCGGTAGCGTTGCTGCCATGGTGCTTACAGCGCTAGAGACCCCGATTAGACCGACTACGGGTGCTATCTGTACGGAGTTTGTCTGTTCTCCCCATGGCCGCGTGGATTTTCTCCGAGATCTTCGGTTTCCTTACACACTCCAAAGACGTACAGGTTTCTAGGTTAATTGGATTGGTAGAAATGTAAATTGTCCCGAGATAGTGATCGGCGCAGATTTGGTGGGCCGAAGGGCTTGTTTACACATTGTATCTCTAAACTAAACTAAACTATAGCATCTTGCACCCATGACTGCTGCCAACTTTCTCCACAACTAAGTTTCCCTTTGAAGAACCAGGCCAGTGGAATAATTCCTTCATCACGCACACATTGCAGTGTAGTTACACAAGAGATTGTTTTATATTTAGAATCCACTGAAATGGAGAAGAAGTAACACTATAACATAAATATGTTTTTTTAAGCAGCTCTTGTCATTATATTGAAACTGTTTTGCGTTACAACATGACATCCAAATCACTAAAGGTGGTCATAAAACAAGTTGAATCCGTAAGAAATGTACCTATTCTGTATTGATAATTTGACTTTTACTTGCAACCGATATTAAGGGGTTAGCCATGATCACATTGAATGGCGGTGCTGGCTTGAAGGGCCGAATGGCCTACTCCTGCACCTATTGTCTAATGTCTATTGTCTACTGTCTATTGTCTATTGTCTATTGCTTATAGAGTCATACAGCATCGAAACAACCCCTTTGTCCCAACTTTTCCACACCGACCAACATGTCCCATCTAAACTAGTCCCACTTGCCTGCATTTGGCCCATACTCCTCTGAACCTGTCCTATCCATCTACAATCTAATTGCTTCTTAAACGTTGCAATAGTCCCTGCCTCAAGTACCTCCTCCGACAGCTCATTCCATGCACCCACCACCCTTTGTGTGAAAAAGCTACCCCTCAGATTCCTATAAAATCTTTTCCCATACACTCGGGGTCCTTTAGAGGTAAATTAGTATACAAACCCACACATCTTTGGGATGTGGGGGGAAACCAGAGCACCCGGAAGAAACCCACAAGGTCACAGGGGAAACATGCAAACTCCGCACAGACAGCACCCGAGGTCAGGATCGAACCCAGGAGGCAGTGAGGAAAGCTAATGGCATGTTGGCCTTAATTGCGAGAGGATTTGAATTTTGGAACAAGGAGGTCCTACTACAGTTGTACAGGGCCCTGGTGAGACCGCACCTGGAGTATTGTGTGCAATTTTGGTCTCCTAATTTGAGGAAGGACATTATTGTTATTGAGGGAGTGCAGCATAGGTTTACCAAGGTTAATTCCCGGGATGGCGGGACTGACATATGATGAAAGAATGGGCCGACTGGGCTTGTATTCACTGGAATTTAGAAGGATGAGAGGAGATATTATAAAAATATATAAAATCATTAAAGGATTGGACAGGCAAGATGCAGGAAAAACGTTCCAGATGTTGGGGGACTCCAGATTAAGAATAAAGGGTAGGCCATTTAGGACTGAGATGAGGAAAGACTTTTTCACCCAGAGTGTTGTAAATCTGTGGAATTCCCAAAAAAGAACGCAGTGGAGGCCAATGCACTGGATGTTTTCAAGAGAGAGTTAGATTTAGTACTTTGGGCTAAAGGAATCTGGGGATATGGAGAAAAAGCAGGAATGCATGTCCTGCTTCTGTGTTGTATTAGAGCTCTGAGTCACAGAGTCATGCAGTATGGCAACAGGCCCTTCGGCCCAACTCGTCCATGCCGACCAACATGTCCCATCCACACTAGTCCCAGCTGCCTGGCCCATGTCCTTCTAAATCTATCTGATCCATGTATCCGTCCAAATGATTTTTAAATATGATAGTACCTGCCACAACTTCCTCCTCTGGCAACTCGTTCCATATACCTACCACCTTTTGTATACAAAACTTTCCCCTCGGGTTCTATTTAATCTTTACCACCTCACCTTAAACCTAAGTCCTCTGGTTGTTGATTCTCCTACTCTGGGTAAAAGACATTATGGATTTACCCTATCTATACACCTCTATAAGATCATCCCCTCATCCTCCGAGGATTCCTTGCGCTCCAAGGTATAACGTCCTAGCCTGTCTAACCTCTCCCTCTAGCTCAGACCCTCGACTCCTGGCAGCATCCTCGTAATCATCTTTGAAATATTCCTCAAACTCTATATGAGACGCTTAACATGTCTTGTCTTTGGAAAATCTTTCCCTCAATAAAATCCCTAAATAACTGGTGTCAGTAGACATGATGTCAAAATCATTTAGTCCAATATGGAACATGGCCAGTCTTCATTGTACAAAGGCAAGAGTCTATACAAGAGCATTAAACATTCTCGTATCTCGGTCGTGATTCAAATGTGTCACTCTGCAAAATCCTTCAAACCACATGTCGCTTGCTTCTTCAACCACGTTGACAATACATAGTTTTATCCAAAGAAACCAGTTATCTCCTGTTTAAATGAATACCATCCTGTCACACTGGCACATCATGAAGTGCTTCGAGCGGCTAGTCAAAACTCACATCTGAGCCTCTCTCCCTGACACCTTGGACCCTCTTCAATTTGCGTATAGACCAAACAGGGGCACGGACGATGCTATCGCCATGGCAACTCACACTGCGCTCACCCACCTGGACAAAGGGAATACATATGTGATAATGCTCTTCATTGACTACAGCTCGGCATTCAACACTATCATTCCCTCAAAACTCATCCCTCAAGCTGCTTGATCTTGGACTGGAGACCTCCATCTGCGGCTGGATATTCGACTTCCTGACGGGCAGGCCCCAGGTGGTGAGAATTGGCAGCCACACCTCTTCCTCACTGATCCTCAACACAGGCGCACCACAGGGCTGTGTGTTCAGTCCTCTCCTGTACTCCCTGTTCACGCACGACTGTACTGCTAAGCACAGCTCCAACATCATCTTAAAGTTTGCTGACGACACGACCATCCTGGGCCTCATCACAGACAACAATGAGACGGCCTATAGAGAGGAGGTAAAGGAACTAAACAGCTGGTGCAAGGAAAATAACCTCTCTCTCAATGTCAGCAAAACTAAAGAGATGATCGTGGACTACAGGAGGCAGCAGGGGAGTGGACACCTCCCCATCCACATCGGTGATGCTGAGGTTGAAAGGGTCAGCAGCTTCAAGTTCCTCGGTGTGCACATCACTGAGGACCTCTCTTGGACACTGCACACGGACACAATAACTAAGAAAGCCCGCCAGCGGCTCTTTTTCCTGAGAAGGCTGAGGGAGTTTAGCATGAACACCAGCATCCTCACAAACTTCTGCAGTTGCACCATCGAGAGTCTGCTGACGGGCTGCATCACAGTCTGGTACGGGAACTGTTCTGCCCACAGCCGCAAATCACTACAGAGAGTGGTGAAGGCGGCACACAGCACATCACTGGCAACTGTCTCCCGGCCATTCAGGACATTTTCCACAGGCAGTGCCTACTGAAGGCACACAGCATCATCAAGGACCACAGCCGCCCAGCACGCAGACTGTTCTCCTTGTTACCGTCAGGCAGCGATACAGGAGCATGGCTGCACGTACCACCAGACTTAAGAACAGTTTTTACCATCAGGCCATCAGGCTTCTGAACTCATAAACACATCATATTAGTTGATTATTTTATTTATTATTGTCTTTTATCTACCAATGTCACTTGCATCTTATCTTTTTTTTTACCTTAATTTTATTGTAATATCATTGCTGAGGTGACCTGTCAGCTTGTCAAGCACATTTAATTGTCCCGTTGACCCTGTGTTAACCTACATATGACAAATAAAACTGAACTGAACGTGTAATGTTATTATGAAGATGCAATCACCTTGCAACACTTTGCAAAGGTGACCAATAATTTAGCTTGCATGTTTTGACAATTGCTCCCAAAGTTGTGCAGTTGATCGACTTTCTGTGATGGATCAACAGAGAACATAAAACATGGAACAATACTGTTCAAGAAGGAACTGCAGATGCTGGAAAATTGAAGGTACACAAAAATGCTGGAGAAACTCAGCGGGTGCAGCAGCATCTATGGAGCGAAGGAAATAGGCACCGTTTCGGGACGAAACCCTTCTTCAGACTGATGAAGGGTTTCGGCCCGAAACATTGCCTATTTCCTTCGCTCCATAGATGCTGCTGCACCCGCTGAGTTTCTCCAGCATTTTTGTGTACCATGGAACAATACTGCATAGGAATCGCCCACAATATCCATGCCAAACGTGATGCCCACCTAAACTTCTCCTCTGCACCTGCTCTTGCTCTACCTCTCTCCAATCTCCACATGTCTATCTAAAAGCCTCTTGAACACAACTGACATATCTGCTTTGTAGAAACAAGGAACTGCAGATGCTGGTTAATGGACAAAAAGGATACTGGAGTAACTCAGCAGGTCAGGCAGTACCTCTGGAGAACATGGATAGTTGTCGTTTCAGGTCGAGACCTTCCTTCAGACAGAATATGTCCCATATGTGTTCTCCTGAGATGCTGCCTGACCTGCTGAGAAACTTCAGCAATTTGTATCTTTTTATCATCTCCGCTTTCACCATCATTTCTGGCGGCACATTCTAGGCATCCACCACTCAATGTACAAAAAACATGCCTTGCTTATCTTTTTTAAACTTTCCCCCTCTCACCTTAAAGCTAATGGCTGTATTCTTTGACATTTCTACCCTGGGAAAAAGGTTCCAACTGTCTACCCTGTCTGTGGCACATAATCCTATTAACTTCTATCAGGTGATACCACAACCTCTGACACCACAAATAAAACAATTCATGTTTATCCATGGAGCTAAACCCCTCCAATCCAGTCATTGGCTTGGTAAACCTCTTCTGAACCTCTACAAAACTTCCACATCCTTCCTCTAATATGTCCTCCAAAAGGTCATGACACTAATACAGCTTTAGACTTTAGAGATACAACGTGGAAACATGCTCATTGGCCCGAGTCTATGCCGACCAGCGGTCACCCATTCACACCGGCACTAATCTACACACTAGGGACAATTTACAATTTACAATTTACAGAAGCCAATGAACCTACAAACCTGCACGTCTTTGGAGTGTGGGGGACCGTACAAATTCCGTACGGACAGCAGCAGTAGTCGGGATCGAACCCAGATCTCTGGCGCTGTCAGGCAGCACCTCTACCGCTGCGCCACTGTGCCGCCTAGCTGACGAGAGAGAAATGTTTTCCTTGGTTGTACACGCTTTGCTACTGCAGCTTGTGTTGTACTTTTGGCATAAAGCTTCATTAAGTCAAATGGAGACACATGCCAGTGCTTGGAGCGCAACAGGAGGCTGACAATCTCACACCTGTTTGGCTTTGGAAACCAATCTCAATTCGTGCCTGTCACCGCATCATCCATTTGAAAATGGGAGGCATTAGAGGTTACAATGCTAACTCACTGCACCCACTCATCTCTTCCATTTTAATCAGTTCATTTCACTTCATTTAACTTCCAGGCCGATTACAATGGAAAAGCTGGGTACACAGCACTCACACACCAATTTTCCTTCCACGCTCACAACAACCACAAATTTTGAATAGAAGGTAGGTGAATATGAGAGTGAGAATTTATCAGTTCTAATGAAATAGCTAACATTACAAATGGCTGGCAGGCACTGGGATGTAGTTGATGCAATTAATTGCATTTACCGCTGCAGAACATATGGCCACATTTCCAAACAAAAAAACAAAGTGAAAAAATATTTGTTATTGATAGAGCAAGTCAAGTTCTCATTTGCATAAGGATGATAAATAAGTATCTGTCTGACATCTACTGAAAAATGTGTACTTATTTGCTCATGCTCATTTTGTGAATCTTTAATGCTTTAGCTTTGAGATCAGTATCAATGTGAGCAGATTCCAGTGGAATGGCTGAATCTAACTTAACTTTGAATTTTTACTTGCACATGTTTTCCTTGGCTGTTAAAAGCAAACCCATCTAACGATAGTAAAAACAAATAAAGCAGATGCTGGAACCTGAAATAAAAACAGAAATGGTAGTAGATGTTCAGCCAGTTAAGCAGCATCTGTGGAAAGAGAAACCAATTGACGTTTCAGGTCAAAGGCATGTCACCAGAACTAGAAAATAGTGTTTCAAGTGCGGCACAGTGGTGCATGGGGTGGTACAGTGGTGCAGCAGTAGAGTTGTTGCCTTACAGCGTCAGAGACTGACCACGAGTTCCTCCCACATTTTCAAAGACGTGCAGATTTGTAGTTTCGACAGACACAGTGCTGGTGCAACTCGGCAGGTCAGGCAGCATCTCTGGAGAAAAAGAATCGGCGACGTTTCCGGTTAGGACCTTTCTTTAGACCTGGAGTGCTGGAGTAACTCAGGGGGGTCAGGCAGCATCTCTGGGTGACGTTTTGGGTACAGATGCTTCTTCAGGTCTAAAGAATGGTCTCGATCCAAAACGTCACCTATACTCTTGCTTCAGAGATGGTGGCTGACCCGTTGAGTTATTCCAGCACTCCAGGTCTAAAGAAGGGTCCCAACCCAAAACATCACCCATCCTTTTTCTCCAGAGATGCTGCCTGACCTGCTGAGTTACTCCAGCACTTTGTGCCAATCCTTGATAGGAACCAGCATCTACAGTTCTTAGTTTCTAGAGCTTTGTAGGTTAATTGGCTTAGGTAGAAAATAGTGCCTGGTGTAGGATAGTGCTAGTGTACGGGGATCATTGATCAGCACAGACTTGGTGGGCCAATGGGCCTGTTTGCGCGCTGTATCTCAAAAGTCTAAAGTTAAGTCTATTTGAACTCTTTCTCCCAAGTGTAGGAAGGAGAAAGTGGAACGAGCATTAGAGATTTGAGATTCTGAACTTAGACCTAAACCCTCGGCTTCTGCGCATTTTAGAGATAATGAGTTGGAGAGTTTGGATAGATGAGTTTTAGAAGAAAGGTACTGAGCTGAAACATCGTCTGTCCATGCCTTCCACATAGGCTGCCTGATCCACTGCGTTCCTCCGGCACTTTGCTTTTTGCTCATTATGTTGCAGTGGTTAGTGTTGCCAATCAATGGGCCTGGGTTTGATGCTGACATCGGCTGCTGTCTGTGTGGACTGCCCGATTCACCTCTACCCCATTGTGGACATTGTACTTTGTCCATGGAACTGGTGTGTTAAGGGCCTGTCCCACTTTCACGACCTAATTCACGACCATTTTTACTCGTGGACATTTTTCATCAGGCTCGAAAAAACGCCCCAACCTACTTGATGCCACGAGTACCTACGACTAGCATCACGACCTGCTACGACCTACCTTCACCTCCTACGACCTCGTGACGACCATGCTACGAGTATGTCAAGGGAAAACTCGGCAGAGGTCGTGAATTAGGTCGTGAAAGTGGGACAGGCCCTTTACAATACTGAGAACTGTATTCTGCACTCTGCATCTTTCCCTTTGCTCTGCCTATTGTACGAGTTTGTATTTATGTATCATATTATGTGATAGCATGGAAACAAATCTTTTCACTGCACCTCAGTACACATGGCAATAATAAACCTAAACCTAAACTTGCAACTATTGCCATCAACTGCTTCACACAAATGGACTTCACACAATTGTGTCAACCACATGAACTGTTTTGCATCATTTGATTCATTTTACTTATAAAACTCATCTGTCGTGCAACAAATACAAAACAAAATGAATACAGCATTTTATTTGATACCTTTTATAGACTGGAAATTAAAGTACAATAATTACTGAACTGCGTGAAATGAAGCAATTGTGCAGCCAAAAATATCAATAAAAATACACACTTCCCTCTGTGGGAGAGAGGTATTAAAAGAGAAGGAAAATTGGAAAGTAATTAATACCAAAATGTCACACTGTGACGAGAAACAAGATATTGCAGTGGTAATTATTAGTTAACATTAATAAAGAAACTTGGTTTTGATTATTTAGGTTTGGTACTGCATTCCTTTGGGTATTACTTCAGTGATAATTGGGTAATGCCACAAATTGCCGATATTTTCTCCTCGATCATTGGTAATATTTACAATCAATGATGAGTGGATGGATCACCGATCAAACTGAGGCAGTGTTTAGTTTAGTTTATTATTGTCACAGCGAAAAGCTGTTTTATTGCATGCTATCCGTCAGTGAAAAAACGATACAAGATTACAATTAAGCTGTCCACAGTATTTAGATACAGGATAAAGGGAATAATGTTTAGTACAAGATAATGTCCAGTAAAGTACAAAGGGTCTGTGCAAGATAAAGACTGATTAAAGATGGTCTGTGTGTCTCCTAAGAGGTGGATGGGAGGTCAGGACCGCTCTCTAGTTGGTGGTAGGATGGTTCCGTTGCCTGATAACAGCTGGGAAGAAACTGTTCCTGAATCTGAAGGTATGTGTTTTCACACTTCTTGTCTGATGGGAGAGGGGAGAAGAGGGAGTGATCTGGGTGATACTTGTCCTTGATTATGCTGGTGACCTTGCCGAGGCAGATTGAAATGTAGATGGAGTCAATGGAAGGAAGGTTGGTTTGCGTGATGGTCTGGGCTGCATCCACAACTCTCTACAATTTCTTGCTGTCTTGAATGGAGCTGTTCCCAAACCACGCTGTGATGCTTCCCAATAAACTGAGGTCTCAATGAACTATTAACTCAATGAACTATTAACTTAACAATGGCTGTTGTTGTTAAACTCATAGGCACGGCAGTGTACATGCCAAATGCTTCCATTTGCATCAACATTTATTTTCTACTGATTTATATCTAGCTGAGATGACTCCTGTCTGTGTCCTGGTTCTGTTGTCATTGTGCCGTTCAGTCAGTTTATATAAAGATCAGTGGTGGCATGGAAACTGTTGACGTGTGACAAGGCTTTGGAGTGGGTGTGGAGGGCAGCCTGGTGTCAGTGAGGTCGTGACGGTTCAATGCATGATTAAATTAAGTTTACTTTTAGAGATAAAATAAGCTATTTACACAGGTAACCAGTGGAAACTGATGCAAAACAAATGTCAAAGGAAGGGTAAGACTTTTTTTATTTATGTACTAAATATTTATGAAATGTATTACCAAAAAAGAGTTAGAGAAACCGATCTGATGGTGATGATCAAGAAGGAATCAGCTATGCACTGTACACGAAGGTTATGCTGGGCCATAGGATATGTGATCAGGAGTGGATCTCATTGGAGGGTCCCGATCCAAAACCTCACCTATCCTTTTTCTCCAGAGGTGCTGCCTGACCCGTTTAGTTACTCCAGCACTTTGTGTCTATCTTTGGTATAAACCAACATCTGCAATTTCTTGTTCCGTGAAATGTATCTTTGTTCGGTCATGCTATAATGTAGCGAAAGAGTCTTGTATTCTGCCTTTGATATTCATCCCTCAGATTTCAGGAATGAACTTCAGTAGAAGAATGCAACAAGTGGGTAATGGCAAATGTCATGTTTAGGGTTATGGACTAGCAATGAATTTCACACCAAGTGTTTCTTTCAAAGTGCCAATTTGGAGATTATGGGCTAAAGGGCCTCAGTTTAATTTAGTTTAGTTTAGAGATACAAAACGGACACAGGCCCGTCAGCCCACCACGTCTGCATTGACCAACGATCCCCGCACACGAACGCTATCCTACGCACACTTGGGACAATTTTTACATTTCTATACCAAGCAAAGTCATCTACAAACCCGTACGTCTTTGGAGTGTGGGAAGAAACCGAAGATCTGAGAAAACCCACGTAGGCCTCGAGGAGAACGTACAAACTCCGTACAGACAGCACCCGTTGTCAAGATCGAACCTGGGTCTCAGCGCTGTAAGGCAGTTGCTCTACCGCTATTCCACCGTGCCACCCATGTGATCCTTGTATGATTCTGTGAGAAAATATGCAGTACCAAAAGGTGATTGGATGTGATATTATGTAGATAACTATGATCCATTGTCCTGGTGTCAGAGAGTCAGTCACACAGCGTGGAAACAGACCCTTCAGCCCACACTAACCAAAATTCCCATCTATACTAGTCCCATCTACCTGTGTTTGGCCCATATCTCTCTAAACCTATCCTATCCATGTACCTATCTAAATGTTTCTTAAATGTTATGAAATTATCCTGCCTCAACTGAAAGTTTGTTCCCCCCACCCTCTGTGTAAAGAAGCTGCCCCACAGGATCCCATTAAATCTTTCCCCTCTCAACTTAAATCCACATCCTCTGGTTCTTGATTCACCCCAGCTATTCCTCCTCTCCTGATATTATGCACACCCATAAGATCAGCCCTTATCTTCCTGAGCTCCAAGGAATAAAATCTTAGCCTGTTCAACCTCTCCTTATAGCTTAGGCCCTTGAGTTCTGGCAACATCCTCGTAAATCTTGTATTTTAATGTCGTTTACAGATACAGTGCGGAAACAGGTTCTTTGGCCCACCGTGTCCGCGCCGATCATCGATCCCCATAACACTGGCGCAATCCTACACACTAGGGACAATTTCCAACTTTTACCATAGCCAATTAACCTGCAAACCTGTACATCTTTGGAGTGTGGGTGGAAACCGGAGCACCTGGAGAAAACCCACGCGGTCACGGAGAGCGTGCAAATTCCATACAGACAGCATGCGTAGTCAGGATCGAACCCGGGTCTCTGGAGCAGTGAGGCAGCAACACTACCGCTGTGCCCCGTGCCTTATCTTCTCCGCACCCTTTCAAAATCAACGACATCTGCCTTTATTGGAGCACCTGCACTGGACAAGGCTGGAACCCACTGGCAGGCGACATGAGACTATTATGAACTGTTGGACATTCAGGATCAGTTACAGCTTGTAGATGCTCCGGTTTCCTCCCACACTCAAAAGATGTGCGGGTTTGTAGGTTAATTGGCCTGTGTAAATTGTCCCTGGTGTGTAGGATAGAACTCGCACATGGGGTGACCGCTAAAGATGAAACATGTCCACACTTTTCATCCATCATCCCAGATTGATCGCAGAACTGACCAAGATAGAGCACAAACCCAACACTTTGGATTCAGAAAAAGCTGGAAACATTCAGCAAGTCTGGCAGTACCTGTGGGAAAAGAAACAGAATTAATGTTCCAGGTCAAAGAGCCTTCATAAGAACTGGGATAGTGAGAAAACAGCTATCAGCCAATTTAAAACAAGCTTGTTTTTCCTCTCTCTGATGAAGTGTCTTTGAACTGAAGCTTGATCACTTGTCTTTCCATAGACACCAGCTGGCCTGCTGAATGTCCCCAACATGAACTGTTGCTACTTCAGATTTCCAGCTTTTTTGATTTTTATTTCAGATTCAGAGACAGGAATCCTGCAATTGAGTGATAATTCTGCCACACTCGTTTAATTATTTTGTTAATATTGTTAAGAAGTCCTGTTGAACAAACCATAGGTTGACGAGGGCATTGTTGTTAAATATAAAATGTATTTGATGGGCCGTTTGTTATTTGCTCCAGAACAACACCACGACTACATGTAAAGAAGTTAAGTGAAGCACGGTGGCACAGCGGTAGTTGCTGTCTTACAGCGCCAGAAACCCAGGTTCGATCCTGACTACGGAGTTTGTACATTTGTGCTCCGGTTTCCTCCCACACTCCAAAGACGTGCACGTTTGTAGGTTAATTGACTTCTGTAAAATGTCCCTAGTGTGTACGATAGAACACGCGTATGGGTACTCGCTGATCGGAGGGGACTTGCTGTGTCAAAGGGCCTGTTTCCATGCTGTATCTCTAAACAAAACTAAATTAAACTAAACTAATGCCTCTTTCCCACTTAGGAAACCTGAACAGAAACCTCAGGAGACTTTGCGCCCCACCCAGAGGTTTCCGTGCGGTTTTTGTCAGTCTCCCCACCTGCTTCCACTACCTGCAACCTCCGGCAACCACCTGCAACCTCCGGGAAACCTTGGGTGGGGCGCAAAGTCTCCAGAGGTTTCCGTTTAGGTTTCCTAAGTGGGACAGGGGCTTATCCCAAAAAAATCAGACGGTAATATTTGGGTAAAAGGTTGGTAGCACCAAAGGGTTTGAAGTTTTGAGGGAATGAATAGCAATGGAGAATATAATTGGCATTGGTATTAACGCAGAAGAATGCAGAAAAGAACATGCTTGGTGACATCAATAATAAAATGTTGCTGCGACTCTTTATGTAGACATGAATATCAAATGCTAGTTGAAAAAAAAATGCCAAAATGCTGTCCATATGGAGTTTGCAGGTTCTCCCTGTGACCACGTGAGTTTCCTCCGAGTGCTCCAGTTTCCTCCCATATTCCAAATACGTGCAGTTTTGTAGATTAATTGGCTTCTGTAAATTGTCCCCAGTGTGTAGGATAGAACTTGTGTCTGAAGGGCCTGTTTCCACGCTGTATCTCTAAACTAAAATAAAACTAAACAAGTGATTTCACATGGAACTATTTTTTACCTTGTAAAATCTTCTGATTTTAGATTATTAATATAAATAAAAATCATGTTAGATAAAGTAAGGTAAGACTCAGCTGAAAGATGTTGCATGCAGAACTTTATGGTAGGTTGGGGAATACGAGGTCAAGGCACCAGAGAGGCTGCGATTGTAGATGATTCAATCCACAGGTTTGTATAGACAGGTTTGAGGAGGTTGGATGTCAGAAGATGTACTTTGCCTCTGCTATCTTTTTGGGTTTCCTTGTATCTTTGCAGCAACACTCATCTCTTCCCTGACAGCTTGCCTTCATTACTCTCGGAGAGTTACACAAGTGTCACATTTGTTCTCTGAATGTACATCTGGCTTCTACCTTTAATTAGGGTGTTCTGCACATCTCAGGCTTTGCAGAGAGAGCAATCCTTGTAACATCTACTCAGAGATGGCCCTTGCCAGCACAATGCTCTGCTTCCCTCGATTTTAAATTGAAGAAACAAAATTGGCTTTAGATGGAACCACCTTTTGTGACTTTACTGTAAGAAAAAGCTTTAAAAATCATTGATTTGTTTTTCCAACTTTCTCGGTTGACAGTCCCCTTTGACCATGTTAAAGATTTTATGTAAGTAGAAGTTGGTGTTGGAAAACTATGTAAGTAGAATGCTGTTGGTTTATGTCAATCCAGCTGAGTGCAGTCAGACAACTTGCCCATACCAACCAACATGCCCCATCTACACCAGTCCCTGTGTTTGGCCCATATCCCTGTAATTCTATCCTGTACCTATACCAGTCTAAATGTTGTGATAGTACCTGCCATAACTGCCACCCCTGCCAACTTATTCCACATATCTACCACCCTTTGTGTAAAAAAGTTGCCCCTAAGGTTCTTATTAAATCTTCCACACCCATCACCTCTGGTTCTCGATTTCCCTGCTCTGGGTAAAAGACTCTGTGCACTTACCCTATCTATCCCTCTTGTGGTCTTATACACCTCTATAAGATCACCCCTCATCCTCCTGTGCTCAAAGGAATAAAGTCCCAGTTGAATTCATGCCTCCCATCCTGTGATGGATGTTTGTGTAAATTGTGTTGTGTCTTGGTTCTTCTTCTTGTTTGTATGACTGCAGAAACCAAATTTTGTTTGAACCTCTGGGTTCAAATGACAACAAATACATTGTATTGTATTGTATTGTATTGTAAGGAGTTGGCAGAATGTAACAGTGATGCATGACAACCTGTCCAACCTTTGACATGTATATGGGCCAGAACATTGAGGCATTAAGAAAAACACATTTTCATTTCAGTCAGTCCTTATGCATGGGGTGTTATTGCAATGCTTAAAAACTCATGTTACAGATATGTTCTGAAGTTGACCTCCATGGCTAATTATATACTATGTGCCTCAGTGACACTCCTAATATTAGATCAGAGTATATTCCCCCGAGTTAGAAACATGGGTAGCTTACAATATGATGGTATGACCATTGAATTCTCCAATTTCAGGTAACCAAACTACTAACAACCCTCAAAGATAGAAACAAATTGCTGGAGCAACTCAACGGGTTGACCTGCCGAGTTACTCCAGCACTTTGTGTCTATCTTTGGTATCAACCAGCATCTGCAGTTCTTTGTTTCTACTAACAATCCCCCCCCCCCCCCCCCCCACACACACTTTTCTCCCCTTTCCTTCTCTGTGCCCCAATAGGATTTGCACACATTTCTCCTCTTCCCCGTCTCCCTCCCCGTCCGTCCCCTTACACTTATATTCCTCTTGCTTCACTATTTCCACATCTTCTATCCTTATCTCACACTTCTTGTCTCTTCATCTCTACCATCCACCGGTCAAAACCCCCCTACACCTGAATCCACCTATAACTTGTCAGGCTTTCTCCCACCCCCACCTCTTGTCCAGCTTTCTTCCCCACCCCCAACCACATTCACCACAATCGGTCTGAAGAATGGTCCTGACCATCTATGTTTTCCAGAGATGCTGCCTGACCCGCTGGGGTACTCCAGCAATTGGCACCTTTTATATTTGTAAACCAGCATCTGCAGTTCCTTGAGTCTCTTTCGAAGAGGAGGTTTACGAGAATGATCTCGGAGGGAGGGGGGGGGGGGGTGATTGGGTTAATGTGTGAAAAGCGTTTGATGCCTCTTGTTTGAGTTTAGGAGGATGAGAGGGTATCTCATTGAAACCTACTGAATAACAAAAGGCCTAGATAGAATGGACGAGGAGAAGATATATTTCAGTGATGGGAAAGTCTAGAACCAGAGGGCATAGCCTCAGAATAAAAGGACGTGCCTTTAGAATGGAGACGGTGAGGAATTTATTTAACCAGATTGTGGTGAATCTGTGGAATTCATTGCCACAGACAGCTTTGAAGGCCAAGTCATTGGGTATTTTTAAAGGTGAGATTGATAGGTTTTTTGGTTAGTAAAAGGTGTCAAAGATTACAGGGAGAAGGCAGGAGAATGGGATTGAAAGAGAAAAATAGATCAGCCATGATCGAATGGCAAAGAAAACTCGATGGGCCAAATGGCCTAATTCTGCTCCTATTTCTTATGGTCTTGTGTCCATTCACTGCGTCCATTAGCTAGGTGAACAAGGGAACAATAAACAAGTCTGAGCTTTGGGGTCCGAGGCTCCATAGACACTGGACTCCATTTAATCCACAGGAGATGAGCTCCTGGTCCCAGGTTCTCACTCTTGTCGAGGCGTCAAGTATGTGTCAGGTAAGAGGTCTGAGTTTTAGTTTAGTTTAGAGAAACAGCACGGAAACAGGCCCTTCAGCCCACCGAGTCCATGCCAAAAGGTAATCCCTGTACACTAACACTATCCTACACACTAGGGACAATTTTATATTCATACAAAGCCAATTAACCTATAAACCTGTACGTCTTTGGAGAGTGGGAGGAAATCGAAGATCTCGGTGAAAACCCACGCGGTCACGGGGAGAACTTGCAAAGGGCCTGTTTCCACACTCTATCTCTAGACTAAACTAAATGGTATTAATGGAAGAGGTGTGTTCATTCACTCATCTCCCCTCTCCTGTCGGGCAGAAGATACCAAAGATTGAAAACATGCACCAACAAATTCAAGAACAACTTTTTCCCCGCTGTTTACTTTTAGTTTAGTTTAGTTTAGTTTAGAGATACAGCGTGGAAACAGGCCCTTCGGCCCACCGAGTCCGCACCCACCAGCGATCTACACACATTAACACTACCCTACTTACTAGGGACAATTTTACATTATACACCAAGCCAATTAATCTAGGCCCTGTACGTCTTTGGAGTGTGGGAGGAAACTGAAGATTTCGGAGAAAACCCACGCACGTCATGGGGGACATACAAATTCCGTATAGACAAGCACCCGTAGTCAGGATGGAACCCGGATCCCTGGCGCTGTAAGGCAGCAACTCTACCGCTGCGCCACCGTGCCACCCTCTGTTATCATACTCTTGAATAGACCTCTCACATGTTAAAGATTTACTCCCGATCTTCTAATCTATCTTCTGCACCTCAATATGTAACACTCTATTCCACATGCTTAGGAACTGCAGATGGTGCTTTTACTCTGAAAATAGACTCAAAATGCAGGAGTAACAGCGGGACCGGCAGCATCTCTGGAAAGAAGGAATGGGGGATGGTTTGGATCGAGACCCTTCTTCAGACTCAGGAACTGTAGATGCTGATATATACTGAAGATAGGGTAGGCGAGGAAACCAGACAGTCTAAAGAAGGGTTTCAACCATTCCTTGTCCCTGGAGATGCTGCCTGGCCCGCTGAGTTTGTCCAGCATTTTGTGACACTCTATTTTTTAATGGGTTCAATTATCATATGCATATAACTTTAACCTTATCCTGGCAAAAGAGTTCAAAGTATTCATATTTATTTCAAGGAATTTCCTAAAGATTTTGCAAACTAAACACATCGATTGGTTGGAGAGAGAGTCTGCAGATGCTAGAATCTTGATCGAAATATAAAATGCTGGAGGAGCTCAGCGGGTCAGGCAGCATCTGGGGAAGGATGGTACCAAGCCACAACGTTGCTTGTGCGTTCTCTTGTCAGATGCTGCCTGACCCGCAGAGTTCATCCATTAGACAGTTTCAACTTCTGCGTCTTTTTATTCATATCTCAAGATGTCAACATTGAAGTCTGCTTATAGAATCAGCACCTTTGGCTCACCAAGTCCGCGCCATCCATCAAGTACCCGTTGATACCATGCCAATGCCAATCCCATTTCTTAGTCTCCATGCAGTTCCGTAAACTCCCCTGACATACTACCATTCATCTCCACACCATAGAGCATTTACAATGTCCAATTAACCGACCAACCTGCCCATCTTCTGGAAGTGGGAGAAAACTGGAGCACCCGGAGGAAACACACAGGGGCAGCAGGGAGAGCAAGCACGCTCCACATACACACGCCTACACATGCACACATACACACACACACACACACATACATACATTATACACCAAGCCAATTAATCTAGGCCCTGTACGTCTTTGGAGTGTGGGAGGAAACTGAAGATTTCGGACACCCGCACGCACTCACGCTCACACATACACACACACAAACACACACAGAATACCGAAGGCCAAATTAAGCTTGGTCATTGGAGACATGAGGTAACCACTGTACTAGCTGCACCAATTTGCAACTCCAACATTTAGTGCCCAGCCTCAGCTGCCCCTAAACATAGTAGCGAGAAGCCACCTTCTCTTCGGAGTATGGTGAAGGTACTCCCCTCGGCTTGTTCCAGTGAACGTGAATAGACAGCAATATGTGTTCAAGACAAGGTGTAGGTATGTTACAAAACTTACCTTTTTTTAAATCTCAAAATTTTGTAACATTGCTACAAGGTGATCTGCCACTTGAATTCCCGACTGGTTGGATTCCCATACCCTGCTGGCTCTCGACCATTTAGGTGATAGAGGTTAAAGGTGTGTGAGGGAGATGCTGCTCATTTAACATTGCTGAGTTGGCTCAGTGCAGTCGTAGACGGCTTGTACTGCAGTCACTGTGTGCCAATATTCAAAAGAAGGAATATTTGCATTTCAAAATTGAAACTCTAAAGTTCAGGAAGCTGTGACCTTGATTCGCAGAGTGTAAGTTTCCAGGAGAATAGATAGAAAATATATATTTCTATAAGCAGTCCAAAGCCTCATTCCGCCTGCAGCCTGCGCATGATTGTTTCCCACTGTGATTCCGTCTGGAAATGACCAAGTGTATGGAGCCTGTGACCATAACCTGCTGGGCAAAGGATGACTGGGGTTACGTGGAGGGATAGGACCCTTTGCATCAACTTCATTCTAATCGTGTGTTTCTGTTCACGTGTGATTCTGGCACAGCAATGAAGCACGGCACTCCGAACACAACGAGATTCCTGGGATAAAACACGAGCTGCCGGAGGAACTCAGTGGGTCAGGCAGCATACGTGGAGGGAAATGGACAGTCAACATTTTATGTTGGGATCTTTCATCTGGAACTGAAAGAATTGAGTGGAGGGAGCCAATATATCAAGGAGAGGGTATGGCAAAGCCGGCAAACGGACAACATACTCTTGGGTTGAATCACAGCTCGGTTGGAGAAAGGCTTTGCCCAAGACCACGGGAAATTGCACAGAGGCGTGGATGTAGCCAGGAGAAATGTGTAGGAAGGGACTGCAGATGCTGGTTTAAACCGAAGATTAACGTTGGCTGCTTCCAATGTTGGGGAGTCTGGTCATTGTGATGGACTTGGCTACATCCACAGCTGGACACAAAAGGCGGGAGTAACTCAGCGGGATAGGCAGCAGCTCTGGAGGGAAGGAATAGGGTGACGTTTCAGGTTGAGACCCTTCTTCAGACTGAAAGTCACGAGAAAGGGAAATATAGACGAGATATAGAACAATGAATGAAAGATATGCAAAAAAACAATGATAAAGGAAACAGGACATTGTCAGCTGGTTGCTGGGTGAAAACGAGAAACTGGTGTGACTTGGGTGGGGGAGGGTGAGAGACGGAGGGAATTTGAAGTTACCACTGGGTTGTAAGCTGCCCAAGCGAAATATGAGGTGCTGTTCCTCCAATTTGCATTTAGTCTCAGTCTGACAATGGAGGAGGCCTGGGACTGAAAGGTCAGTGTGGGAATGGGAAGGGGAATTAAAGTGTTTAGCAACCAGATGTTCAGCGTTTATATCTTTCATTTCCCTTTCCCGTGACTTTCAGTCTGAAGAAGGGTCTCGACATGAAACGCCACCCATCCCTTCTCTCCAGAGATGCTGCCTGTCCCGTTGAGTTACTCCAGCATTTTGTGTCTATCGGTGAATGTAGCGAAGTCCACTACAAAGACCAGACTCCCCACCATTGAAAACAGCAACATAATCAAAGACGTCACACCCCAGCCGTTCCTTCTTTCCCCCACCCCTCCCCCCCCCCCCCCCCCCCCCCCCCCCCGCTCCAGTTGGGCGAAAGATGCAGACGCTGTGGAGGCCAAGTCAATAGATATTTTTAAGGCAGAGATCGATAGATTCTTGATTGGTATGAGTATCAGGAGTTATGTGGAGAAGGCAGGAGAGTGGAGTTGAGAGGGAAAGATAGATCAGCCATGATTGAATTGCAGAGTAGATTTGAACGGCCTAAATTTGCTCCTATCATTTAGGAATTTATCAACTCAAAATTAAATCTTCCCCTCCCCACCCCTCAACGGATTTAAAGGGTGGTGATGCCACAATCGTCACATCGTATTTCTGCTGATCATGTTAATTGATAGTTTATCAGCCACTGCCTACCATTATATACAGTGGTGAAACCACTATGAGATCAGTAAGTATTTTTAAACTGGATTAATTTAGATCCAGCATGCATGAACGTTTCACCTCACACTTCAGGGCGATCTGAATGAAGATTGTAGCTGGGATAATGAAGTTAGTTAGGATGCCATTACACATGACTATACCTTTGACTGGTTCCTCGATCCGATCAGTCTATGTCAACAACTCGCTGCAACGTTTCCCGACCAGGAGACGGCACACAGCGCAAAACCCCTTCCAGCGTGTTTCAATTTTAATCGGGAAAGGTCACGGGCTCGCCAAACACAAAGGAGCAAAAGAGAAGACTTCAGGAAGTCACTCACACCCATGACACACAAGTCTGTGTCCATTGTCTCAAAAGTGTATTAGACAGACCGAGGGAGAACCAGATTGATTTGATCACCAGCACCACAAGACCTGGTTTCATTCACCGCTGCATATTCAATTCTACTGAAGTCAACAAGCAGCGTGACAGGGGGAATAAGCAGAAAGTTTGTTGAAGAGGAAGGAAGAAGTGGAGGTGTGATGAAATGTCCTTGCCTTGATGCATCAACTCTATTTCTCTCACCTGCTGAGGAATGTCCGTCTTTCCATCAGGATGCACATTTAAAAGCTATTGACATGACTAACCCCACTTTCCTGACTGCCGTAAACTTACAAACTCTTCACCTCTCCTTTGATGGGAAGTCAGAGTCGTTCACAACGTCTCATCCATTGAGCAAGATTAGTGCAGTCAGTCCCGCGGGCGGTTCCTTATTTAATTAGACCGAGACTGCATTGTGTCTTTACAAACCTTCTAAATTTCACAGTACTCGTTTATAGATTGTGTCCTTGCCCCTGAATTCACCACCCAGGCAACTGAACCATCCCACCAACAACTAGAGGACAGTCCTGAAAGAACAAAGGAGGACCTGGCGTGGTGGGACCACTGTGAGGGGGGTGGGGGAGCAAAGGAGCACCCAGTGTGGGGGGGCCACCGTGGGGGGTGTGGACAAAGTTCATATGCAAAACAAAGAATATCACTGTGACTTGTCACATGTGACAATAAAGTACTCATTCATTCATTCATTCACCTCATTGGAGACTCTCTGACTATCTTTAATTGGACATTACTGGACTTTACCTTGCACTAAACATTATTCCCTTTATCTTGTATCTGTACAGTGTGTATGGCTCGATTGTAAACATGTAGAGACGGATGTCAAGTGCTGTTGGATGGTCATCAACTCGGTGAAAGATGCTCTCTGGTCTGCCCACAACTTTTTTGACTTCCCAGCAGAGCGAGATGTCCGTGCGGGGAATGATGCTGACTGGCCCGCTCCAGGCTGCAGGAGTACGTGCTGAGGGAAACAATGAAGCTCGGTGCAGCCAACGCCAAGGCTCTGTGGGGGAGGACCACAGACTAGGGTACTTGTGCTGATGCACATTGAGGGGCAGGGTGAGGTGAAGATGCCCCTCAAACAAGGGAAGGGATATCACCCCAGGGGGGCCATGTGAGTGGCAAGGCTGCCGGGTGTAAGGATATTTTAGTTTTGTTTTTAGTTTAGAGATACAGCACGGAAACAGGCCCTTCGGCCCACCAAGTCTGCACCGACCAGCGACCCCCATACATTAACAACACCCACACACCAGGGACAATTTACAGTTATACCAAGCCAATTAACTTGCAAACCTGTTTGTCTTTGGAGTGTGGGAGGAAACCGGAGATTGCAGGGAAAACCCACGCAGGTCAAGCGTCTCACGCGAGTTTTTATTGTCATGTGTCCCAGATAGGACAATGAAATTCTTGCTTGCTGCAGCACAACACGGGGTGAACGTTCAAACTCCACACAGACAGCACCCGTAGTTAGGATTGAACCCGGGTTTCTGGCGCTGTAAGGCAGCAACTCTACCGCTGCGCCATTGTGTCGTCCCAAAATATTTCTGTCAACATTACCAAATATGATGCTAATGAATGTATAAATGGCCACTGAGAATGTTGGAAGAATTTCTGCACATTTCTTGTTCTGTATGTATTTTTAATCCTGAATAAAGTTTATTTTGATTTTTAAAACTGTATAGTCTTTCCACAGACTAGTTAGCATGCAGCAAAAAAGATTTTCACTGTGCCTCGCCACATGTGACAATAAACTAAACTGAACTCATCTCAGTAGAAATAGGTTATGCCTGTATAATCCCCCTGGCTTCACTATCAGGCTAACATCTTACTGGAAACAGTCCTTGCTGGGAAGAATGCTCAACATTGGACTAATTGCAAGGTAATAATTTAAGATGAAGCCACAAGCAGTGGTTTTAAATGAAGAAAATGTCATCCTCATAGATCGTTTTTTATCTAAACTCTCCGGTTAGGCTTTGTTTTAAATCTGAAATTAGAATCTGACTTTGATACATTTCATTTCTCTAAATTAATTTATTCCAGCAATGTATTGTATTCCTTTGATGCAACAGGTGGGTGCAATGATTGTGCTTTTCAACAAGCTTGAAAGAGGTTGCTAGCATTTTGATTGAATTGACTGAAAGATAGCACATGGAAATGGACCCTTCGGCCCACCGAGTCCATGCCAACCATCGAGCACCCATTCACACTGGTTCTATGTTATCCCACTTTCTCATACCCTCTCTACACACATTGGGCAATTTACAGAGGCCAATTAACCTACAAACCTGCACATCTTTTGGATTTGGGAGGAAACTCCCCCAGTCACAGGGAGAACATGCAAACTCCACAGGGACAGCACCTGAGGTCAGGATCAAACCCGGGTCTCTGGCGCTGTGAGGCAGCAGCTCTACCAGCTTTTTAAAATATATTGCATTAAAAAACAAGTTTACAACATACATCATAAAGAAGGTAATTGCTTTACAATTCCGCAGAGTTCAGACTGTGAGTAGAATCTACATTCAATACACAGTATTGACATTTTAAATTCCGATTATTTCTCTGTAGATAAACAAAGATCCAACCTGTAATTATTGCTGCAGTTCATTTTAACCACAGCACCGTTTATTTTCCATCCTGCCAACCTCAGAGTTTATCATCTCATCTCCGATGCTCTACTTTTGAAAGCAGTGTCCAAACATAACTATTGATCGTATTAACCACAGTAATTAGTGAACATTCAGCTCAAAATCCTCAAGAGTTTGGAAGGATTCCACACAACCTAGACAAGCCGCCACATTCAGCTTCTCCCAAGTGCTACTGTACAGCTTCTTTGGACCACTAAACTCAATGGCATACTGGAATATTTGGCTCATTGGAGTAACATTTCTCATCTGCAACTCTGTTTCAACATCAGATTCAATGAATACTGCAAAAACTAAAATACTGCAGATGCTGAAATTAACGAGAGAAAATAAAGAAAAGTTTGGAAACACTCCGCAGGTCAGGCAGCATCTGTGAAGAGAGAAAGATAGTTAATGATCCTTGTCAAAGAGTTCTCGTCAAAACTAGGAAAAGGTAGAAATCAAATACGTTTTATGTTGCGGAGAATCTATTCTTTGTACACCTTTGCCCTGCAAACGTTTAATTTCTATTATTTCCTAGTTCTAATGAAAGGTCATCAAACTGAAATTGATGGATTGAATTGATTGAAAAATACAGCATGAAAACAGGCCCTTCAGCCCACACTGACCATCGATCACCCATTCACACTAGTTCTATGTTATCCCACTTTTACAACAACTCCCTACATACGAGGAGCAATTTTACAATGGCCAATTAACCTAAAAACCTGCATGCGTTTGTGACATGGGGGAAACCCACAGATCATAGAACGAACATGCAATCTCCACACAGACAGCACCCAAGGTCAGCATCAAACCCAGTCTCTCAAACAGTGGGGCTGCAACACTACCAGCTGCGTCACTGTGCCATCCCAAATATTTACTACACATCCCTTTAATCCTATTGAGCATCAAGAAATGATGGTTAAATAGCCTATTAAGATTAGGTTAATTTAGTTTGGTGCATCGGTACAGCACGGAAATAGGACCTTCGGCCCACCGAGTCCGCGCCGACCAGCAATCCCCGTACACGAGCACTATCCCTCACACTGGGGACAATTTACTATTTTTATCAAGGTCAATTAACCTACAAGCTTGTTCATCTTTGGAGTGTGGGAGGAAACCAGAGCACCTGGAGAAAACCCACGTGGACACGGAGAGAACATACAGATTCCTTACAGAGGATCGAACCTGGGTCTCTGGCGCCACCGTGCCGCCCCAAATTGTATGTATGGCACAATTTTTGTGTTGATCCGCTCACTACCGTCTACTTGTCGAATTTGGCAGCAACATCCGTTGGGAATGAGCCACTATATCACTGGTGGTGCTGGCAATCCAGTCTTGGTGAGAGATGTTTAACTTCCTCCACCTGGAATAAGTTCAATGTCATTGATATCTTCAACACTTTATCCAAGTGCTGTTCGACATGGAGGGGAACTAATTCAGTCTACAAAAGCCAGAATAGACTACCAAACAATTGAATGCCTTGCTGACCATTTCAGAGGGGAAGTTAGTGAGCTATCACCTCACAATAGGCGGCAAAATATTTTTCTTTGTGGTGTGTGAAATAGATTTGAAATATGGCCATGCGCTTTCAAGTATTATAACGTAATCATGGTTGGCTCACACACCCCAGACACTCCTGTTCTCCCCGCGCCTGTTAGGCACAAGATACTGTATAAAAGCCTGAAAGTACGCACCATCAGATTCAAGAAAAGCTTCTTCCGCGCTGTTATCAAACTTTTGAATGGACCTCTCATAGGTTAAGAATAAACTCTAAATCTTCCAATCTACCTCACTGTGTCCCTTGCATTTTTTTGTCTGCACTTGCTCTTTAGCTGTAGCATTATATTCTACACTGTTTCTCTTTTTCATTTGGACTATCTGAAGTATTCGTTTCCATTTACTGGAGATACAGCATGGAAACAGGCCCTTTGGCCCACCCTGTCCACTCCAGCCATCAATTGCCCATTCACACACTACGTCCATGCTATCCCACTTTCGCATGCACTCCCTACACACGAGGGGCAATGTACAAAGGCCAATGAACCTACAAAGCTGCACGTCTCTGGGATGTGGGAGGAAACCGCAGCACCCAGAGGAAACCCACACAGTCACAAGGAGAACATGCTAACTCCACACTAACAACTAACTCCACTAACTCCACACCAGAGGTTAGGTTCAAATCCAGGTCGTGGCGCTGTGAGGCAGCAGATCTACCAGCTGCGCCACTGTGCCACATGTATGTATGGTCTGGTAGACACAAAATGCTAGAGTAACACAGCGGGACAGGCAGTATCTCTGGAGAGAAGGAATGGTATGATCTGCCTGTATATTTCACAAAATAGTATATTGTTTCTCATTGTATCTCGGTACATGTGTCCATAGTAAACCAAAAGCCTTGCCCTTTATGCATCATAGAAAGACAGCGATTCTCCTCCTTTCAATGTTACAATGAGCTGTAGATCGCAGGGGCATAATATAGATCATTATACAATGAACCCTCGTTATAATGGGCCACAAGGGGAGGAGGGGAGGGGGGGGAATGGTGTCCATTATTGCCGATTGTCCACTATAATGGAGTAAGGGATTATCATTGTGTAACTAGTAGAAACAAACAACTGTAGTTGCTGGTTACAATACACTGGAGTAACTCAGCGGTCAGGCAGCATCTCTGGAGAACATTGATAGTTGACGTTTCATGTCGAGAACCTTCTTCAGCCTCTCGGTCTGGAGTTGGGCCTGAAATCCAGGTGAGTGACCTGCTGGTGGCCGGGGGAGAGGCGAGAATCGGCAGAGTCGATGGTCGCGGCCCGTGGGCGGCCAGAGTGCAGGTACGGGTCGGCGGTGGTGGTGGCTGTGGCAGGCGCGGCTTGGCAGAGGCAGAGGAAGCTGTGTGGGCTGGCAGTGGTGAAGGTCCAACCTGAAAGTGGCGCTACTTGTCGGCGGTGGCAGGGGTGGACAGCAGATCCACACGCTATAACCAAATCCATTATAAAGTGGTCTGTTCAAACGAGGTTCACTGCAGTGATATGAGGTAAATCTACTAATATTGGGATCGGCACGATAATCTTTCTTCATCACTTTAATAAAATAAATGCCTCGTGTATTTTACCTTTATGCCGCAGTAGTTTCATAAAATTGAGTCCTATCTTGGAACATCTGTCTGTTCCCCCCGGTTTTCATCATCAATACTTCAAGCAGTAAGACAATAATGGGGTGACCTTTTGGTCATTCAAGCGGTAAAAAAATATTAATAGGACTTTTACATTCTTAAAACTCACTGCACAGTTCCGATGAGATAAATTACAACATGGTCCAGTTAAAATCAGCAGAATATCACCATTTAAGACTTTTTTGTGGATAGTATGGATACTCTGGTTAGGAAGGATAAGCAGAAGCTGGTTTAAACCGAAGATGCTGGCGTAACTCAGCGAGACAGGCAGCACCTCGGGAGAGAAGGAATGGGTGACGTTTCGGGCTGAGATCCTTCTTCAGTCTGGCTCTTTGTCGGAAGAAGGGTCTCAACCCGAAACGTCACCCATTCCTTCTCTCCCGAGATGCTGCCTGTCTCGCTGAGTTACTCCAGCATTTTGTGTCTACACTGGTTAGGAGAAAGGTTGGAAGATGTATTTAATCTATACCACAATACAAACAAAAAATATGTTATTTTGGATAAAATTGACATAATCATGCAGAATATGTTTGTTAATTCATAGAATCCACAAATTACTCCATGTGAATAATTAAAAGGTTAATCGATTATTTTCCATATATAAAACTACAATATTGTAAATCAAATCATAAACTTTGGCAAGTAATTAAGTTTTATGAACTAAGTATTTTCAGAGAATCTTCAGGTTGGTAATGTAAATTCATATTGATTATGTTTTTGTCATAATTTATCACGTAAGGTTTATTGTAATATCAGAACTGGAATTTTGTTGAATATGATTGAAATACAAAATGTTTCTTATTATTTGCAGCTTTGACGCAGGTTGTGTGAGGCGCTTATGAAATTAATTTCTCTGGAACTAAAAGGAGTGTTGGAATCAAATAAAATGGAACAATTTTATTCTATTGCAGGTCAAGGAATTGCATTTGCTATTTCAGTTACCTATGGGACAATCAAAAATGTACTTCTGATGTTCAAGAGAAGTTAGAAAAATCTGTCTTCATGCCGAGTCATTTTATTATTGTAAGAAGAAATATAAACATTGACCCGAGGGACGTGTGTAGTGACGCAGTGTTAGAGTTGCTGCCTTACAGCGCTAGTGACCTGGGTTTGATCCTGACTACGGATACTGTCTATACGGAGTTTGCATGTTCTCCCTGTAACCGTGTGGGGTTTCCCCGGGTGCTCCAGTTCCTACCACATTCCAAAGACATGCAGGTTAGTAGGGTAATTGGCTTCTGTGAATTATCCCTAGTGTGTAGGACAGAACTAGTGTACGGGCGATCGCTGGTCATAGTCAGAGAGTCATATAGTGTGGAAACAGGCCCTTCAGCCCAACTTGCCCACACCGGCCAACATGTCCCATCTACACTATTTCCATCTGCCTGCGTTTGGCCCATATCCCTCCAAGCCTGTCCTATCCATGGGCCTGTCTAACTGTTTCTTAAAAGTTGAGATAGTCCCTACTTCAACTGCCTCCTCTGACAGCTCGTTCCATACACCCACCACCGTTTGTGTGAGAAAGCTACCCTTCAGATTCCTATTAAATCTTTTCCCCTTCACCTTAAACCTATGTCCTTTGTCCTCGATTCACCTACTCTGGGCAAGAGTCTGTGCATCTACCTGATCTATTTTTCTCATTATTTCATATACCTCTGTAAGATCACCGCTCATCCTCCTGCGCTCCAAGGAATAGAGTCCCAGCCTACTCAATCTCTCCCTATAGCTCAGACCCTCAAGTCCTGGCAACATTCTCGTAAATCTTCTCTGTATCCTTTCCAGCTTGTCTGTACCCTTCGCATCTTGATTTGATGGGCTGAAGGGCCTGTTTCCAGCTGTATCCCGAAACCAAACTAAAGGCGCTAACAGAAAATGTGCAAAATTAAAGGAAAAAGTGTTGAAGGGTGTGGAATTTCAAACTTAAGTGTGTTACACGCACAGCAAAGGGATCAGCTATCTTTTTCACTGGTACAAAAGCCAACTCCTAAAAAAACTCTTTATCCTTAAATCTGGCATCCCTTGCCAGTAAAATCATTCTCTACCAGCTGTGCTCATTCCGATGTCTTCAGCATTGTGCCGAGAATCTAAGGAGCATAAAAATCAGATCCACAAGAATCATCCATAATTACTCAACCGTGACTGCTTTAAAACTGCCAGTTGAATCTGGGACAGGATGCTTCACCTACTGCTGTTGTAGATATCGAAGTCCTGTGACCAGCAATGAGTCTCGAACTCTAGTGGCTGAATGTTACTCTGCCACTATATTTGGTTGGCTAAGCAAAAAAGCAAACAGCAGACTATTGAAGCCTAAAAACATTAAATCTTCCCGGCAATCCCTGTCCGACTTGTAATACTGAAACACACACACACCATGGTATGGATCATTTTAGAGTCAGTGTCTTCCCAGCTGTTAACAGGCAACTGAACCATCCTACCAACAACTAAAGAGCAGTCCAGGCTACTATCTACCTCATTGGAGACCCTTGGACAATCTGTGATTGCACTTTACTGGCTTTATCTTGCACTAAACGTCATTCACGTTATTCCCTTACACATTCCCACTGTCAATGACTCGATTGTGATCATGTGTTGTCTTTCCGCTGACTGGTTAGCTCGTAACAAAAGCTTTTCACTGTACCTCAGTGTACGTGACAATAAACTAAACACAAACTCATCTATCCCGTTGTTCACCAGAGTTACAGATCAGGTTACCTTTATCATGCCCCCTTTGTCAACGTTATTCCCTTTATCATGTACACTGTGGATGGCTCAATTGTAATCATGTGTAGGCTTTCTGCTGATTAGTTCGCATGAAACAAATGTTAATTGCCTTGTTGCACATGACAATAAACAAAACTCAATTAAACTGGCCATGCCAAGTTACCATCCATCACTTTCTCAAAATCAACAGGCTTTGAAGGCTATGTTTAAAAATTGACCTACCACTGTGTTCTTGCAAGCTGATTATCCATTATAAGCATGGTGCAGCCAACGCCAAGACTCTGTGCTGCTGCACATTGGGGCAGGGTGTGGTGGGGACTCCCCTCAAACAAGGGAAGGGATATCACCCCAGGGGGCCACATGAGTGGCAAGGGTGCCGGCTATCCAGAACCAGGAGTCACAGTTTAAGAATAAGCGGTAGGCCATTTAGGACTGAGATGAGGAAAAACTTTTTCACCCAGAGAGTTGTGAATCTGTGGAATTCTCTGCCACAGAAGGCAGTGGAGGCCAACTCACGGGATGTTTTCAAGAGAGTTAGATTTAGCTCTTAGTGCTAAAGGAATCAAGGGATATGGGGAAAAAGCAGGAACAGGGTACTGATTTTAAATGATCAGCCATGATTATATTGAATGGTGGTGCTGGCTCGAAGGGTCAAATGGCCTACTCCTGCACCTATGTTTCTATGTATATTTATGTTTTTTGGGAACACTACCAAATATAAAGGTAACAAACGTATGTATAACCGTGGCGAATATCAGAGGAATTTTGCACAGTTTTTGTTTTGTGCAGGAAGGAACTGCAGATGCTGGTTTACACCGAAGAAAGACACAACATGCTGGAGTAACTCAACGGAACTGGATAGAAGGAATGGGTGACGTTTTGGGTCGAGACCCTTCTTCAAACCTTGTTTTGTCTGTCCTGTTTTGTACATATTTTCATCTGGAATACAGCTTACTTTGATTTTTTTTTGATGTGACATTGATGCTAATTAATCACTCAAGGGTCAGAGGATTCTGTGATTGAACCTGGAGTAAGGGAATCTAATGTTGCCATTCCAGGAAATGTTGTCACATCAGGCAGTGGACCTCACCCGCTCCTCTGTATGCAGTCCAGAATGCCCAGTGTGCACAGCATTGCTGGAATTCTTCAGCGGACTTGGTTTGATTTAGCAGCTACATCTCTCTGCACCGATGCACTCGCACCGGGTGACACACAGCTGCTTGCCGTAAAGAAAGATTCCACTCAATGTCAATAGACCTCCTGTGGGACCTCATGAGGCTTCTCACAGGCTGGAACTATCTGGTGGATGGTGCAACTGCCTTCTCTTTAGAGTCATGCACATTATTTCCACACGACAGATAATTCAGGATTTAAGTCCCAAATTAAACTGCCACCTTTTTAACACCGTGTACCATTGAAAGTACTCTACTTTGACAAAAGTCTGGCAGCATAACAATGCCGTCAAATTCATTTCTTGAACTTAGTCTTACAGTTCAAATGAGTCTGCCATTGTGGGTGAAACTTCCAAAGTTTCATATTCCAGTCTTACACCCGTCCTTTAGTAATTGTTCAACAATTGACTCCTTTCGTTCCTGTCAACTATACACTCATAGTAATTAGTAGTTGTTAACTTATTGTCACATAGAACATAGGGCATAGAACATAGACCATAGAACAGTGCAGCACAGGAACAGGCATTTCATCCCACAATGTTAGTGCCAAACATGATGCCGTCAAACTGCTCATCTGCCTGTACATGATCCATATCCCTCTATTCCATGCTGCCTGCTTCCATGTGCCTGTCTAAACGCCTTCTAAACGCCTTCTAAACGCCACTATCGTTTCTGCCTCCACCACCACCCCTCCAGATCACCACTAATTACTGTGTAAAAAAATTGTCCCGCACATCTCCATTAAACGTTCCCCCTCCCCGATCATAGCTGTGCCCTCTAACATTGGAAATTTCCACCCTGCGAGAAACATTCTGACTGTCTACTCTATCTATGTTTCTCACAACCTCTATCAAGTCTCCCCACAACCTCCAGTGTTCCAGAGAAAAATGTCTATCCAACTACTTGTAGCTGACACCCCGCTACGAAAGACAGCATTCTGGTCAAGAAATGTACCTAGAAACAGTGAAATGCTTTGATTTTCATACAATCCAGTAAAATCATACTATACATAAGCACAATGCCATATAAGTAAGAGTGCAAGGAATGAGTAGCTTTCTCCTGATACAGTAATTGCCTCTAACAGTTGGATCATTATGATAGTAATTTGGTGTTGTAGTGCAGAATAACATTGCTTTAGTGATCTGAATGTTAATCTACACAGTTCAGCTGTTTGAAATGTGTTAGTTATGATAAGGTGTATGCACACTATTTCAGTTAAGTCAAGAGAAAAAAACTCTTCCTAACTGCTGTGTCCAATCATTATCAACAAAATATAAGCTAAATCAGTTCTAACAGAAGGAAATTATTTCAGAGGAAAGAGGAACTGCAGATGCTGGAATTTTGCTTGAGCAAAACACAAAGTGCTGGAGGATCTCGGCTGACCGGGCAGCATCTGGGGAGGGAATGGACAGGGGACGTTTGGAGTCCGAACTCTCCTTCAGAATTGGGATGTGAAGAAGGGTCCCGACCTGAAGTGTGGTCTGTCCATTTCCAACCACAGACACTGTCAGACCCGCCGAGTTCCTCCAGCACATGGTGTTTCGCTCAGTAATCATTTCAACGCTTTGGCATTGAATGCGTTGGTTTTGAAAGCTGCACATAACGAGTTTTTTGGTCGCTTTCCTTGCTTTGTACTTAGAAATAGTTTCGCGTTACTTGGCGTTAACATGTCCTGCGCCGTTATTTTATGATACCCCCTGCTCGATAACACAAGGTAACATGGAGTTGCACAAGGTATTCGATAAAAGGTCAAGTGTAATCGAGTACAAGTTATCTTGAAGAACTGTGTAGGAACCGGAGCTTCTCAAGTTTATGTTGTAAACCCGATTGCATTTTTTAATTCCTAGTTTACTTTTTACTGAATCAGTTTGCATTTTCTGTAGATATTTCACGACACCGTGGGGAAAAAAAGTTTGATTTTACGATCCAGGGGCTTTTCTCTCCACGTTACCAAGTAAAGAACAAAATAATCGTTACCGTGTCCATATCGTCCAGGGTCCACCCCGGACATTAGACACAAGTGATCTAATTCCCAAAAAAAAGACACAAAGTGCTGGAGTAACTCAGCAGGTCAGGCAGCATCTCTGGAGAACATGGATATGTGACGCTTCGGGTCGGGATCCTACTGACTCGCTCCAGAGACACCTTCAGAAATGCTGCCTGACCCGCTGAGTTACTCCAGCACTTTCTGTGTTTTTCCTTTGGAAACTAGCACCTGCTAGAACTTATTTCTAGTTCTGTTCCAACTATAATACGGCCAATCTTCCAATGCGAATTTCCAAATACACAAGCCAGTACTTTCCCTTATTTGATTAAGACGTTTGTATGGTTTAAAGAAACAACGGATGGAACAATCAAAAACTAGAGGTCTGGTACTAAAGTTTTACGATGAGAGGGGAAAAGTTTAATGGATGTGTGCGGGCATGTTTTTTTACTCAGAGTGGCGGGTGCCTGGAACTCGCTGACAGGGGGTGGTGATAGAAGCAGGTAGGACAGTGGTATTTAACATATTTTAACATGGACAGATGGATATGCAGAGAATGGAGGGATATGGATGATATACAGGCAGATTTGGTCTTGGCATCATGTACCTGTGCTGCACAGGTCCTTCGAGCTACAATGTATTATGGTCAAAAAGGAGGGTTTCTATAATGTAATCTAATGTTCCTGAATTCTATCACCGAGTTGATGTGACACTCAGCGCCGCTCTTTGTGGCAAAGTGTTTAATGTCACCGAAGTATTTACAGAGTCAGTCTCAGTTCACCCGTCCCACCCCTTAGAGCTCCGCACGCGTGTGCTGGTATTCGCATCTCCAGCGAATGCCTGTGGACCAGACTTTGATGGGACCTTCAACTTTCACCAGGGAGATTGCCAGGCGGCCAGCTCTGCCTTACCGGGGTTCCTCAGCTTCCTGTTCCTGAAGACCGAGATGATGACCAACACGTTGCCCACGATGTCCACCACCGTGGTGAAGATCAGAACCGAGGCCAGTGCCGTGGTAACCCCAACGCCGGCCGAGGGAGTCCGCTCCGACGCCCAGGAGACAGATTCCGAGCAGTTCCCCTCTCCCGACATCTCCGCTCTGCTTTGCATTCGAGACCCGACCTCCAGGAGGACACATTCAGTCCCTATGTGGGTCTTGGACAAGCCGTCTGAGAGTCCTCCCCCATCACACTCTATCCGTCCATCGCCCAACTAGCGTTACTTCTCAAAGTTAGCTCCACGCAAGCACCCGTCTCAAACTGGATTGAAGACTTATGTTGGGTGTCTTCACTCTCGCTCCTGTCACCATTGCACCGCCTTTATATAGAGGTCCTCTCTCTCCGATGGGTGGACCTTGAGCTAGAGTCGGCGTTCCTCCGTGCACGCCAGCTTTCTCCAACTTGCCCATGTGCAGTGTTGCTGCGAGGCTTCCTGCCTCTGAGAGGGGCTGCTTCACTAGTTTTGACGACCTGTTGTAACGATGCCCCTCTCCTCCTCCCCCTCCCCTCTCTCCTCCTTCCCCCTTCCTCCTCCTCCTGCCCGCTTGCAGGACTCTCGCCATCTCTCCGTCCTGAGCCTGCGAGTGCAAAACGCGTGCTTACAGCGCCATCCAGTGAGAACTTGCATTGCCACCGGTCCGTTAATACCATTGTCACGTGTACCGAGATACAGAGAACAACTTTGTTTTGCACTGCTTTTCACAGCAAACTCTTCAAATCAGAATCAGAGGCAAAGTTCCACGCGTTAACTGCATGAACTGAAGTTACTGTGTTAACTGATATTCCATGTGTTCACTGTGTTAGCAAAGGTTTATGTGTTAACTAAAGTTGCAGTTAGACTGTGGTAATTATGGTCAATATATTAAATAAGGTTGAACTTGTTGAACAGTGTTGACTAAGGTAAATGTGTTAACTAATGTCCCACGTATTTACCATAATATGTTAATCGAGATTCCACATATTAACTGATATAATATGTTACCTAAAGTTCCATGCATTTACAGTGTTAACTAAGGTTAATGTGTTAAGTCAGTTGAACACATGGGTTAACACATAACACTCCTAAGTCAGGTTACATGTGTTAACTCTGTCGACAAATGGTTATCGTTAACTAAATTTCCATGTGTTAACTATGGTAATCTGTGGAATTCTCTGCCACAGAAGGTAGTTGAGGCCAGTTCATTGGCTATATTTAAGAGGGAGTTAGATGTGGCCCTTGGGGCTAAAGGGATCAGGGGGTATGGAGAGAAGGCAGGTACAGGATACTGAGTTGGATGATCAGCCATGATCATATTGAATGGTGGTGCAGGCTCGAAGGGCCGAATGGCCTACTCCTGCACCTATTTTCTATGTTTCTATGGTAACTAAAGGTTAATGAGTTAACTCAGATAATATGTGTAAACCGTGTTAACTATGGTTAGCATGTTATCTAAGTTTCCATATGTTAACTATGATAACTAAGGTTGATGTGTTATCTTAGGTGTCATGTGTTAACTATATTAACTATTATAGTTAATTTCCAGAGTGGCGGTGCGGCTCTGGCTGCAGTCGCTCACCGGCAGTCCTGTTTGTTTTGTGTTTTTTGTGTTGTTTATTTCGTTTTGGTTAGTCTAGTTTTGGTTTTTAGTTTGTGTTTGGGGGGGGGGGGGTGTGAAACAGGGCTTGCTGTCTCTCCCTGCGGGGGAATGCGACTTTTTTGTCGTATTCCCCTTCTCTGCCTCCGTCTGCGCTGAGGCCTAATGGTGGAGCTGGCGACCTCGAGGCTCAGGAGGCAGAGCCCGCCAGGACTCGCCCTGAGCTCGCTCCCGTGAGGGCGGCCCGGCTCGGGGCTGGAACAGTGCTTCCGTGAGGGGCTGTGACGCTCCAGTGAGGGCGGCCTGGCCCGAGGAAGGAACGGTGCTCCCGTCGGAGTGGCCGAGCTCGGGGAGGTACGGTGTTCCCAGCCCGAGGGAGGAGCGGCGCCCATGTCGGGGCGGCCCAGCCCGAGGGAGGAGTGGCGCCCATATCGGGGCGGCCCAGCCCGAGGGAGGTACGGCGCCCATGTCGGGGGCGGTCCAGCCCGAGGCTGAAGACGGCACGATACTCACGTGAGGGTGGCTGGGACGGTGTTCTGGCGGTGGTGGCCTGAGTCCGGGGTTCGGCCGCGGGCCAGCGGCTGCGTCAGCAGGACTGGTGGGCGGCAGCTTCAACCACCCCGGGGCGCAGTGATTGAGCCGCGGGACAGTTTTTAACATCGCCCGGTGGGGTACCGCCTCAGCGCAGAGGGAGAAGAGGGCAGAGACTGCAGACCTAAGACTTTTGCCTCCATCACAGTGAGGAGATGCTGGGTGGACTCACTGTGGTGGATGTTAATATGTGTTTATTGTTGGTTTTTATTGTATTGTATTGTATGTATGACTGCTGCAATTTCGTTCAGACTTCGGTCTGAATGACAATAAAGGCTATCTAATCTAATCTAATCTAATCTAAAGTTAAATAACTATTAATTAAAATAAAATTAAATAATTATTAAAGTTAATGTCAACTAAGGTTCAATGTGTTAACTGTGCTTCAATGCTAACCGCCCTTCTAAAAGGATACTGAAAGTATAATGTGTTTACGTTTTAGTTTTGAAAGTTTAAGTGTTGGACTACGTTTGTATTGGAAATGAAAATGTAACTGTTTCCACAGTTTTGCCCTCGTTTCCACAGATGCTGCTGACGATGACTGTTTCCAGAACCTTTCATCTTTATTTTAGATCTCTTCCATCTGCAGGATTTTATTTGAAATTTTCATTTTGTTTTTCATCCAAACAGTTGGTGGTGGATGGAGATCACAACCCCGAATTATGGAACAGTAGAACCAGATTATTTATCAGAAATTGCTCCCGTTTCCAGGGAATACAGACTTCGAGAACAAGCTGCTGACTCATGAGGTGCCTTCAAGTTGTGAGCATTTAAATTAAACAATTAGCAGTGAAACTGGTTGGAGGATGCACGGCACCTGGAACCTGCTTCACCATTCAACAATTCACCGCAGTGACCTTCTTCCTTAACTGCAACTCCCCCTCTCGGCACAATCCCCACATCTTCCCTTTAGCTGAATCCCAAATATTATCAATCTCCTGCACAAGAATCCCCAAGTCCCTGGGATGGATTCACAATCACCACAGAAGATTCCAGAGAGTCTTGTACGTGGGCTTTCTCCAGATGCTCTGGATTCCTCCCACACTCCAAAGACGTACAGGTTTGTAGGTTAATTGGCTTTGGTAAAATTGTAAATTGCCCCTAGTGTGCAGGAGTATGTTAGTGTACGAGGTGATTGCTGGTCTGCGTGGACTTACTTGGTGGGCAAAAGGGCCTGTTTCCGCACTGTATTTCTAAAGTCGAAAAGTAGAACTGAGTCACGAGCCTCTCCCTGTCCTTAATACTAAGTGTCTAACTCCATGTCCGGTCCATCACGGGTGCTGACCTACCCACCATCAAAGGGATCTATATTAGACACTGCCTCAAAAAAGCAGCCAGCATCGTCAAAGACGCACACCACCCTGGCCGTGCTCTCATTCCACTCCTACCATCGGGAGGAATGTACAGGAGTCTGAAAACCATGATCACCAGGTTCAGGAACAGCTTCATTTCCAACAGCCCACCAGGCTATTAAACACTACAAACACCAAACAAAATCCGAACTACAAACTGTCTTGGTTGCACTAGGGACTTCAGGCTGGTGCTTTGTTTTGCACTAATATACAGTATATATTTAATTTATTAAACTTTGTTTGTTTATCACATTGTATGTTGTGTACGATATTTAAATGGGGTGCAATTCCTCAAAAGTGTTCAGGAGAGTTTTCTCAAACAGTATGTAGGGGTCCCCACAAGTGAGAGGGCAAAGCTGGATCTAGTATTGGGAAATTGGGAAGGGCAAGTTAATGAAGTGTTTGTGGAGGAGCCTTTTGGCACCAGTGACCACAGTTTGATTAGGTTTAAGATATTTATGGGTAGTGCCAGAGAGGTCCCACATGGTAAAATGCTCAACTGCGGTAAGGTCAACTTTGAGGGCATGGGAAAAGGTCTCGCTCAAGTTGACTGGAGCAGGTTATTTGAGGGGAAAGGAACATCAGCCAAGTGGGATGTTTTTAAAAGTGTGCTGACAAAAGTTCAGGATATGCATGTCCCTATTAGAGTGAAGGGCAAAGCATCCAAACGTAAGGACACTTGGCTGACGAGGGAACTTGAGGCATTGGTCAAAAACAAGAAGGATGCATGGGACAGGTATGGGCAGCTGGGATCAAGTGCATCCCTGGAGGAATTTCGGAAACGTAAACTGAAAACGGAAATCAGAAGGGCAAAAAGGGGCGAGGAGCTAGCTCTGGAGGTTAACATTAAGGACAATCCCAAAAGATTTTATAAATACGTACGGTTGAAAAGTGGAACCTCTCAGGAATCAAAGTGGACACCTGTGTGTGGAGCCACAGGAGATGAGCAAGGTCCTCAGTGAGTATTTCTCCTCTGTATTTACCAAGGAGAAAGACCGTAGGACGGAGGAACTTGGGGCAGTCAATGGAAGTGTCTTGAGAGCAGTCAATGATACCGTCAATGGAAGTGACTTGAGAGCAGTGAGTGTTATGGTCGAAGAAGTACTAAAGGTACTCATGTATGAAGGTACACAAATCTCCAGGGCCTGATCAGATATATCCGACGGCATTATGGGAAACTGGAGAGGAAATTGCTGGATCCCTGGTTGAAATTTACGAGTCGTCCTTAAATACAGGAGAGGTGCCGGAAGACTGGAAGGTGGCAAATGTTGTGCCTTTATTCAATAAAGGGCTGCAGGGAAAATGCTGGGAACTATAGGGCGGTGAGCTTAACATCTGTAGTTGTAATGTTACTGGAGAGTATTCTGAGGGATAGGTTATACAGGCATTTGGATGGGCCAGGTCTGATTAGGGATAGTCAGCATGGTTTTGTATGTGGGAACTCTGAATTTTTTGAAGACATGATCAAAAAGGTTGATGAGGGCAGAGCTGTAGATGTTGTATACATGCATTTCAGTAAGGTGTTCAACATGGTTCTGCATGGTAGGCTGCTCTGGAAGGTTAGATCACACGGGATCCAAAGAAAGATAGCTGAATGGATAACAAATTGGCTCCATGGATGGAAGCAGGAGGTGATGGTGGAAGGTGCTTCTCGGACTGGAGGCCCGTGACTCGTGATGTGCCTCGGGGTTTGGTGCTACGCCCGTTACTGTTTGTCATCTACATCAATGATTTGGATGAGAACATACAGGGCAAGATTAGCAAGTTTGCCGATGATACAAAAGTTGGTGGTTTTGCAGATAGTGAAGATGGTTGTGAACGATTGCAGCAGGATCTTGATCAATTGGCCAGGTGAGCTGAGGAATGGTTGATGGAATTTAATACAGAGAAATGTGAGGTGTTGCATTTTGGGGTGTCTAACAAAGGCAGGACCTACACAGTGAGTGGTAGGCCTCTGGGGAGTTTTATAGGACAGAGGGATCTAGGAGTGCAGTTGCATGTCGAGTCACAGGTAGATAAAGTGGTCAAAAAGGCTTTTGGCACATTGGCCATCATCAGTCAGAGTATTGAGTAGAGAAGTTGGGAGGTTATGTTGCAGTTGTATAAGACATTGATGAGACTGTATTTAGAGTATTGTGTTCTGGGCACCAATATATAGGAAATATATTGTCAATCCTGAAAGGGTTCAGTGAAGATTTACAAGGATGTTGCCAGGACTAGAGGGTGTGAGCTATAGGGAGAGGTTGAGTAGGCTGGGTCTCCATTCCATGGAGTGCAGGAGGATGAGGAGTGATCTTATAGAGGTGTATAAAATCATGAGAGGAATAAATCAGGTAGATGCACAGAATCTCTTGCCCAAAGTAGGGGAACTGAGGACCAGAGGACATAGGTTCAAGGTGAAGGGGAAAAGATTTAATAGGAATCTGAGGGGTAACTTTTCCACACAAAGGATGGTGGGTGTATAGAACAAGCTGCCACAGATGCTGCCTGACCCGTTCCTCCAGCACTTTGTGATTTTTGATCAAGGAAATTCCTTCTTTTTTCCCCATTAATTGCCTTGGAAATTTGACCACATTGGTTTTTCCCGAACTTCCCACACAGACTTCTTGTAAGATGGAAGACTTTGTACTATGACCTGCAAGTCATCATAATTAAGTGGGTAGACAAAAGTGCTGGAGAAACTCAGCGGGTGCAGCAGCATCTATGGAGCGAAGGAAATAGGCAACGTTTCGGGCTAAAACCCTTCTTCAGACTGATGTAGGGTGGGGAGAAGAAGGGAAAAGGAAGAGGAGGAGCCCGAGGGCTGAGAGAGAGCTGAGAGGGGGAGGAGACAGCAAGGGCTACTGGAAATTGGAGAATTCAATGTTTATGCCGCTAGGGTGCAGACTGCCCAAGGTGAGGTGCTGCTCCTCCAATTTCCGGTGGTGCTCACTCTGGCCGTGGAGGAGGCCCAGGACAGAGAGGTCGGATTCGGAATGGGAGGGGGAGTTGAAGTGCTGAGCCACCGGGAGATCAGGTTGGTTAATGCGGACCGAGCGGAGGTGTTCGGCGAAACGATCGCCAAGCCTCACCAATGTAGACCAGCTGACATCTAGAGCAGCGGATGCAATAGATGAGGTTGGAGGAGATGCAGGTGAACCTCTGTCGCACCTGGAGCAACTGCTTGGGTCCTTGAATGGAGGCGAGGGGGGAGGTAAAGCGTTAAGTGTAACAGCTCTTGCAGTTGCAAGGGAAAGTGCCCAGGGAGGGGGTGGTGCGGGAGGGAAGGGAAGAATTGACCAGGGATTTACGGAGGGAGCGGTCTTAATTAAGTAGTCTGAGCATAATTATGTAGTCTGAGTAAGTCTACAAAGACATTTGAGGAAGCAGATAGTATAGACTCAAAACATACAACAGGAAAGGGTTAAATTAATAATCCAGGAAAAAAATTCAGTGTCTAAACTGCCATGATTATGCAGTAACAATTATTGTATAATGAATAGCCTTTGTTTACTGCACCATCTGTTAACTAACATCCTGATTCACGTCATAAAATTCATGCATATGTTTAATAGGTATTATCAAGCTACAAGGTAAAATAATATTCTGCGTTTTATTGTATATGTCATCTTACTTTGTGTCCTGCATGCAGGATCACATCTAGCAGTGCTTTTTTGCACCAAGCCACGTAACGCATTTTATGAACAATTTGTACGGACATAGCCAACATCATCTAATGATGAATAATCAAGGACGAGTCTAACCCATCACTCTCTCTTCAGCCCTCTCCCACCAGGCAAGAGGTACAGAAGTGTGAAAATGCATACCTCCAGGCATAGAGGATTCTTCCCAGCTGTTATCAGGCAACTGAACCATCCTAACATCAACTAAAGAGCGGTCCTGACCTACCATCTACCTCAGACTATCGATAATCGGACGTTACAGGACTTTATCTTGCACTAAACGTTAATTCCTTTATCCTGTATCTGTAAACGGTGGACTGCTGGATTGTAATCATGAGTAATCTTTCCACTGACCGGATAGCACTCAACAAAACACTTTTCGTTGTTTCCTATGGTGTTTACAGAGTACTATGTTTACATATCTGGTTTGCTGTTCTAAGGAAGAATTTAATTGTTCCATTTCAGAGCATATGATAATAAAACACTCTTGACTATAAGGCTTTGGTGAAGCCTCATTGGAGCATTGCATGCAGTTCTGGTCACCCCATTACAGGAAGGGTGTGGAGACCTCGGAACTATAAGAACCTTCTGCTGAATAGTTACGTGCATGCCATGTCAAGGGTGCCGAAGAGACTTACCATAATGTTGCCTGGATTAAGGGGTATTAGCTGAAAGGAGAGGATGGACAACCCAGATTAATAGTGACTTGGTCACATGGATTCGGAACTGGCTGAACTAGAAGACAGAGGGTTGTGGTGGAAGGGCAATATTCAGGCTGGAGGTTTGTGACCAGTGGAGTTCTGCAGGGATTTGTGCCGAGACCTCTGCTGTTTGTGACAAATATAAATGACTTAAATGTAGACAAATTGGTTAGTAAGTTTGCAGATGACACCAAGATTGCTGGGGGTGCAGACTGTGAGGGGGGCTATCAACGTATACAGTGAGATATAGAACAGCTACAGAAATGGCGGGTGGAATTTACTCCGAGCAAGTGTGTGGTGTTGTGTTTTGGGAGGTCAAATGTAAGGGGAAAATGTACAATTAATGGCATGACCCTTAACAGCATTGACATACAGAGAGATCTTGGGGTTCAAGTCTATAACTCCCTAAAAGTGGCAATACATGTAGATAGAGTTGTAATGGCCGCATATGTTATGCTTGCTTTCATAGGTCAGGGCACTGAGTATAAGAGTCAGGAATCGTTGCAGAAGCCATGATGCAGCTTTATAGGGCTTTGGTTCAGCCACAGTTGGTGAATCGTGTGAAGGTCTAATCGCTCCATTCCGGGAAAGATGTGGAGGCTCTGGAAAGTGGGCAGAGGAGGTTTATCAGATTAATGCCTGGATTAGGAATATCATCTACAGGGGGAGGTTGGGCAAGCTTGGATTGTTTTCTCTGGAACACCTAAAATTGCCGTAGATCTGATAGAAATAGATAACATTAGGAGAGGCATAGGTAGGTTAGACAGTCAGAACCTTTTTCCCAGGATGGAAAAATCAAGTACTCGAGGGTATAGATTGAAGATGAGAGAGGCAAAGTTTAAAGGAGATGTGCGGGGCGACATTTTTACACAGAGTGTGGTGAGTGCCTGGAACACACTGCCAGGTATGGTGATTAAAGCAGATACACCTAAAAGACTTTTGGAAAGGCACATGGATATGCAGAGAAGGAAGGGATATAGGTTATGCTCAGGTAGACAAGTGATGGTCTTGGCATTATGTTCGGCACAGACATTGTGGGCCAAAGTTCCTGTTCCTGTACTGTTCTATGTTCCGTGTTCTAAACCTGGGACAAACAAAAAGACCAAAATGCCGTAATTATCCGGAGAACATCAATAATTAAAGATGTCTGTTTTAGAGCAGTATCTACCAGGTACCGTCATTTCATGAAGTTTTAGCTGACTGACAAGCCATGTGCAAGTCATGCTGAACTTCGGTGAAGGACTTTCAATTACATGTTGTGTCTGCAGAGAATGTCTTACAGAGATTTGAGGGTGCATATGGGGATGGGAGGCATTGCGAGGCTTTCAGCCAAGTCCTCTGATCAGACAATCAATGTGATTTGAGGATTGCTCACAGGTTGAATCCAAAAATGGCTCCGTGGCTGGAGGAAGAGGGTAATATATGGACAGCTGTTTGCAAGAACATAGAAACACGGAACTGCAGATGCTGGTTTACAAACAAAAAGACACAATGTGCTGGAGTAACTCAGCGGGTCAGGCAGCATCTCTGGAGCCCATGGATGGGCAACGTTTCGGGTCAAGACCCTTCTTCTGAAGAAGAGTTCCAACCCAAAACATCACCTATCCATGTGCTCCAGAGATGCCGCCTGGCCCGCTGAGTTACTCCAGCACTTGTTCGTAATGTGGTTCCACGCATGAATACTGAGGGAGGTGAAAGCAGACTCACTAGTTAGATTCAGAGGAGGGTTGAATGGAATAAAACTGATGGGGCGATGGAAAAGGAGCAGTGATTTAGGATAGGGTGTGACCTCTGCCAAAGATCTGGTACATGCGCAGTGGATTATTTATCCCTGTTCAGTACATTCCAGATCATTAGAATACAAAGGACATACCTTTAGAATGGAGATGAGGAGGGAGTTCTTCAGCGGGAGGTGAATCTGTGGAATTCATTGCCAAAGACTGCTGTGGAGGCCAAGTCACTGGGTATTTTTGAAGTGGAGATTGACAGGTTCTTGATTCACAAGGGTGTTAAAGGTTATGGGGAGTAGGCAGGAGAATGGGGTTGAGAGGGAACAGTAGATCAGCCACAATCGAATGGCTGAGCAGAGTCAGCGGGCCGAATGGCCTAATTCTGCTCCTAAGTCTTATGAATTTATGGTCTTTATAAAACACCAGTGAGCTCTCATCTGCAATATTATGTTCAATTATGGGAGCCAAACTTTGGAAACATTGTGTAGGACTTGGAGAGGGTGTGGAAGAGTTAAACTTGGAGGATGTTGGGGATTAGAGACTTTTATTTATTTATTTATTCATAAACTGAAAGTTGACACCACTGGCAATGCTGGTGTTATTGTCCACCTCTAATTGTGCTTGAGCTCAAGTCAAGATTAAGAATCAGTCATTAATGAGTCTGAAGTCACATTGAGGCCACACTATGTAAGAATGTTTGATTTATTTCGCTGAAGGGTTGATGTCACCCTCTTCGGTTTTTAAACTAATCCAATATTTTTCAGAAATCATTATTGATCGTTTCAGATCATGCCTCGTTATTTTAGATTTTTTTCATTTAATTCATTGATTGTAAAATCCCAGATATCGTGCTTGCATTCAAATTCATTAACTCTGGATCAATAATCCAGGCCTTGGACATGGAGACAGCAGAGAAACACTTGTGTAAGAAGGAAATGCAGATGCTAGTTTACACTGAAGATAGACACAAAATGCTGGAGTAACTCAATGGGTCAGGCAACATCTCTGGAGAAAAGGAATAGGTAACGTTTTGGGTTAGGGACAACGTACAATTTTACCAAAGCCAATTAACCTACAAACCTGTACGTCTTTGGCGTGTGAGAATAAGCCGGAACACCTGGAGAAAACCCACGCAGGTCACAGGGAGAATGTACAAATTCTGTACATACAGTACCCGTAGTTAGGATCGAACTTGTTAATCCTGGCTGAATTGGAGCAGCCATGGCATTAAAATTGAGTAAGGGCTTGTGTGCTGCTAGGCCATTTTGGTCAAGTTAAATGTGCCTTTGCAGAACTGAAACAAGCTGCTGAATGGTGCCAGTTTGTCTGTGGCCCAGATAAGAAGTGCAAAGAAAGAATGGGACATCTGCAGAAGTCTGACAATGAGGTGTAAAATGTATGGAGCTAATTGGGTCAATGCAAACCAGATATATATATAGTGTAAATAATGTTGCAAAGCCTTATTTGGATGGTTGTTGATTGGTTGAAATGTTAAGCTTTGTCTGGGTTGTCTGAATCCCAAGGCACATATTGCATTATTCATCTATGCTTCTTCCTTCTAGAAGCTCCTTTCAAATACAATGTATTAGTTACTATGTTATTGGGTTAGGGAACTGTCAATCATGTACTGTTGTAATCGATATGTGTTATTGGACTGTACAGAGACCACCTCCATGTAGTTCTGCCCCTCAAGGTTCAGGGATCTATAAAAGGTAGCCCCCACGAGGTCCTGTGTCGATCTTCTGGAAGAGTGCTTGGGACTGCGTGCCCTTTTGGAGTGCCTCTGCTTGCACGAGGCTAGAAGGGTTTGGCCAAGCCGATACAAGGATCAAACTCACGGTGGTTAGGTATTGTTTAAGGGAATTTGTGTTGTGTTATCTTAAATAAAGTTTAGTTGCTCAAGTGCTTGATTCGGTATTTTATTGACTGAAACTAGACTGGAGGGAGCTTAGAACAAGCTATTTACATTGGGGTCTGGTCCGGGACCTCAACGGACCCCCAAACACAAGTTTGCGATTAAGCGTGTTGAGCTGTCCCGATCACGAGTGCAGACATCGGCGCCACGGTGCGGTTTTCGCATTGATTTTCGGCACTTTGCCAGTCGGAGCAGATCGATCATTCACGGGCTTGGGTACGGGTCCCAACGAGGTCGTAGAACAGTCTAGCAAGCTTGGTGGGGGGGGCCTTAAATAGAGGCCCTTAAAACCAGGGTGGGGTTAGAGGCCCTGCTGGGGTTGGGTTAAAAGCCCTTTCCTGGTTAGAGGTCCAAAAACTGGTCGTAGTTGGTAGCTGCAGCTACTGGCAAAAACCACAAATTCAGACTTGGGTTAAAAGCCCTACCCAGAATTGGTATCCGATTGACGGGATATTGAAAATCAAGTCTGGTATACGTGCTAAGCGGTGAAGCATTTGACCTATCATTGCTGTGAGCGCAGATTGAAAAGGTGCATTTTGAAAATCGGCAACGACTGCCATCACGAAGAGGCTAGGCGCTGACACCTGATGCCAAGCAGGTGAGAAGGAAGCCCTTTTGACAAGGTAAAACCTGGGTTGGTTAGAGACCACGTCTGTGTGAAGGTATCCGAATCCCTCCCTGATGAGACGGAGGAGGACTCTCTTAAAGGCATCGGGCTTGGTGGCTAGTATAGATTGGCCGGGAATACTCTAGTCCATTCAAGATTTCATTGTTCGAGTAAATTTTAATTTGAACCTTGAGTTCGTACGTTGAGTGGTACGCACCAAAACTGATTGGTCCGAACAGAGCAAACATAAATTTGCAGAATTAAAGTACCTAAATAGAGAATTTCATATTGAGGTTTTGACCTGTACGGTAGAATTCGAATTCTGTATTTTTAGAACTTCAAAGTTTGTATAGCGTGATTGAGATTTATTCCGAATAGCGACTGATCAACCGTGAGTAGTAACCCTCCGATCAATTGTTGATTAGTACCTGATAGCGAAGAGTAACTGAGAGAAGGGAACCACATTTTTTGGTGAATAGTAACCGGACGGGAAAAAGTACCCCTAATTCTGAGAACTTAAGGGCCTGTCCCACGAGCATGCGGCAAGCGCGACCTAACGTGGTCGCTTGAGCCGTACGGCCTCACGGGGCTGGTCCCACTTCGATCGCCGGAGCCGTATGGAGTTGTGTGGAGCTGGTCCCAACATCGTACTGGGCTCCGAAAAACTGACACTGTTCAAAAATTCTGCGTGGCAACGGCCTGCCGGCCTGCAGCTGCATTGAGGCCATACGCCATACACAGCGTCTTGATGGCATACGCCTAGCTCAAACTTCACATCAACTTGTACCGGATCACTCGACCTCCGCGCGGCCCCCGCTTCCGGTTTGGTCGCACTCACCGCATGCAGTCGCATGCTCGTGGGACAGGCCCTTGAGAGTGGAGGGATAGAGGTCCCCCAATAGAATTCCAGTCTTAGCAGGAGGAAAAGTATCATAAGGAGGAAAAGTAGTCAATTAAGAAGTAGTACCCCTCAGCAAAGAGTACCCTAGGAAGGAAAAAACTTCAGTATCAGAGGGAGAGGTTCACTGGTTGATAACAGCTCAACGCAGATTGAAATCAAGTGTTTCTGAATTGTGCACGAGCGTGTTGTGACTGTAGTGTATTGTAAATTATCTTTTTCGGATCGGAACTGTATAACTATTTTGTAAAACATATTGGGAGTGTGTTAAGATCACGGACCGCTACTTGTGTTGGCTGTGTGGGTGCTTAAGGATTTTGGGTGTTGGATAATTGGGGTAAAACTGTGTGTAAATTGAATATATGGGATTTGTTCAAATCGGGATTGTCAGTATTGTTAGAAGCCGATTGGTGGTGGTTCGATCAGGGTTCGTAGGAGGGATCGCTGTGTCGGGGGAGGGATCGTTCCATTGACCGAGTATGCCACGAGGAGGATTTATTAGAGTGCGTGATTCATCGTCATAATAAGTGGATGCTTATTGTTTACATTGGAGTGTGTCTTTGTCCACTTATAATTGGGGAAATAGTTTCTTGTTTGAGTATAGTCTTGCTTGAGTGGTTCAGTTTTGTCTGTCTTTGTTAATTCAAAGTGTTCTGAGTGGGAGAGATTGTTGCTAGAAGATTTGAATATTAAGCACCTTAGTTTGGGAGACTGTAGATTCTTTGTTTACAGGCTGAAAGTCGAATGAGTGGGTAGCCATAAGTGCTGGAGAAACTCAGCGGGTGCAGCAGCATCTATGGAGCGAAGGAAATAGGCAACGTTTCGGGCCGAAACCCTTCTTCAGACCCGAAAATGACACAAAGTGCTGGAGTAACTCAGCCAATGGAATCAGTCTGAGGAAGAGTCCCAATGTCACCTATCTATGTTCTCCATAGATCCTGGCCCGCTGAATTACTCCAGCACCTTGTGTCCTTTTGTCTATTAACCGTCATCTGCTGTCATCAGCAATAACAGACACCATTCTCTCTGCTTTTTCGCTCGTGTGTCAGACGACGTTCTGCCATCGCTTTGCCACAGCCAGTGCCGCATCTGTGCCTCTGCGGAGATCGTCCGCAGTGCATGCTTCTCCGCTACAAGTCAGTGGGTGGGCCATTGTCTGTACCTCTCCACAGTTGCCCTTGTCAGAGTTCGAGAGGTCCCTCTTCTCCAGGTTGCGGTTTAGTGCTTTCAGGTAGCATAAGGCAGGTGGTGTCCTGGTGCCATCTGTTGTTTGGTTTTGGGGCCTGGTGCGGTTGGCTCTAGTTCCATGAAGCTGTTCCGATTCTTCAGGCGTTTCTTGGCATGTTGGTGATTGTGCAAGGGGTGGTGGGGGCCTGTGTCCGCAGTGAAGCGTTTTACTGCAGCTGCCCGATCACATCTTCGAGATGGTTCGTCGATGCCTGCCAGCTCGTACACGTGATCAACCTTTGTCGGCTTCAGACATCCTGTGGTTTTCCTGCAGGTGTTAGACAACGACTACTCTCTCTGCTATGGTCTGTTTACAGTAAACCCTCATTATAAAGGACCATAGCAGAGGGAGCGATGTCCTTTAATGCTGGAATGTGGGAGGAAACCGGAGCACCTGGAGAAAACCCACGTGGTCACAAGGAGAATGTACAAACTTCGTACCGACAGCACCCATAGTCCAGATCGAACCCAGGTCCCTGGCGCTGTAAGACAGAGTCTACCGCTTTAAATCAATAATACAAAAAAATAACTGAGTTGCATCATGTAGAGATATCATACAACCTTGGACTAAACTAAACTACTGTACACAATGTTCCTAATGTGGTCTCAAAAGTGCTCTCTATAAATGAACCATAATTTCCCTATTGTTGTATTCGTTTCCCACAGCAATGAAAGATCTCTTTGTATTTTCTTTAGGCAGTCTCCTGGGATCCAGATGACTTGTTTCCACTCAATGAAGCAAATGTGTGACCTCCAGACCTTCACGCCGGTGAAATGATGGTGGCTGGCAGGGAGGACAAGAAACTCTTGTTATCTTTGCTGATTCCTTCCTCTAATAACGTGGTAGCTTTTCATAAATCAGACGCCACGGCACCCGGTTCTCTTTGCATCTCAGGGGACTGCAATATTTCCCCATTAGATTATGTGGCTAGATTTAGAGTATAGAAGTTGGGAGGTCATGTTGCAGTTATATAAGACGTTGGTGAGGCCGCATTTAGAGTATTGTGTTCAGTTCTGGGCACCATGTTATAGGAAAGATGATGTCAAATTGGAAAGGGTGCAGAGAAGATTTACAAGGATGTTACCTGGACCCGAGGGTTGGAGCTCTTGGGACACAGGAGAATGAGTGGTGATCTTGTAGATGTGTATAAAATCAAGAGAGGAATAGATCAGGTAGATGCACAGAGTCTCTTGCCCAGAGTAGGGGAATCGAGAACCAGAGGGCTTGGGCTTAAGGTGAAATGGGGAACGATTTTATAGGAATCTGACCGTTATATGGATAGGATGGGTTTGAAGGGATATGGGCCACACACAGGCAAGTGGAACTAGCTCGGTTAAGCAACTTGGTCAGGTGGAAAAAGGCCTTTTGGCCCAACTTGTCAATTCTGACCAAGTTGGGCTGAAGGGCCTTTGTCCAAATTGCATGAGTCAATGTATGAGTCAACTGCATTGTATCAGTCATCAACAAATCTAGCAACCAAACTGTCAGTGCCTTGATTCCCAAGCCATTTGCCAAGCCAAATTGTGTATAACTGAATCCAGAAACCTGGATTCCTTGCTTAAAAAAAAGCATGACTAGAAAAATATAACATTCAACATCACAATAAAAACAGGGAATATTGATGGTGATACTCAAAGGTCCAAATTAATGCAGATGTAGTACCAAATTTTAACTGTAGATGGCAATACAGATCTAGTTTTGATATTTGTTTTATAAGGCTTTTAAACACAATACATTATTTTAAAATCAGTTTAGTTACTCAGTTAATTATGGTAGGCAATGCGTGCAAGTACATAGAACGGCGCTGTGGAATTAGCATGGTATAAGCATTCCTTGAAATGAGATGCAATAACTGATCAAGGTGTAATAAAAAGGAACTGCAGATGCTGGTTTGTAGCAAAGATAGAAACATAGAACATAGACAATAGGTGCAGGAGTAGGCCATTCGGCCCTTCAAGCCAGCACCGTCATTCAATACGATCATGGCTGATCGTCCAAAATCAGTGTTCCATTCCTGCTTTTTTCCTATATCCCTTGATTCCGTTAGCCCTAAGAGCTAAATCTAACTCAAAGATAGACATAAAATGCTGGAGTAACTCAGCGAGTCAGGCAGCATCTGTGGAGAAAGTGGATAGTCCCGACCCGAAATGTTACCTGCCCAATTTCTCCAGAGATGCAGCCTGACCCACTGGGTTACTCTGGCACTTTGTTTATAAGATCTGAGCATGGCAGCATTTGTAATATAGGGCAGGTTTTTGTATTTTCCAATATAAAAATATTTAACCTAATGGGACATTCCCAATTAGGCGATTTTTGGGCGACTACATGTGACTTGGCTGTCGCCACATGTTCGCTGGTGGTCGCCGGGATGTGGCCTGTATGGTCGTGAGTAGTCTCCTCAGTTGGGCAGAGTCGTAGCATCTTTCTGGTCACTGCAACAGATTGAAACATTTTCGGCGACAGTGGGTTTGACGCACAAGCGAATCTTAACTTCTCTTGACGTAGGTGCTATGGTAGGTTGTCGCCAGTTTAACATAGGTTTTTGCCAGGTGACGTAGGTTCTCACCGGTGCTAACCGGTGAATTTCATTAGCTCATTGGAAAAACCCAAGTCCACAGCTCCACATGGTCACGCGAATATAATGCGTGGACATTGCACATTTTGTTTCGGGGACATCGGAAGTTTGAAGTTTATTTATACTCAAAGAACCTCCTTGGGGTATGAGAGTACAATTTTGTGTGATTATAATAAATGTATTTTTGTATGCACTATTGTATGTTCTTTCCAATGTAATAATAATTCAAACTTTTATTGTTGAAGTGATGATTCTTTATAGATTTATCATAGACAATTTCACATTTTATGCGATTATAAGACTTTTTTAAGCACTGTTGTATGCTCTTTAAAATCTAATAATAAATCAAACTTTTCTTTTGTTAAAGTGATGATTCTTTACAGATTTATTATAGATAATTTCTATTTTTATGTGGTTATAATATTTTTGTACGCACTGTTGCATGTTCTGATCAACCTTTTTTTGTTGTTAAAACATTTGTACGTTTCAACATCAGTAAAGGAAATGCTTGACATTTTGACTGCAAATTGATGTATGAAGATAAGATTTTTCAAAGTAGTGTCTCATGGCATCACATTCAAATTTTTAAATGTCATATATTTTGATCAATAAAGCAAATACAAACACAAGCATTGCACTGCATTGAAAAGCAAATTATTTTCATATGTTATGATCAATAAAAAAATCCCTTATACAGGAAAAATGGGTGACTCCATTCTTTTCGAGGTGAAAATGACGTAATTTGGCTTCAGTTGACGCCGACAGGGTCGTAGCCGGTCGCGGAAGGGTGTAGGTTGCCGTAGGTGTCGTCGTAAGTGTGGTCGTAGGTGGACGTCCTCGGTCACTACGATTGAGTCGCCGGTTGTCGGGAGCTTGCCGTAGCTTGACGTCGACTAGGTTGTAGGTTGTTGTAGCTTGTCGTAAGGCGGGGGTCCAATTGCCGGTTTTTCGGCGACCTGACAGGACTATGATAGTCGCCGGCAGTCGCCTAAAAAATCGCTAAGTGGGACAGCCCATAAGCAAACTCTTTGAAATTCAACATAAAAACAGAAATTAGGAGCAAGAATAAGCATTCATTCTTTCAAGCTTGCCCCTACATCCAATACCATCATGGCTAATCATCCAAACTATGCTCAGACATATAATGAGTTATTAGCGCACATCTCATAGAACAGAGAGGTTTGGAAAATTATCTTAAAGGAAGAATAAGCGTCAGAGAGGTGGGAGCTTGGGTTCCTGACAGCAGATGACAGGATTACTAGTGGTGGAGCAGTTGTTGTAGGAATGAACTAGAACCCAGAATTAACACAGCGTGGTTATCTTGAAGCTTTGAAGGGTTAGAGAGGCTATTGAGCTCCCAGATGAAGCTCCCTGGAGGTCACGGCCCTTGCGTGGCCAAACTCGAGACCCACGGATCGCGGCCTGCAGGAAGAAGTCGCCGAGCCCGTCCCCTGCATAGAGCCAGCAGACTACCGGCCTGGGAGGGGAAGGCCGCTGTGCTAGCCCCAGCACATCCCCCCTTTTGAAGAAGCCTTTTTTGGAATATCCTGTTTGGACCATGCCGTACTACAGATCATGCTCAACTACAGTTATCCAACAGCTTCGAGACTTTGCGGCACGGTGGCGCAGCGATAGAGTTGCTGCCTGGCAGTGCTGGAGACCCAGGGGATCGATCCTCACTGCAGATGCTGTCTGTACGAAGTTTGTACAATCTCCCTGTAATCACATGAGTTTTCTCTGAGTGCTTCGGTTTCCTCCCACGCTCCAAATGCGTACAGGTTTGTAGGTTAATTGGCTTCTGTAAGTTGTCCTTGGTGTGTAGGATAGAACTAGTGTAAGGGTAACCGCTGTCATAGAAACATAGAAAATAGGTGCAGGAGGAGGCCATTCGGCCCTTCGAGCCAGCACCGCCATTCATTGTGATCATGGCTGATCATCCCCAATCAATAACCCGTGCCTGCCTTCTCCCCATATCCCTTGATTCCACTAGCCACTAGCTGTCGATGCGGACTCTGTGGGCTGAATGACCTGTTTCCATACTGTATCTCTAAACTAAACTAAACAAAGGTGAGTATATTACTCTGATCCCACAGCAAGGCACACCTGCTCCTAGCACTAAAGTCATATGGACACAATGAAGTTATTAAAAAAATCACACAGAGTGCTGGAGTAACTCGGGTCAGGCAGGACATAAATGGTATGTCTCAGGTCAGGGCCCATCTTCAGACTAATAGATGCAGGGGACTTCAAATGTTGTGTTTGCAATGATGTTATTCCATCCTCAATTAAATTATTTAATTACGCATTATACATAGAAGGCGGAGACCTCTATGTAGAGGCTCCACATTGCCCAGGTGGAGTTTAACAGAATCAAGAGTGTTTAATTGTCAAGTGTGTTGAGAGTTACATTTTTACAGGTATTGGCAAAAACTAACAGGAGGATGCTGGGGAAAGGAGTAAGGTACCAGTTGGGAAGTTGGCAGCAGAGTCTTGGGGTCTTGAGTGATCGGACCTCCTGTGTATGTGTGCTTTGGATAGAGGGAGACCATCAGGAGTACATCATAAAGACCCTTATTTATTTAGTTCAAATGAAGGGTTTTCGATTTGAAATGCTAACACTGTTTCTCCTTCCGCAGATGCTGCCTAACTTGCTCAGTGTTTCCAGCTATTTTGTGATTTTATTTTTCTTTATATGGGGTGCCTATCCCAATAGGAAACTTAAAGCATTTTTATACTGCCGGTTGGGATGTACAGTTGACTGCAATGTTAAAACAGCCACAAGCTAATTGACGCACACAGTAAAAAGTGGCAATAGAAAGTTAGATGTTAAAAGGACGATAATGTTTTATTCTGATATTGGATGAGGAACAAATTGCAAAGATTCCCTGCTGCTCTTCAGAATAGCCCCTTTGCGATCAGCTGAGAAAGAAACAATGAATTTCCTCATACCCTTACATGCCTATATGATTAAAATGCCCATTAAGGCAAGAGTTATGTTGATCCGCAAGAGAATTAGTTGGTATTTACAAAGAAAGATTATCAAACAACACAGGTGAGAAGCAGAACATATCTTACTCATCGAGGATCAGGGATCAGTCAACTGATTCTATTAATAATAAGTATCTGAATGAATAAATCAATGATACTTTATTATCATATGTAACAGGGTACAGTGAGATTCTTTGCTTTGCACATCACACACCAAGTATGCAAAGAGTCACATATGGTTGGATGCTGACAAAGTTACAAAGTCTTCAATGTAGTCCTAATGGTCTCACTTTGTTCATGATGGCCCCGCCATGCCGGCTCCCTATTTGTCCTCGGCAGCAATACTCGTGACAATAATAAACCTAAATCTAATTTACTCTCCCCAGCATTTGGTCCATATCTTCCCATGACTGACTGTACGATTCAAGTGCCCATTAAGCCAAAGGTCATTATCTCATCAGCAAGAGATCTGGTTATTTTCTAAGGAAGTATATTAAACAGCACAGCACGGTGGCACAGTGGTAGAGTTGCTGCCTTACAGCACCAGGGACTCGGGTTTGATCCTGACTACGGGTGCTGTCTGTACGGAGTTTGTACGTTCTCCCCGTTTGTACTTGACCGTGTAGATTTCCTCTGGGTGCTCCGGTTTCTTCCTACACTTCAAAGACATGCAGGTTTGTAGGGTAATTAGCTTAGTTAAAAATTGTAAATTGTCCCTATTTTGTAGGATAGAGCCAGAGTTTGGGGATCGCTGGTCGGTGTGAACTCAGTGGGCCGAAGGGCCTGTTTCCGCCGTGTATCGCCAAACTAAACTAAACCAAACTAAAATATATTAAACAGTGCAGGGTAAGGTTTATGCCCCTGTCCCACTTATGCCCCTGTCCCACTTGGGAAACCTGAACGGAAACCTCTGGAAACTTTGCGCCCCACCCAAGGTTTCCGTGCGGTTCCCGGAGGTTGCAGGTGGTTGCCGGAGGTTCCAGGTAGTGGAAGCAGGTAGGGAGACTGACAAAAACCTCCGGGAACCGCACGGAAACCTTGGCTGGGGCGCAAAGTCTCCAGAGGTTTCCGTTCAGGTTTCCTAAGTGGGACAGGGGCATTAGAATCAGAGCAATTGCAATGAGCCAAATAGATATGTTCTATGTGAGCATTTTGAGTTAGGCAATCAGAAGTCTCGTTAATCAAGCTCTGTAGGCAAAGCCCGCACAGAAATGCAATCATCCATGAGTGGGTGATATTTATTATGCAGTGTCTTATTTGTAATGATTCTGGGAAGAAAATTACATCCATAGTCATGAAACACTTAATTTTTTTAAATCAGCAAACAGAAAGCAACAATCATTTGTAAAGGGTGATAAGCACAAAACAGTTCAGCCTCCTAATTTGACAATCTCCTGATTAACCTGTGAAAGTTAAATTCTAGAATTACGGTTAAGATAATTAGAAACTGGAAATTTCAGCGCATTCAACACTCCCATGATACTTTAATGATTCTTTATTGTCAAATTTACCTAGGTACCGAGTTACAGTCAAATTCTTTGTATTTGCTTGCAATATCAATGTACACAAAGAGTCGCCATGTTTTTGGTGCCGACACATGCCAGCACATGTGCTAAGTGGTAGAAGATTGCTCCTGGAGTATTAGTTTAGTTTAGTTTACTTTAGTTTAGTGATACAGCGCGGAAACAGGACCTTCAACCCACCGAGTCCACGACGACCAGCGATCCCCGCACACTAACACTATCCTACACACACTAGGGACAATTTACAATTTTGCCAAGCCAATTACCCTACAAACCTGTATGTCTTTCGACCGCCAGCTGCGGGAGCTTGGATCGCCCCAACGGATGGTTTGACTTTCCCGACCACGGGAGAAGAATGAGGGAGGAAGATTGGAATTTATTGTCGTCCATCACAGTGATGAATGTGGGGAGTCCGCTGTGGTGGATGTTTATGTTAACTTCTATGTAGTTGTGTGTCTTGGTGCTTTTTTTGAAACCTTTGAACTCGGGTCTTTGGGGCTGCACGATAGCAATTCTATTGCTGCGCCACCGTGCCACCCTAAAATGGCGTCAGTACCTCCAGTTATTTCAATTGCAAGCAGGTGACTGAAGGAAGGTCCTGGGAGACTGTGAATGTTACTGATCATCTGGGAGGACTGAGTAACCTGCAAGTATTGGATCACTTCTGTGAATAGATCACCTCTTGATTAGTACAGGTGTCACAGGTTATGGGGAGAAGGCAGGAGAATGGGGTTAGGAGGGAGAGATAGATCAGCCATGATTGAATGGTGGAGTAGGCTTGGTCAACCAAATGGCCTTATTCTACTCCTATTCCTTATGACCTGCCTGCGGTAGATCACTTGTATGAATTGTGTTAATTGTCAGTATTGGGTTATCTGAGAGTATTGAAATACATCCTTAGATTAAGTGTGACAGATAGACACAAAGTGCTGGAGCAACTCAGTGGGACAGGCAGCATCTCTGGAGTAAAAGGATGGGTGACTTTTCGGGCTGGACCCCTTCTTCAGGTCTGAAGTGAGAGGCGTGATGATATCTCAAAAATGAGATCGCCCACACAAGGTGAGCTCGTTGATCATCCATTTCCACCTCCTCCAAGTTCATTTGATGTAGACCCTCAGTCAGAACAATATCAGTCAACATCCCTGCAGCTGAAGTGGAGAAATAAGCAATAGGAATTCTCAGACCGCACAAGGCTATTAAATGGGAGAGAAAGTGTACTCAATGATGGAGAAACAATGGCAACAAACCCCAACAAAGGCATTCATTCCTTAATCTGCTCCACCATTGAAGATGAGACCTCCGACACTCCAGCACATCCACAAGCCTAGAATAGAAGCTGAGATTCTGGACATGAACTCACACCTGCAGGACTCAATGACATTGATCAAAACAAGCAATTTTACTTCGGAGTCACGTGAGTGACTACGTGAAGAACCCCGCCAGGACGCATGCGTGTCATATCGCTACACGCATTGCAACGAGTCACAGCAAGGGGAACGACGTTCCCTTAGCGGCAGAATTTGAAAGCCGGGAACAGCAGGTAAGGAGACTCTGCGTTCCTTCCACTTACCTTACAGGTGGAGACATGGACCAGATCCACGAAGGCTGCGAAAAAGCTGGCGGGGGAGAACTGCGGAGTTGCGGGCAGCCAGCAGCAGCAGCCAACGGCACGCCAATCTCCCGAAATGGGAACAGCTGTGCCCGACTTCGCTCCCGCACCGGCCACGGCCGGGCGGTAGAGCGAAGCAAAAAATGAACAGAGTCGTTGACTCCGATGAGTCCGACTCTGAATAGCCGCGAGCGGCCAGTGACCGTGAGCATTGGGGCCGGTTGGAGCGGCTTTAGGAGCAGCCACGAGCGGCCACTGCCCGTGCGCATTGGAGCCGGTTGGAGCGGCTGGGAACGGGGAACAAGAGCAGCCGCGACGGCCAGTGCCCTTGAGCATTGGAGCTGGTTGGAGCGGCTGCAGGATCAGGAACAGCCGCGAGCGGCCAGTGCCCGTGAGCATTGGGGCCAGTTGGAGCGGCTGGGGGAACAGGAGCAGCCGCGAGCGGCCTGTGCCCGTGAGCATTGGAGCCGGTTGGAGCGGCTGCTGGAGGAAATACTCCAAAGTGGCAGGCTCCGGGAGATGGAGGCTAGCCACAGTGGGCAGTTAGTAAGCCCCACAGCAGTACCTCTTGTGGGGCTGTACAGTGTTTCTCCCTCATCAGAGGGGAGCACGGAGGGTCAATTCTGGGCTGACCCTGAAGAGGGGAGTGATCAACATACCCCTAGTATGCCTGGGGTGAAAGAAAACATGTTGGATATGGTGTCCCAGTTTATCCAACCCGACCAAACTGGCCTAAACCTGGAGCCGAAAATAGCGGCAAGCATTGACTACATGTCTTTTAACCAACTACAGGGACAGGCATTATCGGACACCAGCACGACACTTACCACCAGGGAACTGCAAGTCGCTAAATGTTCCCAGTGTCAACCAGTGCATCTGGAAACATGTCGGGGCATCAATTAGAACCAGGGACTTAAAAATACAGAAAGTACTAAAAGTCCTAACAGCAGGAATTACGGCTTTTGCCCGCACATTGAATGAGCAAAACATGACCCAAGACCACCAAGATGCACTGGCTTTACTCTGCAACTCACAATACGAATTAAACAATATTAGGAAAAGGGCTATCCAACCGGCTTTAGACCCCAAATTTGCAGGCCTCTGCAAACCTGGAACCTCCAAACCATCAATACTACTATTTGGAGGGGATTTATCAAAACAAGTCAAAGAACTTGACGAACAGGCGAAAACCCTGGGGCTCATAAAAGCAGCATCCAAAAGCTACTACGGCCAAAAACATCACCCCTACGCACCCACCAGTTGGCCAAGACAAACTGGAGAAAGCGCAAAAACCAGGAACACCCAACATCGGTCTTTTTTAGGCCATGGTCCAGACCGACCTTCCTGGAAAATGCGCAAGCCCTCAACACCAACCCAACTACAGACCCAGACAACGGCGCCTCAACGTCCACGGAGGATGCCGAAAAAGTAACACACCTACAACTGGTAACCATGGAGGTAGGTGGGTCTGGTTCCTTAAGAATTAAAGGGAGCATGGAAGTTGGTGGGAGATTACGATATTATTTGGATGCATGGAATAAGTTAACTACCGACACTTATATTCTAAGCAGTATCCAGGGTTATACCATAGAATTTATACAAAAACATAACCCTCCAGTTCAGCATGTACCGAACCGAATGTTTGTGCTCACAGGCATAGAAAAATCTAAAGCACATGCTGAATATATAAAAAAGGAGTAATTGAGAAAACCCAACACGAATCACAGGAATTTGTGTCCAACATCTTTATAAAAAACAAGAAAGATGGTGGTTGCCGCATCATCATCGATTTGACTACTTTGAATACCTTTGTACAATATATTCATTTCAAGATGGAAACCTTTGTTACTGCTAAGCAATTGATTTCCGAAGGCTACTACATGGCAAGCATCGATTTAAAAGATGCTTACTATACAGTACCCACAAGAGGTGACCACAGATGTTATTTAAAATTCAACTGGATGGGTCAGCTCATGGCAATACAGGGCACTACCTAATGGTCTAACATTAGCCCCCAGGCTGTTCACAAAAATTTTGAAACCAGCCCTAGCGTTACTGCGGAAACAAAAACACATGGTAATGGCATATCTAGATGACATACTTATTGTTGGCAAAACTTTGGAATTGGCTAAACAAGCGGTAACAGCAACAAAACAATTGTTTGAAAAACTGGGGTTTATCATCCATCCAGTTAAGTCTAAATTAACGTCTTCAACAAAAATGGATTATGTGGGGTTCACCATTAACTCAGTTCTCATGTCAGTGACTTTGCCGAAAGAAAAGGTTACAGCCTTAATAGAGGCTTGTAGCGAAATCATTGACATCACCAAACCATCCATTAGACTGGTAGCTAGAATAACTGGGAAGATAGTGGCTGCATTTCCAGCCACACAATTCGGACCTTTACACTATCGAAATTTACAGAGAGCAAAAATAAGAGCACTCAACATTAATGGTGGCCATTTTGACAGACCAATGAAGCTACCAACAGAGGCCATAATGGAACTAAAATGGTGGGAACATAACATCAGGTATTATTCCAATCCAATAATTATCAGCAACCCGTCTATGGTACTACAAACTGATGCCAGTGCACTTGGTTGGGGTGCTACCAATTCCATCTCCAGCTGTGGAGGGAGATGGAATGCACAGGAGGCATCATTCTTACAAACACTGGGCATAAACTACCTGGAAATGTTAAGTGCTTCCATGGCCTTAAGTCATATTGTTCTGGGTTAAATCACCAGCATGTTAGACTACAAATTGACAACACCACCGTGGTAGCATATATCAACCATATGGGTGGAAACAAATCGACATACAATACAATACAATACCTTTTATTTGTCATTTGAACCTCACATGAGGTTCAAACGAAATTTGGTTTCTGCAGCCATACAAAAAAAGAACCAAGACACACACCAACACAATTCAATTCACATAAACATCCATCACAGTGAGTCCTCCTCACTGTGATGGAAGGCAAAACTTAAACATATCTCTCCCCTGCACTCCCCTCTCCCCCCCATGTCAGAGTCAAAGACAGAGTCAAAGCCCCCGGTGGGCGATGTTAAATGTCCCACAGCCATTAAAGCCAGACATCATGTGACAATCTGGCTAACACAATTTGGCAATGGTGTATCCAGAGAGGTATTTGGATATCAGCTACCTACTTACCAGGTAAACTAAATTTAGTGGCAGACACCAGGTCACGCAAATTCAATGAAAACACTGAATGGATGTTGGATAAGAATGTATTTGCTGAAATTACAGCATGGTATGGAACATCAGATATTGATCTTTTCGCATCCAGGCTCAATCATCAGTTATCAAATTATGTTTCATGGGAACCAGACCCTGGGGCAGCGGCAACAGATGCATTTTCGCTGCATTGGGGGAAATTGTTTATTTATGCATTCCCTCCTTTCTGCCTCATCAGTCGGGTATTAAGGAAAATACAGCAAGATTCTGCGTCTGGTATTTTGATAGTACCCGATTGGCCTACTCAACCATGGTTCCCGGTGATACTAGACATGGTATTAGAACCATGCATCACCATCCATCATAGACCTAATTTACTGGTCCATCCGGTAACAAAGGAAAGATCACCCACAGATCTATGAACATCCCGTCTGTTCTGGAATTCCTGGCAAGCCTCCATTACGATGAGAGGCTCGGTCATAGTGCCATCAACTGCGCCAGAAGTGCTCTGTCAACATACCTGTGGCAAGGAACAGAGCGGCATTCTGTTGGGACACACCCTGGTAACCAAACTCATGAGGGGCATTTTAATGTTAATCCCCCAAGAACCAGGTACTCCCAAATATGGGATGTGAGCATTGTACTGACCATGTTAAGAAACTGGTCTCCAGCTACAGCTCTGTCCCTACAGAAACTGACTATGAAAACAGTCATGCTGATGGCCTTGGTCACGGCACAAAGGGTCCAGTCACTACAGAACCTAAGGCTGGACAACATGGCTATTTCATCTGGAAATTTAACTTTTCACATCAATGAATTAGTCAAACAGAACAGACAGGGGTCAGCAGGCCTAAAAACAGAATTCAGGGCATACCCGACAGATGATCGTCTCTGTATTGTAACACACTTACTATTATATATGGCGTATACTAAGATCATCAGAGGGAAAGAAATGTCACTTTTAATCAGCTACAAACAGCCACTCAAAACAGTGACAGTCCAGACCATCTCTAGATGGCTAAAACAGGTCCTAATAAGGCTGGAGTAGACACTAGCATTTTAAATCTCACTCCACCAGGGCTGCCGCTACATCGGCAGCTATGAAGTTGGATGTTCCTATGGACCAAATCCTCAAGACAGCAGGATGGTCAACGGAGAAAACATTCCAACGATTTTATAACAAACCAGTCATTGAACCTGGAACATTTGCAGAAACAATTTTAAGTTCTGTAATATAATTTACCCCATAAATAGGGGCTATAATTTGGTGTTAATATATTTATCGTTGGGTTTTCAATATCGTATTGCTGTCTAATGATGTTAACACTATTCTCCCCATAATCAAGGCAGATGTGATGCATGGACTCGTTTCCACGGCATGAAATCACAGAGCTTTATAATCTTCACGTAGTCACTCACGTGACTCCGAAGTAAAATAGTAAGATTAAACGAGAATTTACCAGTTTGAAGTTTGATCGTTATTTTATGAGGAGTAACGTTGAGGGATTACGTGCCCTCCGCTCCCACCCTTAATCATATACTCAACTGGTATCTCTTCTCTAATCTTACTATGTTTAGTCATTACAGTTATCTGTGATTTCACACCGCTGCTTTGAAGAATGACACGCATGCGTCCTGGCGGGGTTCTTCACGTAATCCCTCAACGTTGCTCCTCATAAAATAACGATCAAACTTCAAACTGGTAAGTTCTCGTTTAATCTTACTATTAAATGGAACTCTTCCAGAGCTGGTGCCCGGATTATTTTTAGTTTTGTGTCTGCTGATGGAATTGTCAGCTTATTTAATTAATTGCTTGTTCATCCTTGAAAATGAATATACTGTCTGGGAGAAAGACACAAGATACTGGAGTAACTCAGCAGGTTCAGGCAGCATCTCTGGAGAACATGGATAGGTGACGTTTTGGGTCAGAGTTCTTGCTCAGACTGATTGCAGGGAGGGTGGGAAAGAAAAGCTGGAAAAGAGCTTTCCCCACCCGAAACATCACCTATCGATTTTCCCCAGAGATGCTGCCTGAGCTGTTGTTTCTTCAGCAATTTGTGTCTTAGCAGTTCCTTGTTATTACAATCTGGAAGTTTCAGATCATTTTAATAAATATCAGTGCAAAGGAATCAGAGTCACAGAGCATGGAAACAGGCCCTTCGGCCCAACTCGTCCGTGCTGACCCAAGATGCCCATCTAAGCGAGTCCCATTTGCCAGCATTTGAGCCATTTCCTTCCAAATCTTTCCTATCCATGTACCTATCCAAATGTCCTTTAAATGTTGCTATCTAAACCTACCTCAACCACTTCATCTGGCAGCTCGTGACATATAAATCATAAATCTACAGATACAGGAAATCTGAATTTGAAATAAAGACAGAAAACACTGGAAAAGCTCAATGAGTCAGGCAGCATCTGTGCATGGAGAAATTGAGAAAATGGCGGTCTTTAACATGAAGTTTCTCTTTCCACAGATGCCGCTTGATCTGTTGTATCTTCCTTGCACTTGAAGCCAGAGTCATTCTCTGCTTTTATTTCGGGTGGTCAAGGAAACAATTACTCATGCTATCTTCTAAAAAGCACTTTTTTCTTAGGAAGAAAATGGGATTAATCTAGATAAGGTGCAGAAAAGGATTCACGAGGATATTTCTGGGTCTGGTGGGCTTGAGTTATGAGGAGAGACTAGATAGCCTGGGACTATTTTCCTTGGGGCAAAGAGTTCTAAGGGATGGTTTGAAGGAGGTTTGTAACATCATGAGGGGCAGAGAGAAGGTGGATGGTCATAGCCTTTTACCTAGAGCACAGGTCCAAATCTAGGAAGCACTTCACGCTGCCTCGGCAAGGCCATCATTATAATCACGGGTCAGTCCCACCCCGGTCCCTCCCTCTTCTCCTCTCTCCCATCAGGTTAGAGGTATAGCTATGTGAAAACGCACACCTCTAGATTCAGGGACAGTTTCTTCCCAGCTGTTATCAACTGATCCTATCACTAATTAGAGCGCGGTTATGACCTCCCACCTACATCATTGGAGACATTCAAATTATCTTTAATTGGACTTTATCAGAATTTATCTTATACCAAATAATATACCCTTTATCCTGTACCTGTACACTGTGGATGGCCTGATTGTAATCATGTATAGTCTTTCTGCTGACTGGATAGCACATGCTAAAAAAGCTTTTCACTGTAGCTCATTACAAATTAAATTAAATTAGTTAAGGTGAGAGGGGAAAGATTTAAAGGATACTTGGGCAACAGATTTTTCAAGCTGAGGGTGGTGACTCTATGGAACAAGTTGCCAGAAGAATTGGTGGAGGTAATTCAAATTACAGCTTTTAAAACATATGGATGGGTACACAGTTATGAAGGATATAGAGGGGTATAGGCCTAACACAGGCAAATGAAACCAGCTCAGGAAGACACCATGGTTGGCATGGTTGAGTTTCCGCACAGTGTAACTCTATGACACTATGGAGACCAAGTTCCCCACGATCCTGCTCAGGTTCAATAACTACAACTAGCCTCACAGTTTCTCATGCAGGTCCCACCACTGCAACTGGTTCAATGGTTCATTGTTTCAGTGGTACTTTGTGGTCAGAGGTAGACAAAAATGCTGGAGAAACTCAGCGGGTACGGCAGCATCTATGGAGCGAAGGAAATAGGCAACGTTTCAGGCCGAAACCCTTCTTCAGTCTGAGGAAGGGTTTCGGCCCGAAACGTTGCCTATTTCCTTCGCTCCACAGTTGCTGTCGTACCCGCTGAGTTTCTCCAGCAATTTTGTCTACCTTCGATTTTCCAGCATCTGCAGATCCTTCTTGAGCAGTGTTTTGTTGTCATGTGTGCACTGAACAGTGAAATTCTTTTTGCATTGCTCACACACGCACATGTCACCATATTTTGGCATCATTTACAAAAGAGAAAGTCCAGAGCCCACAGTCCGGTCCACATGCTGGATGTACTGGAGCTCCCCTGATCCAGGTAAACCCAGGTTTGACCTAGGCTGCTGCTGGGCCTCCTCCATTGCCCTCGACCACCTCGGCCCACGACATTTAAAATAATGTCATTAAGCAGGCCTGAAATAAAAAAGCTGCATCAGTAAAGACTGTGGTCAGTGGAACACTCAACCTCGCTGATATCCTGCGGTGCAGGAAGGTTGTGTTCCTTTCAGGGTCTGCTCAAACCTTTCAGTTCACGGGAAGGATGATACATTGTGGTCCAGCACCCACTGCTGACAGCTTGTGGAAGAATAACAAAATAATGAGCACCATCTCTGAGACGTCTATGGAGTCGAGCGTGGTGCACTGGTGGAGCAAGTCATCTTCATTAAACAGACAGAGGAGTGCGTGGATGGGCAGCTTTGGGCACACGGGCAACTCAGAAGATGACATGTTAGGTATTAGGCAAGGCAAGGCAAGGCAACTTTATTTATATAGCACGTTTCATACACGAGGCAGACTCAAAGTGCTTCACATAAAAACATGTCATACAATAAATGAAATAATAAAATGCAATAAAATAGAAGAACTAAAAGAAAAGAAAAGCAAAATTAAAAATGCATTATAAAAAGTGCAAAAGTTAAAAGTGCAATGTAGTTAAGATTTAGCTGAAAGCTAAAGTAAACATAAAAGTTTTCAGTCTTGTTTTAAAAGTGGTCAAAGTTGAGGCAAGTCTTAAATCTTCAGGAAGTTTATTCCAGCTATTTGTTGCATAGTAAATAAATCCTGCTTTCCCATGTTTTGCATTTACTCTGGGAATCACTAGCAGATTGGTTTCAGAAGATCTTAGCGGTCTAGAAGGCTTATATAGTGGAAGCATGTCAGTGATATACTTTGGCCCTAAACCATGTAGTGATTTATAGGTGAGCAGCAGGATTTTAAAATCAATTCTCTGACATACAGGGAGCCAATGTAAGGATTTAAGAATTGGTGTAATATGCTCAAATTTTTTGGTCTTTGTTAGACCTCTAGCAACAGCGTTCTGAACAAGCTGTAGCAGCCTGACAGTTTTTTTTTTGGAAGACCTGCAAGGAGACCGTTGCAATAATCTAGCCTACTATTAATAAAGGCATGTACAAGTTTTTCTAAATCTTGAGCTGACATGAGTTCTCTTAATCTTGCTATGTTTTTGAGGTGATAGTAGGCCGATTTTGTTACTGATTTGATGTGACTGTCGAAATTTAAATCTGAATCCATAATGACCCCAAGATTTCTGGCTTTGTTTGAAGTTTTCAGGGACAGAGAGTGAAGGTGTTGGGTTACTTTAAGCCTTTCTTTTTTAGCACCAAAAACAATTATCTCCGTTTTGTCCTTATTTAGTTGGAGAAAATTTTGGCACATCCAGTCTTTGACTTGCTCAATGCACTGGCACAACAGATCTATGGGGCGATAGTCATTTGGTGATAGCGCTACATAGATTTGAGTGTCATCGGCATAGCAGTGGTGGTCAATATTATTATATCGCATGATTTGCCCTAGTGGGAGCATGTAGATGTTGAATAAAGAGGGCCCTAAGATCGAACCTTGCGGTACTCCACACGTCACGTTGGTTGGTTCTGATATAAAGTCGCCAATGGAAACAAAATAGTTCCTATCTTGTAAATATGACCTGAACCAACTTAAGACTGTGCCTGAGAGCCCCACCCATTTTTCCAACCTGTCCAAAAGTATTGAGTGATCAACAGTGTCGAATGCAGCACTGAGATCTAATAGCATTAATATTGAAACTTTGCCAGATTCTGTGTTAAGACGGATGTCGTTTACAACTTTAATAAGAGCGGTCTCGGTGCTATGAAGAGGTCGAAATCCTGACTGGAAGTTGTCGTAGCAGCCAGTTGAAGCCAGGAATTGATTAAGTTGCTGGAGGACAACTTTCTCAATGATTTTACTTATGAAAGATAGGTTTGAAATTGGTCTATAGTTGTTAATAATAGAGGCATCTCTATTAGTTGAATGGAAACACCATTCACTACTAGGATTTTGATTTTAGCTTATTTTAAATAAATGCTATTGTTGAAAGCAGCATATGTTAGAATTTCATAGAACATAGAAGAGTACAGCACAGGAAAAGACCCTTCACTTGATAATGTCCATGCCGAACATGATGCCAAATTAAACTGATCTCCTCTGCTTGCATATGATCCATATTCCTCCATTCCCTACATATCCACGTGCCTGTCCAAACGCCTCCTAAAACCCACTACATATCTGCACCACCATCCCTGACAGCACATTCCAGACATCCACCACTGTATAGAAAAGATTGCCTCACATATCTCCTTTACATCTTGTCACTCTCACCTTAAAGATATGCCCTCTAGTCCTTGACATTTCAATGCTGGGAAAAAGGCTCTGACTGTTTACCCTATCTATGCCTCTCATAATTTCATGCACTTCTCTCAGGTCTCTCCTCCGCCTCCAAAAATCCAGGGAAAACATAGAAACATAGAAAATAGGTGCAGGACCAGGCCATTTGGCCCTTCGAGCCTGCACTGCCATTCATTGTGATCATGGCTGATCATCCACAATCAGTAACCCACGCCTGCCTTCTCCCCATATCCCTTGATTCCGCTGGCACCTAGAGCTCTATCTAACTCTCTTTTAAATTCATCCATTGAATGGGCAGAGAATTCCATAAATTCACAATTATCTGGGTGAAAACGTTTTTTCGCATCTCTGTTATAAATGGCCTCCCCAGGGGACTGTGGCCCCAGGTTCTGGACCCCCCCCCCCCAACATCGGGAGCATTTTTCCTGCATCTAGCTTGTCCAGTCCTTTTATAATTTTACTACGTTTCTATAAGATCCCCTCTCATTCTTCTAAATTCCAGTGAAAAGCAACCCAGGTTTATTCAACCTCTTTGTATAGTTAATACCCTCTAATCCGGATAGCATTCTGCTAAAGCTCTGCTCCCTCTCCAAAGCCTCCACATCCCCCCTATAATGGGGCAATCAGAACTAATTAATTGATGAGTTCCTTAATTAATATTGAACTGTACAAGGTGAAACAGGATTGAACAATTACAGTTTTACACTAAAACTGATGTCATTCAGATCCTGACATTGAAATTCCAGTCGCTGATAAAGTATTGATGCTTACTATATATTTGAAAGATTTAGCATATCCCTACCCTTGACAATTTCCCTTTTGACAACATTGGCTGAGGAACATCCTCAGTGTACAGTATCCACAGTGGCGCAGCTGGTAGAACCGCTGCCTCACGGTGCAAGAGACACAGGTTTGATCCTGACCTGCGGTGCTATTTGTGTGGAGTTTGTACGTTCTCCCTATGACTTTGTGGGCTTCCTCCGGGTGTTCTGGTTTCCTCCCACATCTCAAAGACGTGCGGGTTTGTGGGTTGATTCGACTCTGTAAATCGCCCCTTGTGTTTGGGGAATGAATGAGAAAGTCGAATCACATAGAACCGGTGTGAACGGCTGATCAATGGTCGGCACGGACTCGGTGGGTCGAAGGGCCTGTTCCCCATGTTGTATCCCTAAACTAAACTAATATCCCTCATGGAAGGTAGACACAAAATGCTGGATTATCTGGAGGGCATAGAGTCTTTACAGGAAGCAGGGTGGGAAGAAGAGTGGTCTAGATAGCTATGGGAGTCATTGGGTTTATAGTAGATGTCGGTCAATAGTCTGTCTCCTGTGATGGAGACGGTGAGATCCAGAAATGGTAGGGAGATGTCGGAGATGGTCCAAGTAAATTTGAGTGCAGAATGGAAATTAGTCGTGGTTGATGAAGTCAGGGAAAGACTCTATCCCTTACTCCCAATTCCCCATCTAAGCCGCATCTACGCCCAGGATGAGGTTTTCCATACCAGATCATCGGAGATGTCCTCATTCTTTAGGAAACGGGAATTCCCCTCTTCCATTATAGATGAGGATCTCACTAGGGTCTCCACGATATCCCGCAGCTCCGCTCTTGCTCCCCTCCCCCCATTCGCAACAAGGACAGAGTCCCCCTTGTCCTCACCTTCCACCCCATCAGCCGTCGCAAACAGCATATAATCCTCCGACACTTTTGCAACCTCCAATGGGACCCCACTACTGGTCACATCTTCCCACCTCCACCCCTTTCTGCTTTCCGTAGAGACTGTTCCCTCCGCAACTCCCTGGTCAACTTGTCCCTTCCCACCCAAACCACCCCCTCCCCAGGTACTTTCCCCTGCAACCGCAGGAGATGCAACACCTGTCCCTTTACCTCCCCCCTTGACTCCATCCAAGGACCCTGACAGTCTTTCCAGGTGAGGCAGAGGTTCACTTGCACCTCCTCCAACCTCAACTACTGTATCTTCTGTTCCAGGTGTCAACTTCTGTACATTGGCGAGACCAAGCGTAGGCGTTTTGCTGAACACCTCCACTCAGTCTGCGTTAACTACCTGATCTCCCAGTTGCTCCGCACTTTAACTCCCCCTCCCATTCCCAATCTGACCTTTCCATCCTGGGCCTCCTCCATTGTCAGAGTGAAGCCCAGTGTAAATTGGAGGAACAGCACCTCATATTTCCCTTGGGTAGCTTAGTGGTATTAACATTGAGTTCTCTAACTTCAAATAGGTCTTGCTTTCCCTCTCTCTCCATCCCCTCCCCCTTGCCAGTTCTCCCACTAGTCTTACTGTCTCCGACTACATTCTATCTTTGTCCCGCTCACTCCTCTGACATCAGTCTGAAGAAGGGTCTCGACCCGAAACGTCACCCATACATTCTCTCCAGAGATGCTGCCTGTCCCGCTGAGTTACTCCAGCATTTTGTGTCTACTTTCGATTTAAAGCAGCATCTGCAGTTATTTCCTATAACTTCTTCAAAGACCCATATCCACCTTTTATTTGGAAATATTGATCTAACACAATTATAATATGATCATATATAATTTTGTACACATATAATGTCTTTCATAGAGCCAGCAGGTTTTCTAGGCTGTAATTATGGCTGAGCACCATTAAAACTCCCTGCCCCTTACTGTAACTAAATGGAAGATATTCAGGAATGTCCACAGAATGGTTGAAATCCAGTCTTAAGGAGAGACCAGACCCTTCAATGTTGCCTCTCCATGTTTTCCACAGATGCTGCCAGACCGGCAGAGTTCCTCCAGCACTTTGTGTCCTTTTTGGTTGAAATTCACACAAGCTCCAGTGATTTTTCTTGATTCTGTCGGAGAAGGCGGCAAAGAGTGAGTCCTGTGGACCTGTGCCAGCTTCAGGACGCCCACTGCAAACAGGGAAATGTCAGAGTTGCTGACGCCTTCACAGAATAACGACAACCAATAGCAATAGATTCGCCCTCATTACTGTCGCAAACTCTGGCCCAACTAAGTACAGATGGGGTGAAACATTGTGAAAGGCGGTATGTAGCTGTACGTAAGGGAAAAGTGTGCAGTTAATGCCAAGACCCTTAACAGGGCAGTACAGGGGCACAGCGGTAGAGCTGCTGTCTTAAGGGCCTGTCCCACTTGCATGCGATTGCATGCGTTTGGCGCTACCAAACAGAAGCGGAGTTCACGCGAAGTTCACGCGAAGTTCACGCTAAGTACGCGCTAAGTACGCGGTAAGTACGCGCTAAGTTCGCGCGTGATGTCATTTGCGTCATACTTACCAATCAGCTGGGCAGGAGGCGGGCCGACTGAATTTGGGCGTCACACGGCGTAGGGCGGTGACGTCATCACGCAACGCCACGCCGGGCGGTGGCGTCATCGCACAATGCCACGCGCTAGGCGTACACCATCAAGATGCTGCGTACGCCATCAAGACGCTGCGTACGACCGCAATGTGCCTGCGTGCCGAAAGGGCGTTGGCGCGCGAAGATTTTGGCCACTGCCTTTACCTTTTTATGTTCCATGTTCCATTAGGTTTAGATTAGTTTAGTTTATTATTGTAGCGTGCTATTTTTGTTGCGTACGATCCAGTCAGTGAAAAGACTGTACATGATTACAATCAAGCCGTCCACAGTGCACTGATACAGGATTAGGGGTATAATGTTTAGTGCAAAATAAAGTTCAGTACATAGTTCGAAGGGCCCAAGGAGGTGGATGGGAGTTCAGGACCGCTCTCTAGTTGGTGAGAGGGTGATTCTGTTGCCTGATAACAGGATTTTGTTATTAGCTTATTTTTAATAACACCCTTTTCAAAAAATAGCTTTTGTTAGAATTTCATAGAAGAAAAATAAACGGGAGGCTGATAGGACGATAGTTGACAAAATGTATAGAAAGGAACTGCAGGTGCTGGTTTATACTGAAGATAGACACAAAGTGCTGGAGTAACTCAGCAAGTCAGGCAGCATCTCTGAAGAAAAAGGATGGGTGACGTTTTCGGGTCGGGGTCTGAAGAAGGGTCCTGATCTGAAACATCACCCATCCTTTTTCTCTGGAGATGCTGCCTGACCCTCCGAGTTACTCCAGCACTTTGTGTATCTTCAGGGTGATAGTTGATAGCTATATTTGCTACAGCAGGTTAACTGCACAAATCAGCCTAGTAAACATTGTTCTGTTCAGAGTAAACCCGGGTTTCCCTCACAGCGTGGCTTTGAGTGGCCGTGGACTTGCTAGCGCCCGCCGGGGGCTTTGACCTCGACTTCGGGAGGGGGATGGAGAGCAGGGGAGAGACAAGTTTTGCCTTCCATCACAGTGAGGAGGAGACTCACTGTGATGGATGTTTATGTGAACTGAATTGTGTTGGTGTGTGTCTTGGTTCTTTTTTTGTATGGCTGCAGAAACCAAATTTCGTTTGAACCTCATGTGAGGTTCAAATGATAAATAAAAGGTATTGTATTGTATTGTATTGTATTAATGTCTTTCTTGCGAAATTACATTTTATTATATTCTGTTGATGTCTATGTCTATGACAGTGAAGTCAGTAACAAAATCAATTTTCATATGTTCCATTGGTCATTAACCTTTAATTTTGAGATTGCTGCATTTTTTACTGCCGCCTCTGGTCGTGTGTTTGCTGTTTACTAAGCCGTCTCTGCACTGCCTGCCTGCCTCAGCGTTTTGTAAGCCTCCCTTCTGTGGCTTTCTGCTGCAATCATTTCTCTTCCATTGAGAAACTGCCCAGCAAGCAGTCTGTCACCGTGTGTACAGACTCCACCAGCTCTTGATTACTGCAATTGAAGCATTTGGCTGCTCTGAACTGACACAGATTTGCTGAATGATCCCCACTGCTACAGATGCAGTATTCCTACCAGAACTGCCTTCACGCTGTTAAACCCCATGTGTCCTGGACTCAATGTTAGCTCCCCAGCCACCAAGTCCTGCCGTTGGTCTCTGTTACACATTAGCACTAATGTTCTGTGCATTTGAAGTGCTCTTGCCTAACGTATAATGTAGAAATAAGGAACTGCAGATGCTGGTTTACAAAAAAGGCACATAGTGCTGGAATAACCCAGCGGGTCAGGCAGCTTCTCTGGAGAATATGGATATGGATAGGTGACGTTTTGGGTTGGTACTCTTAAGAAGGGAGTCTTTTTGCCCTTTTGTGTCTTTGTGTCTTTTCTTTAGACATTACTTTAGACCTTAGACTTTAGAGATACGGCGTGGAAACGGGCCCTTCAGCCCACCGAGCCGACCAATGATCACTCCATACACTAACAATATCCTACACAATAGGGACAATTTTACAACTTACTGAAGCCAATTAACCTACGATCCTGTGCATCTTCGGAGTGTGGGAGAAAACAAGAGCACCCGAATAAAACACCATGCAGTGGCAGGGAGAACGTACAAACTCTGTACAAGCACCTGTAGTCAGGATCTAATCCGGGCCTCTGGTGCTGGTAAATTCACCGTTTAGCAAATAATGAAAGGCCTGGATGGCCAACACACAGCCGAGTACAAAGGGTGATCTGGCGTGAGGGAACCACAAAGAACAAAGGGGGACCACAAATGGGACGTGGTTTGTGTATAATGGAACACTTTGTAACTTAGTCAGCACCTTTATGTGGCGACTCTTTGCATACTTGTTGTGTGCAAAACAAAGAATATCATAGTGACTTGTCACATGTTACAACAAGGTATCATTCATTCATTCGTTCATTTATTCAATCAGGATAGACCTTTAATATGGAGATGAGGAGGAATTTCCTTAGCTTCAAGGTGGCAAATCTGTGGAATTTACTGGAGCCCATGTCATTGGGTACTTTTAAAGCAGAGATTGATATGTTCTTAATGTGAAAAGGCATCAAAGGTTACAGGGAGAAGGCAGGTGAAGGGGATTGTTAGGGAAAGATAGATCAGCCACGATCGAATGGCGGAGCAGACTCAATGGGCCAGATAGCCTAATTCTGCTCCTCTGTGATCTTGGTATTCCAAGCTTTGGGCAGTTGGAGTAGTTGTCCACAGTATGATTCAAGTTTTTAAAAAAGAGTGATTAAAGCTGGGCACAGACCACAGTTAGGGAAATGGGGAAAACTCCAAGGGTTCCAGTGAAAAGTTTACAGACTCAGGGAGTGGTAAGGCCAGAGTCCCGAGGTCGGAGGTCAGAGGTCGGAGGTCGGAGTCCCGAGGTCACATAGGGGGGCCGCCGAGGACAAAGGGCGGGGCAGAGTGGAGGAACGCCAAGAACAAACTGGAGGGGGGGGAGGGTACCCGGTGTGGAGGGGTCACCGAGAACTAAGGGGGACTAAGGGGGGGTGTGGTAAGGAGGGAGGGGGGACCATTGGGGCAAAGTTACAAATGGGTACTTTGTAACTTTGTAGCTGCCCTTTATGCGGCAACTCTTCGTATACCTAGCTATGCAAAACAAAGCATCTCACTGTGACTTGTCACAGGTGACAATAAAAGTATCTAATCTAATCTACAAAAATTGAAGACAAGGATGTGTGGAACCTGGATGAATGTGTGAATATTGAGACCTAGAATATTCAACTCATAATAATAATAATAATAATAAATTTTATTTAATGGGCGCCTTTCAGACATCTCAAGGACACCTTACATAGTAATCGGAACATATAATCGGAATATAACAAGTAATAAAGACATCACAGAGACACAAATTAAAAACAGAATTCAATCCAAAAACAGAAAATCAAAAACACAGTGTGAAGAGGGAGCAGCGGCAGCCAAAGCGCGCCAGCGTCCACTCTCTCTTCACGGCAGCCATCTTGGACACAGACCTACAGGACTACAATTAGACAAAAAAATCATCCCCCCACAGTGGGTAGCACTGTGGGGGAAGGCACTATGTCCAGTCCCCACCCCATGTTCACCCCAAAGTCAGGCCTATTGAGGCCACCGCAATTGCCTCTACGGAGGCCCGATGTCCCTGGCCGTTCTCACCGGGTGGTCTTGCCCCGGCGTCGGGAGAGTCCTTTCGGCGGCTGGGCCACCTGGAACGGCCGCTTCCTGGTTGGAGCCCGCGGCTGCCGAAGCCGACAAGGCCGCGCCGGTTTGGAGCTCCCAGGCTCCCGACGTAAAAGTCGGCGCCGCCCGCTCCGCTCCGCCGCCTCTCCGCACCGCCGCCTCTCCACACTGCCGCCTCTCCGCTCCGCAGACCCGCAGCCCGGAGATGTTGCTCTCGGCGGTCCAGCTCGCCAGAGCTCCAGCGCGTCGCTCCAGCGCGGCGACCCAGGCAAGGCGTCGCCCGCTCCGCTCCAGCGCTCCAATGCTGTGCCGCCGCCGAGGCCGAGGTGCTGGGCGGTCCCCACCAGGAAACGGTGCTCCAAGCCCGCAGGTAGGCCACGAGGACGGGTCGACGGGCAGCCCGGAGAAAAGGCTGCCACACCGACCAGGTAGGGACCTAGAAATAAAGTTTACACCTACCCCCCACATTAAAAAGACCATATCCCCTACAAACAAAAAACAGGACTCACTAAAAATGATAAAAAAACGGATTTAAAACGGACGGCTGCTGGCTAGCAGGCTCTTCATAGCAGGCTCTTCATAGCAGAGTATAATAATACTCTGAAGCCTGAAGGTCTGAAGAAGGGTTCCGACCCACAACGCCACCTATTCCTTTTCTCCAGAGATGCTGCCTGACCCGCTGAGTATTTTGTGTCTACCTTTGGTATAAACCAGCATCTGCAGTTCCTTCCTACTCATAATAATACCTCTCTGGTAAAGTCTCTTTGAAATGAAACATACATTTTTCCCCTCATTCCAGACATGCTGCCTGACATGCTGAGTGTTTCCAGCAGTTTCTGTTCTTACTGATTTACAACATCTGCTGTTTTTTTCAAGACTCAAAGTGCCGGAGGAATTCAGCGGGTCAGTCAGATTCTGTGGAGGGAAATGGGCAGATGACATTTCGGGTCAAGACCCTTCTTCAGACTGATGCAATCTGAAGATGGGTCTCAACCCAAAACATTGTTTGTCCATTGTCCTCCCCAGATGCTGTCTGACCCGTTGAATTCCTCCAGCACTTTGTGTTTTGCTCTGCATCTGCAGTTCCTTGTGTCTCAGCCTCCTTTGTATTGATCTTCAAAACAACATACTCGGCTCAGCATTTTATCAGTTTCAACTAACTCCAGGACCATTTGATATTGTGTCCACCCAGCTTTGTAGAGCCATTGATATTTTTGGCACCATTAGAATTCGCCAGTGCACAGAGCAAAGTGGGAGAGGAACATGCATCTGTAACAGGTGTCACATAATCCAACCTCCCTTCTATTGACTCAATTTACACCTCACACTGCCCCGGCAAGGCCACCAGCATAACCATGGATGAGGCACACACCGACCACTCTCTCATCTCCCCTCTCTCATCGGACCAAATGAATACACACATCTCCAGATTCAGGGACAGTTTCTTCCCAGCTGTTATCAGGCAACTGAACCACCCTGCCAACCACAAGAGAGCAGTTCTGAATTACCATCTACCTCATTGGAGACCCTCGGACGATTTTTGATCGGACTTTACTGGACTTTATTGCATGAAATATTACTTTGTAATGTATCTGTACACTGTGGATATCTCGATTGTAATCATGTATTGTCTTTCTGTTGACTGGTTAGCACGCAACAAAAGCTTTTCACTGTAACTCGGTACATATGACACTAAACTAAACAAAAGCAGTGACGTGCGGTGAGGTCAATGGCTGGGGAGGCACTAGCTTCTGCCCCATCCTAACTTAGTTGTGTGTGTGGGTCAGTTGTGTGTGTGTTAGTTGTCTGTGCGTGATGTGTCTGGGAGGAAAGGAGAGAAGGGAGGAAGGAGAGAAGGGAGTGAGGGAAGTAGAGAAAGAAGGGTGGAAGGGAAGGAGAGAAAGAAGGGAGGGAAAGAGAGAAGGGAAAAGAGAGAGAGGTAGGAGGGAGGGAAGGAGAGAAGGGAGGGAAGGAGAGAAGGGAGGGAGGGAAGGAAGAAGGGAAGGGAGGGAGGGAAGGGAAGGAGAGAAGGAAGGGAGAGGGTCGGCGGCGGGAGTGGATGCCGGGGTCCCGAGCCGAGAGTAGATTACTCCAGCGTGGGGCCCAATTGGGAGCTCTCAGCGACCCAGAGCCTCCGAATCGGCCGCTACATATCAACGAATCAACGTACCAGTGGTGGAACCCAGTGCACCGCCGCCGCTGCTGAAGCTAGCTAACGTGGAGGGAGAGTGAGTAGCATCAATTACATGAGCCTACGTAATTGACGCTCGCTCTCCATCCACTGGCCTCAAGACACGCCCCCTCAGTGAGGCAGACGTGATTGCTGCCTCCCCTGGTGCTTTTTCATTGCAGTTTTATGAAGAGACCAGCGAGCACAAATTTAATATATTTATATGTGAAATAAGTTACCTGGACTATGAAAGGCGAGGACATGTAATGAAGGGGTTTACACACATTACATTGGTGATATACAGAGAGATAGTAACAGGCACACGCTTATTGCCCGCACTCCATACAGTTTCTGAGGGGTTGCGCAATCAGAGGGGAGGCTCAGCTCGCCGCTGCCTGACCTCTCAAATTTGCGCAAATTTGGTGATTTTGACTATAAAAAATGGTTGGATTCATATAGAAATGACATTTATAACAGATCAGTGGGAAAATCCTTATATTTATTTTATTTTATTATTATTTTTCTTTACTTAACAGCTCTTTTCATTGGGAGTATGGCAGGTGAGGCTCTGCCTCCCCTGCTTCCTCTGACCGCACGTCCCTGAGCTAAAGCATCCAGCTTTGAAACTGACTGTATCTCTTAATCCTCTGAATTTGTAACCAGTTCCATTTTCAGAATGACATACGGCAGTAAGACAAAGTTACAGTAACAGGCTGAATCATGCTCCTGTGACATGATCTAGTGACGGGAACTGCTGCTGTTAAACTGCTCCCATACTGCTACTTGGAAATGCAGAGCAGAAACGTTGCAGGGAATATTAGAAGCGGAATAAGCTTTCTCTGTGACTGGCATTCCTGTCTCTCTGCTCCGACACTGCAATGTCAGAGTCTTGTCATTCGGGGATTCCCGGTATTAACAACAGGAAATCCATCTCCCCGATCCTCCGGCAGTCCAACCTGGTGCAGAATTAATGGGTTAATGGTCAATGGTTTCTTTATTCTCATGCATATCAAGATACAGTGAGATTCCTTTTTGTATACAGGGCAGTGAGATTATAGCTGTATAGTATATACTACAATCCTCGGTTAGCACATAATGCAAAGAAACAGCCCACTAAGTCTACATGCAATATACGCCAGGTTTTGGCACCATTTCACAGCTGCAGTTGTGGCCATAGTGGCCCATTGCAGACGTCGCCTCCATTAGGTCGTTCCGTGACCCATCGTCCTTCTTCTTACCCGGCCATCTTCAACCTTCGTGCCCCAGGGGTACCTCCCGCAGCCAACCTTCAAGGCACGGAAGGTAAGACCCCCCCTTCCGGTTCTTCCTACCGTCCCTTGCCCAGCGTCCATTGATTATGGATCATAGATCATGAGGTCATAAGACATAGGAGCAGAATTAGGCCAGTCAATCCATGAAGTCTGCTCTGCCACTCAATCAAGGCTGATCTATTTTTCCCTCTCAACCCCATTTTCCTGTCTTCTTCCCGTAACATTTGACACCTTTACTAATCAAGAACCTATCAATCTCTGCTTTAAAAGTACACAATGACAGCCTCCATGAATTACACAGATTCACCACCCTCTCGCTAAAAAAAATCCTCCTCATCTCCATTCTAAAGGTACTTCCTTTTATTCTGAGGCTGAGCCCTCTGGGCGTAGACTCTCCCACCAGTAGAAATATCCTCTCCCCATCCACTCGATCTACACCTTAGGTCGAGTTACTGTTTGTTTCAATGGGGTGCATTGGCCAGAAGAATGTTTCTATTTTCCATATGTTATTTCACTTCAATTTAATGGTAATATTAATTTATAACTGTAAGCTTTTTAAGATGATTCCATCCAGCTTTATCACCTTTTAACTTTGCTCCAATCACTTAAATCATCTGCAGACATTTTAATAGAAAATAAATCTCTCTGAGCATCTGTGACATTTAAAGACTCTCAGTACACATCGTAGGTTTTCACACATAACAAACCTCCACCAACAATTTCCTCTTCTGTCAAAATCAGAGGCCAACTCACTGTGCAGCATTGAGCCAAACACAAAATGCTGGAGGAACTCAGCAGTCAGGCAGCATCTGTGGAGGGAATGGATGGATGATGTTTGGGGCCGGGACCCAAAACGTCACCTATCCATGTTTTCCACAGATTCTGCCTGAGCTACCAAGTTACACCAGTGATTTGTATTTTGCTCAAGATTCCATCATCTGCAGTTCCTTGAGACTCCATTATATCACAGTCACAACTTTATAGCCCTGTCCCACGGTACGAGTTCATTCCTAGAGCTCTCCCGAGTTTAAAAAAAATCAAACCCGTGGTAAGCACGGAGATGAACGTAGCGGGTACGTTGGAGCCCAGGGACGTCTCTTAGCGGCTCGTAACGCTAACGGCAGGTACTCAGGAATACTCACTAACGGCAGGTAAGCACGGGAAGACTCGTGAAGATTTTTCAACATGTTGAAAAATGTCCAAGAGAGCCCCGAGTACCGACAAGTGGCCATTACCGTAAATCTCCGAGTTCGAATCAGGTCAAACTCGGCAGAATTCTTGGAATGAACTCGTACCATTGGACAGGGCTTTACCTCTAGGGTACAATAAGCCAATAACATCAGTCTCCTTCCTCCTACCATGTAGATTTGATCACATAGGAGCTGCAGACGGTGATCTTGGCCAGTGCGTTGTGTTACCAATGTCATCCATAGGAATTAGACTTAGAATGTCATGCTATGTTTATTTCAGAGATACGGCAGGGGAACAGGCCCTTCGGCCCATCAAGTCCACGTCGACCATTGATCACCCGTTCACACTAGTTCTAGATTTTCCCACTTTCTCATCCTCTCCCTTACACACTAGGGGCAGTTTTAGAAAGGCCAATTAACCAACAAACCTGCAAATCTTTGGGAAGTGGGAGGAAACTGAAGCACCTGGAGAAAACCTGGGCCACTACTGGGAGAACATGCAAACGCCACACAGATAGCACCCGAGGTCAGGATCAAACCCACGTCTCTGGCGCTGTGAGGCAGCAGCTCTACCAACTGCGTCACTGTGCCACCCATGGAAACATGCTGTCATGTTGACTTTTCTGAAGAAGGTTCTCGACCCGAAACGTCACACATTCCTTCTCTCCAGAGATGCTGCCTTTCCCACTGAGTTACTCCAGTTTTTCGTGTCTATCTTTTGTCATGCTGAATAACAGTCACACTGGTACTTGGATGTGTTCTCAGAGATCAATAACCATGTTTGATTTGTGTAACTGCACTCGGATAGTTAGTCTCACGTGAAATTATGATTTCGGTAGTGGTAGAATTGCTACCTTACATCGCCCGACATTCAGGTTCAATCCTGACTACGGGTGCTGTCTGTACGGAGTTTGCACGTTTTCCCTGTGACCATGTGGGTTTTCTCAGGGTGTTCCAATTTCCTCCCACACTCCAAAGACGTTCAGGTTTGTAGGTTAAATTGTAAATTGTCCCTAATGTATGAAGGATAGCGTAAGCGTGCCGGGATCAAAGGTCGGCGCCGACTCGGTGCACCGAAGGGCCTGTTTCCGCGCTGTATCTCTAAACGAAACTAAACTAGTGGAAAAGTGCCAATTGGTGGCATTTGTCCATAAATTGGTCCTGGGTGTGTTGCAAGAGGAAGCTCTGTAGACAAGCAGGTCGACCACGAACCCTTCCTCTTCTCTGACTTGCTGCAAGACCACGGTGTGAAAGGGTTGGCATAACACACACACCAAATGCTCAGACCAATCCCATTCACTTGCTTCCCTTGTTTAATGAGCCTTGCAGTCGCTGAAGGATGTGAGTGAGTGCATCACCCCCCCGATGAGCAAGACCCACTACCGAACCTGACTGAGAACAGTGAAGTCAATGTTACTTATTAAATATTTATCCACCTGCTTTTCCATAATCAAACATCAACTGTGTATCTTGGAGACAGGCCCATATTTATCAGGGTCATACTGTGCTTATATCAATTGGAACTGATTTTCGAGTGGATGGGCAACGTTTACGGGTTAGGATTGCAGATTATCACAGAACTGGTAAATTCTCAGAATATAGACGTATAAATTTCTATATACAACCAATAGATAGTAATAAATATAATGGTGGGAAGGAAGGAACTGCATATGCTGGTTTACACCAAAGATAGACACAAGTTGCTGGGGTAGCTCAGCATCTCTGGAGTGAAGGAATGGGTGACTTTTCGGGGCGAGACCCTTCCTCATCTTCATCACCCATTCCTTCTCTCAAGAGATGATGTCTCTCCAGCATTTTGGCTTTAATGTTGGGTAGTTCATTTATTATAGATCTGGACTACCGAAAGATGAATGGAATGTGATCATTTATATGCAGCACCAATGGGCACACACTGTATGGGCTACTCACTAGATATGGATTTGTGGATTCATTTATATAGCGTCACGATGGATTGGGTGGATGGTCGTTGACAAATATGAATAGGCAGGACTTCAGTCAGGGCCTTTGCAAGGCAAACGCAGTTAAAGCAATTTTGAACACTAGTTTTTCTTCACTGCATCTCAAAGTCTCCATCTCAGGAGCAAACTTCTGCCAATATGTTTCGTTTAGAGATACAGTTTAGAGATATAGCCTGGAAACAGGCCCTTTGGCCCACCGAGCCCACGCTGACCATTGACCATTGATCACCTGTACACAAGTTCCATGTTATCCCACTTTCACATCCTGCACTCTCGGGGCAATTTACAGAAGACAATTAACCTACAAACCTGCACGTCTTTGGTATGTGGGAGGAAACCAAAGCATCCGGAGAAAACCCACACGGTCACAGGGAGAACGTACAAACTCCATACAGACAGCACCCGTGGTCAGGATCGAACCCAAATCTCTGTGAGGCAGCTGCTCTACCGCTGCGCTACTGTGCCATCCAATTGAATAGTTAATATAATGCTAATTTTAGAAAGGCAGATGGATATATAGGGAATGGATTTTATATATTCTGTTGACAAGAATGACAAGACTCTGCTGCAATTATAAGCCTGTCCCACTTCGGTGACTCTTTAGGCGACTGCCATGGACTAGTTTTAATGGAATTTACCTACGACACCTGGTGACAACCTACGACAGCAAAAATTGTCGCCAATGTCGCCAAGAATTTTTCAACATGTTGAAAATTTTGCGGCAGTCATCCGTAGTCACTTAAAAATTGCCTAAGTGGGACAGGCCCATAAGAATTTCATTTTTCTGTTTTGGGACATATGACAATAAAACACTCTTGACTCTTGACCTTTGATATAGATCAGGGGATTAGTTTAACAGGGCAACATGTTTGGCATAGAATATTGTGGGCTGAATGGCCTGTTCCTGTGCTGTACCATTCTATGTTCTCTGAAACCAGAGCCCCCAGAGGAAACCCACACAGTCACAAGGAGAGCGTGCAAATTCCACACAGATAGCACCTGTGGGAAGGATTTTACTTTTTGGTTTTAGTTTTAGCTATACAGCATGGAAACAGGCCCTTCGGCCCACCGAGTCTACGTCAACCAGAGATCACCCTATATACTAGTTCTATCCAACACATTAGGGACCATTTACAGAAGCCAATTAACCTTTCAACCTGCACATCTGTGGAATGTGGGAGGAAACTTGAGCACCTGGAGAAAATCCACACTGTCACAGGGAGAACGTGAAAACTCCACATGGACAGCACCCATAGTCAGGATCGAACCCGTGTCCCTGGCGACGTGAAGCAGCAACTTTACCGCTGCGCCACTGTGCCTTCCCTTTGGAACAGCAATGCTGCCATTCCTCTAAATGCACCACACGTAAATGCCTTTCACCTGTACTGATGAATATGTTGCAATTTTCAGTGCATGGCATATGCGTTGTGCTCAACACACAATATTTGCAAGTTACCTGGGGAGTGACGTGGAGGGGAGGAGAGGAGTGGAGACAGGGAAGAGCTGGTGCCAACACCCCTCCATTATTTAGCCCACAGGTACCTGGGGTTTAAAGAACAAAGAAATGCTCAGCGGAGATCACAGCAGCCGGAGAGAGATGAAATGCACTGCCTTGGAATGAGATCTGCAGTCTGATAAAGGCCTCTAGATAAACTTACAACACATCAAAACGTTCATTGAGAGTCTCGCCACAGCAGGAAGCAAGAGTTTCAGAGATTTTGTCAAGAAGATGCCTTGCTTACAAGTTGCCCAATAAGCAAACCATAATAATAACAGCGAAGCCCCTATGGAACAGATTGCTGCCTAAATTCTTTATGATGAGCGATTAGCTCAAAGAACAACTTGTAATCAAAGCAGCAGTGTATTGTCTCTGTGTGAATGGAAGAAAGGCCTCATGATTTACTTCACAACCACAATCATTTTGTTTATAGCTTGCTCTGAAGTTTTGTTTGTTCATGTGTTTAGAGTGGAATTCACTTCACTAAGAAACCACATGTGCTCTTGGCAAATTAACCAATACTCTTACCCTGTGTTCTAATCCTTGCCTCTGTGTTCAGCTAATTAAGATACTGTTAGCTCCAGACAATACTCTCCCTATGCTTGCATCTCCCTTGCAACACTTTCAATAGACAATAGACAATAGGTGCAGGAATAGGCCATTCGGGCCTTCGAGCCAGCACCGCCATTCAATGTGATCATCCACAATCAATACCCCGTTCCTGCCTACTCCCCATATCCCCTGACTCCGCTATCTTTAAGAGCCCTATCTCGCTCTCTCTTGAAAGTATCCAGAGAACCGGCCTCCACCGCCCTCTGAGGCAGAGAATTCCACAGACTCACAACTCTCTGTGAATTCCACAGACGCACAACTTGAACTGTAAAGGCATGGAATGAGCAAACCTAAGCATGTTTAGTACACAATCCATTCAATGGCAGCTTCCCAAAACACTGTGATGCAGCTGGTAGAGCTGCTCACAGCACCTGAGACCCTAGTTCCATCCTGACCTCGGGCGCTGTCAGTGCGGAGTTTGCACATTCTCCCTGTGAGCACATGGTTTTCCTCCGGGTGCTCCGGTTTCCTCCCACACTCCAAAGACGTGCGGATCTGTAGGATAATTGGCCTCTATAAATTGCCCCTAGAGTATAGGGAGTGGATGAGAAAGTGGGATAACGTAGAACTGGTGTGAATGGGTGATCGATGGTCAGTGTGGACTCGGTGGGCAGAAGGGACAGTTTAAAGCTCTATCTCTACACTAAACGAAACAACGTGGGCTTTGATTTTCATTCCCTACCACCAGTTCTACAAACAACTCCAGGATCATCCTGAATGATAACACAATGCATGACTCATTTTCTCCAGTCTCAAGCACTCTCCATCTTCTGCTTATAGATCCAACAAATTAATTCATTGAATTGAGAAGATACAGTATTGAAATGATACAGCATGGAAACAGGCCCTTCGGCCCACCAGGTTTACTTGTTCACTCTAGTTCTATGCTATCCCACTGCAACCCACTCCCACCCACATCCACAAGGGGCAATTTACAGAGTCTATTAACATGCAACTCTGCACATCTTTGGGATGTGGGAGGAAAGCGGAGCACCCGGAGGAAACCCATGCAGTCACAGAGAGAACGTGCAAACTCCACACGGACAGCACCCGAGGTCTGGATCGAACCTGGGTTTCTATCGCTGTGAGGCAGCAGCTCTACCACTGAAACACTGTGCCACCGCAAGGGGTTCACTAATACCTTGGGTAAAATTCAATGATCTGTATAGCTTCTGCAGCCATTCCACATCTGCCCTGCTTACCTCCACCACTGCTCTGCCTTCCCAACTCAATGCACACTGTAATAGTTCAACATAATAAAGTTAGTCAATGGTACAATGGTTCTTTATTGTCACGTACGCACAACAGTGAAATTCTTTTGCACAACCACAAATGTACAGTCGGCATAATTTTGCCGCTGTTTAAAAAAAAAGGAGAAAAAACACATTAAAACACAAACAGTCCAAAGTGCAAAGTCTAGTCCACGTATTGGAAGTGCTAGAGCACCCCAGATTCAGGTAAGCCCAGGTAAGCCCGGCCCAATGTCCCTCTCCTCTGCCGACCGTCTCTGTGTCCCGGGCGGGCGCCTCCTGCAGCCGGAGGCAATACCCCTGTCTCTCTCCTAAGAGCCCACTCCTCATGTCTGTCGCCGCCAGTGGCTGCCCCCTCCTCGACACTGCGGTCTTCAGGGCTCCGAGATTCTCCGCGCACCCAGCCAGCGGATCTTCTGTCTGATGGAAGCTTGGCATTTCCGGCATGAAATGAGAAAACAATGCAGAAATCGGCATTGACATTTCTGTGCGAAATCGAAACAGTGCAGAGGTTGAAGTCTGAGATGAAAGCAGATAAAAGTGGAACTGTGTCAGAGCAGGTCCCCAGTCGCTATAGTAGAACTGCACACAAAGCACTCTCACAGCACTTGGTAGAGTGTAGCGCCTCAGGGCAACCCATGTTTCAGTAACTCCCCCCGGTAGCTCCTGCTTTTGATTCTCTCTCACTACTGATCCTTATGGGATCACATTATTACTATTACACTCAATCTCATTCTCCTGCATGAGGGATTTCTCTTCTTTAATGCAGCGTGTAGTTCCCGATCAAGCGAGGGGAGGGCTATTCAGTATAAGGCTCCGTGTGATGGATTACCTGCTCCATCATCATCATTGGGTCAGCCTCCTATAAATCCCCAGCCATCACTACTTCATCAAACAGACTACGGTGCTTCAAGACGGCATCTCTCCAGGTAAACCGGGAGGTGCAATAAATGCCAGCGATGCACATTAAACTGCAGCTGAGAATTTAAAAAGAAATTAGCTTGGTTCATCTGCTAATTATCCAAGATGCCAAGGAGCAGGGTGGCACGGTGGAGCAGTGGTAGAGTTGCTGCCTTACAGCGCGAGAGACCTGGGTTCGACCCTGACTACTGGGTTCGATCGTGACCCTGGCAGGCTGAGCTGCGAGGAGGATGCTACGAGACAGCAGGGTAACTTGGACAGGTTGGGTGAGTGGGCAGATGCATGGCAAAGGCAGTATAATGTGGATAAATGTGAGGTTATCCACTTTGGTGGCAAGAACAGGAAGGCAGATTATTATCTGAATTATGTCAGATTAGAAAAAGGGGAGATGCAACGAGACCTTGTACATCACACCAATAGCAAGCATGCAGGTGCAGCAGGCAGTGAAGAAAGCTAATGGAATGTTAACCTTCATTGCGAGAGGATTTGAGTTTAGGAGCAAGGAGGTCCTACTGCAGTTGTCCTGGTGAGACCGCACCTGGAGTATTGTGTGCAAATTTTGGTCTCCTAATTTGTGGAAGGACATTATTACTATTGAAGGAGTGCAGCGTAGGATAACCAGGTTAATTCTCGGGATGGTGGGCCGACATATGGTGAAAGAATGGGTTGACTTGTCTTGTATTCACTGGAATTTAGAAGGATGAGAGAAGATCTCATAGAAACATATAAAATTCTTAAAGGATTGGACAGGCTAGATGCAGGAAAAATGTTCCCGATGTTGGGGGAGTCCAGAACCAAGGGTCACAGTTTAAGAATAAGGGGTTGGCCATTTAAGACTGAGATGAAGAAAAACATTTTCACCCAGTGTGTTGTGAATCTGTGGAATTCTCTGTCACAGAAGGCAGTGGAGGCCAATTCACTGAATGTTTTCAAGAGAGTTAGATTTAGCTCTTAGGGCTAAGGAATCAAGGGATATGGGGAAAAAGCAGGAACAAGGTACCTGTACTGATTTTAGATGATCAGCCATGATCATATTGGATGGTGGTGCTGGCTCGATGGGCCAAATGACCTACTCCTGCACCTATTGTCTGTATGGAGTTTTATGTTTTCATTGCGATCATGTGGGTTTTCTCCGGGTTCTCTGGTTTCCTCCCACACTCCAAAGATGTGCAGTTTTGTAGGTTAATTAGCTTCTGTAAGTTGTAAAATTGTCCCTAGTGTGTAGAATAGTGTTAGTGTATGCTGGCCGGCATGGACTTGGTGGGCCGAATGGCCTGTTTCCACGTGGTATCTCTAAAGTCTAAAATCTGGAATGTCTGAAACTAGGTTTAGTGTGAGATAGAGTCATACAGCATGGAAACAGGTCCTTTGGCCCAAGGTGCCTCATCTACACTAGTCCCACCTGCACCAAGATCTACTCTGAGATCCACCACTTAGGTTTGGGGTGAGGAGATTTCTTTCACATAGTGTTGAGTAGGGCTTCTTGTGTAGACGTATCGTTCCCTGCTGACAGTGTCTATATCACCTCATCGTCAGATAAACTGATTACGTTGTTTAAGGGGCTGAAAGACACATTTAATTTATAAATTTAACTTTGGTAATCTTTTTGTAAAATTTAAAAATTCAATCTTTGGAATTTGGAGTTTCAGAACCTCTAAGAAAGGAAATTAAGACATTTTAGACACAAAAAATTGCAGGTGCTGATTTACAAAAAAAAAGAGACAAAGTGCTGGAGTAACTCAGCGGTTCAGGCAGCATCTCTGGAGAATAGACAATAGACAATAGGTGCAGGAGTAGGCCATTTGGTCTTTCGAGCCAGCACTGCCGTTCAATGGGATCATGGCTGGTCATCCCCAATCAGTACCCCGTTCCTGCCTTCTCCACATATCCCCTGACTCCGCCATCTTTAAGAGCCCTATCAAGCTTTCGCTTGAAAGTATCCAGAGAACCGGCCTCCACCGCCCTCTGAGGCAGAGAATTCCACACTCACAACTCTCTGTGTGAAAAAGAGTTTCCTCATCTCCGTTCTAAATGCCTTACCCCTTATTCTTAAAATGTGGCCCCTGGTTCTGGACTCCCCAACATCAGGAACATGTTTCCTGTCTCTAGCGTGTCCAAACACTTAATAATCTTATATGCTTCAATAAGATCCCCTCTCATTCTTCTAAATTCCAGAGTATACAAGCCCAGCCGCTCCATTCTCTCAGCATACGACAGTCCCGCCATCCCGGGAATTAACCTTGTGAACCTACGCTGCACTCCCTCAATAGCAATAATGTCCTTCCTCAAATTAGGGGACCAAAACTGCACACAATACTCCAAGTGTGATTTCACTAGGGCCCTATACAACTGAAGAAGGACCTCTTTGCTCCTATACTCAACTCCTCGTGTTAAGAAGCCCAAGTTCACTTTCTTCACTGCCTGCTGTACCTGCATGCTAACTTTCATTGGCTGATAAACAAGGGCCCCCAGATCCCATTGTACTTCCCCTTTTCCCAATTTGACACCATTTAAATAATAATCTGCCTTCCTCTTTTTTCTACCAAAGTGGATAATCTCACATTTATCCACATTAAACTGCATCTGCCATGCATCTGCCCACTCACTCAACCTGTCCAAGTAACCCTACATTCTCATAGCATCCTCCTCACAGTTCACACTGCCACCCAGCTTTGTGTTATCTGCACATTTGCTAATGTTACTTTGAATCCCTTCATCTAAATTATTAATGTTTATTGTAAATCGCTGCGGTCCCAGCACCGAGCCTTGCGGTACCCCACTAGTCACTACCTGCCATTCTGAAAGGGACCCGTTAATCCCTACTCTTTGTTTCCTGTCTGCCAACCAATTTTCTATCTATTCTATCCAATTTTCTATCCACTCTACCCCCAATACCATGTGCCCTAATTTTGCCCACTAATCTTCTATGTGGAACCTTATCAAATGCTTTCTGAAAGTCCAAGTCCAACCGTGGCATTACCTTTACGACATGCCCATTTTAACTCTTGATTCAACTTGCACCCTATATCCAGGCTACTGTTTGGGGACCTGTAGATAAGTCCCAATAGGGTCTTTTTACCCTTACAATTCCTTAGTTCTATCCATACTGACTCCACATCTCCTGTTTCAATGTCACCCCTTGCAAGGGACTGAATTTCATTCTTCACCAACAGAGCTACCCCACCCCTCTGCCCACCTGTCTGTCTTTTCGATAGGAGGTATACCCTTGAATATTTAGTTCCCAGCCCTGGCCCTCTTGCAGCCATGTCTCTGTAATTGTCTCTGAGAACATGGATGTTTCGGGTTGGGTCGGGATCCTTCTTTAAGAAATGTTGCCACTGTGCCGCTCGAAAAAAGGAAGCAAACTGCACGGTACCACTGTACCAAGCTGTACCACAACCAGAGAGCATTCCTGAACAACTATGATCTACCTCATTGGTGACTCTCGGCCTATCCTTTGCTGGCTTTACCTTGCACCAAAAGTTATTCCCTTATCACGTATCTATACACTGTAAATGGCTCGATTGTAATCATGTATAGCCTTTCCACCGACTGGATAGCACGCAACAAAAGCTTTTCACTGTTCCTCGGTACACGTGACAATAAACTAACTAAACTAAACTTGGGCCCATGCTTGCTAACATCTACCATCTTTTTTTTTGTTTTGTTTATTTTATCAGAAGTGAATACAGTACAAAACAACACAGTGGAACCTAATTTTAGGTGCCAACTATGTCATACCGTAATCCATATAAATGTACAACCTCTAGTTTTATGTTTTGAGAAGAAAGTAAGAAAGACAAGAAAAAGAAAACAATAGAAAGGGGAAAAAGAGGAAAAATAGATGGTAGAGAATAGAAAAACGTGAAGTGTGTATATAAAAAAAAGAAAAAGTGGAAAGTAGAAATAGGAGAGAAGGCCCCTTAAAAGAGAAATTTTCAAATCTATATTCGGAGATGTAGATCTATCCACGTCATGAACTGAAATCAGCAATCCTTATGGTACCGCTGCATCACATGATTCCAAAAAGTCGATGAAAGGAGACCAACTCCTTAAGAATTGGTCTCCTCACTGACTACAAAGATGCCCTCATTGCTGCAAAATCTGCCTACCTCTCCTCCATATTCACCGATCCCTGCCTAAACCACAGAACCCTCTTCTCCACAGTGGGCAACCTCCTCAAGCCTCGAGCCAACACTCTCCCTACCTCTACTCCGGATCTCTGCAACTCATTCCTCCACTTTTTCGCTGATAAAATCAGCACCATCTATCAATCTTTATCCCCTGTACCCGACTCCCCAGCATCTACTCCACCACCTACCACGGCCCCTCCTTTCAACATCTCCACTGACCTCCTTACCCCTCCTCCACACTGCTTCCTCTCCCAGTTTGACCTGGTCACCCCTATTGAAATCTCCAAACTCATCAGCTCTTCCAAACCCACTACCTGCTCCCTCGACCTTCCCCCCACTCCCCTGTTGAAGTCCTGCCTCCCCGTTCTCTGCCCCTACCTCACTAATCTCTTCAACTCCTCATTGTCCCAAGGAATTGTCCCCTCCGCTTTCAAAACTGCTGCCGTTACACCAATCTTAAAGAAACCTGGTCTTGATCCCTCCTCTCTCATTAACTACCGCCCAATCTCAAACCTCCCCTTCCTTTCAAAAACCCTGGAGCGTATCGTTGCGTCGCAACTTCATTCCCACCTCCTTGCGTATAACCTACTTGAACCCCTCCAATCTGGCTTTCGCCCCCTCCATAGCACAGAAACTGCTCTCCTCAAAGTCCTCAACGACCTCCTCACCTCTGCTGACACTGGTTCCCTCAACATCCTCATCCTCCTCGACCTGAGCGCAGCCTTCGATACAGTGAACCATAACATCCTGCTCACCAGACTCAAGGACCTCGGCATTGAAGGCTCTGCACTCAGCTGGCTCCGTTCCTACCTTTCCAACAGATCCCACTTCATCTCTCTCCACAACCACACCTCTGCTACAGCCGCAGTCACTCAAGGCGTTCCCCAAGGCTCCGTACTCGGCCCCCTCCTCTTCATCATCTACATCCTCCCCCTTGGTCAGATACTCCGCCACTTCAATCTGGACTTCCACTGTTACGCTGATGACACCCAGATTTACCTTGGCACCAAATCCCCCCACAACCCCCCCCCCCTCTCCCATATCAACTCCTGTTTGTCAGCTATAAAAACCTGGATGCAACATAATTTCCTCAAACTCAACAGCGATAAGACAGAATTCCTCCTCATAGGCTCCAAAGCCACACTCAGCAAAATCAATAACCCCACTCTCACCATCGACGGCACCACTGTCTCCCCATCTCCCCAGGCCCGCAACCTTGGCGTGATCTTTGATTCCACCCTCTCCCTTGAGCCTCACATCTGCCATGTCATTAAAACCTCCTTCTTTCATCTCCGCAACATCGCCAAACTCAGACCCTCTCTCACACCGCCTGCTGCTGAAAGACTCATCCATGCCTTCATCTCCTCCCGACTGGACTATTGCAACTCACTTCTCCTTGGCATCAGCTCCACCTACATCAACCGACTCCAACTGGTCCATAACGCAGCCGCCCGACTCATCACCCACACCAAATCCTGGCATCACATCACTCCAGTCCTCAAAAAACTTCACTGGCTTCCCATCTCCCACCGGATCACCTATAAAATCCTGGTCCTCACCTACAAAGCCCTCCACCATCTGGCCCCCACATATCTCACTGACCTCCTCTCCCCCTACCAACCCTCACGGTCCCTCAGATCCACATCAGCCGGTCTCCTCTCCATCCACAAGTCCAACCTCCGCAGTTTTGGGGACAGAGCCTTCTCCAGGGCAGCTCCCAGGCTCTGGAACTCCCTCCCCCAACTGATCCGCAATTCCGTGTCCCTCCCCATCTTCCAGTCCCGCCTCAAGACCCATCTCTTCACCTCTGCCTATCCTTAGCCCCACGTCCCCGTCCCTTTTCATCTGTGCATTAATTGCCTCATGCTGTGTTTTGTATTGAATTCTGTCTTTACTTTGTGTACTAGTCATGTCTCTACTATTTATTTCATTCCCCTTACAAGTTTTTCCTATACATGCTCAATTTTTGTAAGGTGTCCTTGAGACTCTTGAAAGGCGCCCATAAATAAAATGTATTATATTTATCTATTAGTCGGAGTCTCATTTCTTCAAGGCGTGCTATGTCCATCATATTCCTAATCCACATTTTAACAGTTGTATTTTTCCAAAATTTAAGTATCAATTTCTTTCCAATTATTAACCCATAATTAAAAAAAAGTTTTGGTCTTTATTTATATTGATACCTTCTACTATTATTCCAAATATAATCCATTCCGTTTTAGGTTCTATTGGGGACTTGAAAAGCTTTGTAAATATATCAAATATATCGCTCCAAAATTTATTCAACTTTGTACATCCTACAAATGAATGCGTTATATTAGCGTTTTGAAACAAACATTTATCGCATCTGGGAGAGACGTTTGGATAAAATTTATTCAGCCTCGTTTTTGAATAATATAGTCTATGTAATAATCTGAATTGAATTAAATTATGTCTTGCATTAATAGAACAATTATGTGTGTTCATCAAATACTTTTCCCATCTATCCTTCGAGATCTTTATCCTTAGCTCATGTTCCCAATCTTCCCTTAGTGCTTCTGTTGAGGGTAATTTTCTATTTAATATATTATTATAAAAGTATGATATTAGTTTTTGTGAACCAGCCTTAATATTCATTGCTGCTTCTAAAGGGTCTAAAAATATAGTTTGAAATCTATGTATATATTTCTTCATAAAGTCACATATCTGTATATATTTAAAATATTGATTATCCTTCCGTTTAAATTTAAATTTTAAATGTTGAAATGATAACAGTTTGCCCAATTCATACATATCCCCTACTTTCCTAATCCCCAGTCTATCCCATTGTTGATATGTTTTGTCGATGAGTGATGGTTTGAATGCGGGGTTGTTCACTAGTGGGGTTAGTACTGATAGATTATTTAATTTCAAGGATACTTTTATTTGTTTCCAAATTCTTATTGTATTGTGAATAATTGGGTTCTTCTTATATATTATACTATTCAATTTTATCGGTGAGAGCAAGATCGTTCCTATATCGTGCGGATAGCACTCCTCTTTCTCCATTCTTATCCACTCCAACTGCTGAGTGGAACTATCCAGCCAGTACATTATGTTCTTAACATGCACTGCCCAGTAGTAATACATAAAGTTAGGTAATGATAAACCCCCAACTTCTTTAGGTTTACACAAATGCTTTCGTTGAATTCTGTGTGCTCTGTAATCCCATATAAAATTAGTGATGGTAGAATCTAGTTTTAATAATAAACTCACTGAAAAATGGGAAGACCCCAGGACCAGATGGGTTTTAGTAATGAATTTTATAAAAGATTTCAGGAGTCAATTGTACCAAGATGATTCAATTTATACATGCAGGCTTATACCAAAAATAAACTACCAGTAACCCTAGCAGAAGCAACAATAACGCTTATACCAAAAAAAGATAAAGATTTAGATGAACCGGGTTCTTATAGAGCTATTTCACTTCTAAATACGGATCAGAAAATTTTAGCAAAGATTCTAGCTAGAAGACTAAATAATTATATTAACAATTTAATAAATACGGATCAAACGGGATTTATACCCAAAAGACAATCATTTAATAATTTGAGAAGGCTTTTCAATATAATGTACTCTCACAATGAGGACAATGAAGATATTTCAGTTGTTGCGCTGGATGCAGAGAAGGCATTTGATCAGGTAGAATGGCAGTATTTATACAAGGTACTCCAAAAATTTGATACTGGAGAGAATTTTATTAGATGGGTTAAACTACTTTACGATAGACCTACTGCAAGAATATTAACTAACAATATGCTATCTCCAAAATTTTACTTATCAAGGGGTAATAGGCAAGGTTGTGCCTTATCACCATTGCTATTTGCCCTTATGATAGAACCGCTGGCCGAAAGGATTAGAAATCACCCGAATATTCACGGATATAACACTAAGGACTCAAAGAATAAAATTTAATTATACGCTGATGATATCCTTTTATATATTACTAATACACAAACGAGTATACCCATATTAATAACATTAATTGAGGAATTTGGCTCTTTTTCAGGATATAGAATAAATTGGAATAAAAGCGAAATTATGTCTTTAAAACCACAGGATTCGAGACACTTACTAAAATTCCCCTTCAAAATTGCAACAGAAAAATTCAAGTATCTGGGTATTCAAATTACGAGAAGACACAAATCATTATTTAGTGACAATTTTATGCCACTATTAAATAAACTGAATGATATGATTAAATTTTGGAAAACGCTCCAGCTCTCAGTGATAGGTAGAATTAACGCTATAAAAATGACTTTCTTACCACAATTAATATATTTGTTTCAAGCGATCCCAATATATATTCCAAAATACTTTTTCAAAAAGCATCTACCATCTTGATAAATATATAACAAAGTCACAAAAAAAAGGACATAACAACATAAGAACATAGGAACTGAAGCCAACAGGCATCTGATCCATTCCTCCAGCATCCAATGCAATCATGGCTGATCTATGCTGGCCTGCATATGCAAGAGAATTAAAAATGGGATAGTCTCTCTTATTTCACATTCTGAAGACTGACAAATGATTTGCCAGATGTCAGGAGGGTACAGTAAAATAGCATCTCTAAATATGATATCTGATATTTTTGTTCCCATCAAAGTGCACTTGATATACTAATAGAGGTTGTGTAGTGTCCAGCAGCCTTCCTGACTAACTATCCAGAATAACTTGTGCTGGAGTTGTGCAATTGCATTTGATCTGATGGGATCCATTTGCACACTTGTAGTTACACCACTTGCACCACTCTGGTGACTCTGTGAAGCTATGTGCATGGTGCAATGGAGACCTCTTTCATCAAATTACTCTCAACATTATTCCCCAACATTACTACTGTTTTATCAGTGGAAGCAGTGAGATTTTTAGTTTAGTTTAGTTTAGTGATAAAGCACGGAAACAGGCCCTTCGACCACCAAGTCCAGCTATCCCCACACACTAGCACTATCCAACGCACACTAGGGACAATTTATAATTCAACCAAGTCCATTAGCCTACAAACCTGTATGTCTTTAGCGTGTGAGAGGAAACCGGAGCTCCCGGAGAAATGCCACGCTGGTCACAGGGAGAACATACAAACTCCACACAGACAGCACCCATGGATTATATTTGGAATAATAGGAGAAGATACCAATTTAAATAAAGACCAAAATGTTTTTTTTAATTACGGGTTAATAATTGGAAAGAAATTGATACTTAAATTTTGGAAAAATACAACCATACCAACTGTTAAAATGTGGATTAGGAATATGATGGACATAGCACGCCTTGAAGAAATGAGACTCCGACTAATAGATAAATATGACCAATTCTTAAGGAGTTGGTCTCCTTTCATCGACTTTTTGGAATCATGTGATGCAGCGGTACCATAAGGATTGCTGATTTCAGTTCATGACGTGGATAGATCTACATCTCCGAATACAGATTTGAAAAATTCTCTTTTAAGGGTCCGTCTCTTCTATTTCTACTTCCACTTTTTCTTTTTTTCTTTTTTCTTTTTTTTTCTTTTTTATATACACACTTCACGTTTTTCTACTTTCTACCATCTATTTTTCCACTTTTTCCCCTTTCTATTGTTTTCTTTTTCTTGTCTTGCTTACTTCCTTCTCATAACATAAAACTAGAGGTTGTACATAGAATGGATTACGGTATGACATAGTTGGCACCTAAAATTAGGTTCCACTGTACTGTTTTGTATTGTATTAACTTCTAATAAAATAAACAAATAAAAAAATTAAAAAATTTAAAAAAAAAGACAGCACCCATAGTCAGGATCGAACTCGGGTCTCTGGCACTGTAAGGCAGCAACTCTACCGCTGCACTACTGTGCCACCCTGTTGCTGGTGTGAAATTGTAGAAACTGTGAAGACATTGTAAAGCAGTGACACAGTGATGCAGCAGGTAGAGCTGTTGCCTCACAGCGCCAGAAACCTGGGGATCCACCCTGATTACGGGTGCTATCTTTGTGGAATTTGCACATTTCTCCCTGCAACCAGGTGCGTTTCCTTTGGGTGCTCCGGTTTCCTCTTACATCACCTAAGACTTGTGGGTTTGTAGGTTAATTGGCCTCTGTAAAGTTGCTCCAAATGTGTAGGGAGTGGATGAGTAAGTGGGATAGCGCAGAACTAGTGCGAACGATTCATTGATGGTCCGTGTGGATTCGATGGGCTGAATGGCCAGTTTTCATGCTGTGTTGTGCAATTCAAAAGATTAAATTCAAAGAATGTAGACTGCGGACTCCAGTCCTATCTGACGAGAAAGTGGAAAATATAATAAAATGAGAAGAAAATTACACCGACTGCAGATGCTGGACTCTTGGAGCAAAACACAAAGTGCTGGAGTAACTCAGCAGGTCAGTCCGCCTCTGTGTCAGGGCCTATCTTCAAATTCTCCATTCGTCCCCTGGCTGTAAGGAATCATACTAGATCATAGTACTGTACCTTCCTGGATGGTTTAAAGAGCTATTTGTTGTGAAAGACATGCCCCAGACAATTATTTTAAACTTTGTCCCTCTCACCTTCAACCTATGCCCTCTTGTATCTGACATTTTCATCCTGAGTAAAGTGTTCTGACTGTCTATTCCATCGATGCCTCTCATAAATTTATATGTGGTCTCCCCCTCAACCAACTTTCTTTGCAAAACAATATTTCCACTTCCATATTTAAATAGAGTTTGCAGGCAAATTTCCCACTGAGCAAAGTGATAGAATTTGTCTTGGCCTCCTCTCTTCCAGCTTTGTCCCCCCTCCCCCCCAGCTGCAACCAGTCTGAAGAAGATCTTGACTTGAAACGTCTACTATCCATGGTCCAAGAGATGCTGCCTGACCTACTGAGCTACTCCAGCACTTCTTTTCACAAATTCATAACAGTGCCTTTTTTTCATGTTCACAAGTTCATAAGTTCTAGGAGCAGAATAAGGTCATTTGGCCCATCAAGTCTACTCCCCTACTAGTGGAAACATCCTCTCCATATTCACTATTTGGTGAGTTTCAATAAGGGGCCCCCTCATCCTTCTGAACTCCAGTCAGTACAGGCCCAGTGCCGTCAAACGCTCTTCATATGTTAACCCAATCATTCATAAACCTCCTCTGGACCCTCTCCAACGCCAGCTCGTCCTTACTCAGATATGGGGCCTAAAACAGCTCACAATACTCCAAATGCAGTCTGACCATTGCCTTATAAAGCCTCAGCGTTACATTCCTGTGGACAGGACTTCCCCATCTTCCGGCCTCTCCTCATCCAGTAGATGAAGGTAAATTGGTGTGTTTTGATAGAATGGACATTGTCACTGTGACAGAGGTGGTTGGAGGTGGGAAAGACATGAAGCAATGGTTTCATATATTAAAACTGACTGTAAATGAGCACCTGAGATGCTCTGTGTAAGAAGGAACGTTGTTTGATATTATGGTGGCAGCAGCCAGCGTATGGGATCTGTGTGCCACGTTGAGATTGAGTGCGTCATGGGAACAGTCTGGATGCCAGTGATGGGTTCAGCAGATATTACCATGGCTGTTTCTATTTTGGTGCAAGCCATATGCTGTTAATATTCATGCACAAACCTCATGCCTACTCAGTAACAACCAGCTCCAGCCCCTGATCAATGTCTCCATCCAGGATATTGAGAAACATTTTTTCCAGTGAAGAACGAGGCAGAAATTCACGTGCTGAAAATTCCTTTTTTAGGTCGACCCAAAATGCTGGAGTAACTCAGCGGGTCAGGCAGCATCTCTGGAGAAAAGGAATAGGTGACGTTTGTGGTCGATCTTCGGTGTAAACTAGCATCTGAAGTTCCTTCCTACACTCCTTCTTTAGCTTTAGGTTCCGGTTTATTATAGTTATATGTAGCAAGGTACAGTGGAAAGCTTGTTTAGCATGATATCCAAACAGATCAGATATACCATACACAGATGCAATCAACATTCTCAAGGACAATAGATGGAGCAAAGGGTAAGATAAAAAAAGTGCAAAATATAGATCTCAGCATTGAAGCACATCAGTTCTATAGACAAAATCCAAATCTGAAAAAGGGTTTCAACTCGAAATGCCACCTGCTCCATTTCTCCAGAGATGCTGCCTGACCCGTTGAGTTGCTCCAGTGCTTTGTGTCTATTTTTGGTCCAAATGCCCACAATAGGAAATCAGAAAGTGCCCTAGCTTATGGAAGGACTGTTCAGAAGCCTGATAACAGAGGGGACAAAGCTATTCCTGAGACTAGTGGTGTGCGCTTTCAAGTGTCTGCACCTTCTGTCAGATGGGAGCGGGACGACAGAGTGACCGGGGTGGGACAGGTCTTTGATTGTGTTGGCTGCTTCTCTGGGGCAGCGGGAAGTGTAGAGATTGAATCAATGGTGGGGAGTGTGGTCTGTGTGGTGGACTGGGCTGCAACCACAACTCTCGGCACTTTCTTGCAGTCTTGGGCAGAGCTGTTCCCAAACCAAGCTGTGTTGCAACCCGATAGCATGCTTTCATTTGCACTTGTCATTTACTGCAGAAATGATTCATCTAAGAAAGACTCTAACTGAAACCTCCAGGGATTACTACAATCAGCTCAGACCAGGATCCATATTAGTTTAAGAAGGAACTGCAGATGCTGGAAAATCGAAGGTACACAAAAATGCTGGAGAAACTCAGCGGGTGCAGCAGCATCTATGGAGCAAAGGTACGGGCCGAAACGTTGCCTATTTCCTTCGCTCCATAGATGCTGCTGCACCCGCTGAGTTTCTCCAGCATTTTTGTTACCTTCCATATTAGTTTAGTTTAGTTCAGTTTAGTTTAGTTTAGTTTAGACAGCCTGCATGGAATCAGGCCCTTTGGCCCATTGAGTCCATGCCGACCAGCAATCAATCATACACCAGTTCTAACCCACAAGCTAGGGACAATTTACAGAAGCCAATTTACCTATAAACCTGCACATCTTTGGAATGTGGGAGGAAACTGGGGCGCCCGGAGGAAAGCCACATGGTCACAGAAACAAGATGACAACACCCGCCGTCAGGATCGAACCCGGGTCTCTGTGCCCCATTGTTGTTAAACCCCTGGTGATTTAGTTCAGTAAACTTAATCTCTACCACTATCCAAGTAGGATATTCCTCTGGATTGTTAGCCTTGCACCCGTCCCAAAGCAGTAACCATGTTCCTGGTGAGAACCTTTCAATAAAATGGATGGAGAAGGGATTCACACCTTATGGCATTCTACTGAACAGATGTCAGTGTTGTACACTACCCATGGCTACATTGAGTGGTTTAGTGTGAAAAGATCAAGGACTCCACTAGATTATGCATGCCCTGCAAGATGCTCCAGGAACTTCAAGATTCAAGATTCAAGATAGTTTATTGTCATGTGTCCCAGATAGGACAATGACATTCTTGCTTTGCTTCAGCACAACAGAATATTGTAGGCATAAATACAGATCAGTGTGTCCATATACCATTGAATATATATATATACACACATAAATAAATAAACAGATAAAGTGCAATGGGCTATTAATGTTCAGAGTTTTGTATGAGTTGAGTTTAATAGCCTGATGGCAGTGGGGAAGCAGCTATTCCTGAACCTGGATGTTGCAGATTTTAGGATCCTGTACCTTCTACCTGAGGGCAGCGGGGAGATGAGTGAGTGGCCAGGATGGTGTGGGTCCTTGATGATGCTGGCAGCCTTTTTGAGGCAGTGACTGCAGTAGATCCCCTCGATGGCAGGGAGGTCAGAGCCGATGATGGACTGATCAATGTTTACAACTTTTTGTTGTGTTTTCCGCTCCTGGGCGCTCAAGTTGCCGAACCAAGCCACGGTGCAACCGGTCAGTATGCTCTCTACTGTGCACCTGCAGAAGTTCGAGAGAGTCCTCCTTGACATACCGATTCTCCGTAATCTTCTCAGGAAGTAGAGGCACTGATGTGCTTTATTTATAATTGCAGCCGTGTTCTCGGACCAGGAGATCTTCAGAGATGTGCATGCCCAGGAATTTGAAGCTATTGACCCTCTCCACCATCGACCCGTTGATATTATCAGGACTATCGGTCCCCATCCTACCTCTTCCAAAGTCCACAATCAGTTCCTTGGTTTTGCTGGTGTTGAGAGCCAGGTTATTGTGCTGGCACCATTTGGTCAAACAGTCAATCTCACTTCTATACTCTGACTCATCTCCATCAGTGATACGTCCCACAACAGTGGTGTCGTCAGCGAACTTGATGATGGACTTCGCACTATGACCGGCTACGCAGTCATGAGTATAGAGTTAGTACAGCAGGGGGCTAACATCGGGAGTTCTCAGTAGCGCTAATCCATTTAAATGTGTTAGCAGCTCGCTACTTACGGCGTTGATTTCAGTGGATTTTCTGATGCAGGTGAGCTCATAAATGCTGTACTTTACTATTTTTCTTTGTGCCGTTCGCAGAATGTCGCCGCAGGTAGGCGCCATCTTAGATGTTACATCTAATCCTCACATCTCATCCATATTCAATCCAGCTATGTCGGCTACTATGATTGAAACTATCTATACAATGAATTATTGGGAATAGTTACCTTAGACAGATTCTTCCCAGATGTTATCAGGCAACTGAACTTTAATTTAACTTGTTTACTGTAACGAAGGACTTTTAATTCAAATCATTAACTCTGTGTTTCTTTTCACTGATGTTGTCTGACCTGCTGAGTGGTTCCAACGTTATTTATTTCTTTCTTTAGAGACACAGCCTGGAAACTGGCCCCACGGCACACCAAGACCACGCCAATCATCGCTTACCCATGCACACTAGTTCAATGTTATCTCATTTTCTCATCCCATTCCTACTCAATCGGGGCAATTTACAGAAACCAATTAGCCTACAAACCAGCACGTATTTGGGATGTGGAAAGAAACCAGAGCACCCGGAGGAAACCTGTGCAGTCAGATGGAGAACGTGCAAACTCCACACAGACAGCACCTGAGGTCAGGATTGGTGTCGGGTCTCCGGCGCTGTGAGGCAGCAGCTCTACCACTGTGCTGTCCCCAGACTTTTACAACAAAGTACTTCTGTGAAGGTCAATATTTTCAGTTCTCTAATTAACTGAATTTAAATCCCAGAATTGCCATGGTGGGATTTAAATTCACACTTCGGAGACCATTAGTCCAAGTCCTGCGTCAGGTAATTTAATCTTTGCTCTCGCACTATATCACAGCTTTTACTGGTTTCTCAGGGGAGTATTAATGAATCTTTTGCCTATGCTGCAAAAAATGGAATCTGAGTACTTTAGTAATTGATCATATGCAAGTTAGAGGCAGAAGAAAGGGGATGAAGCACAGCGAAGGAGAAACACTAAAAAGGGTTTGGTTTTAAACCTAACATAGGTAAACAGCATTCCATATCCCATAATGACAGAGATGGCAGCCAATTCTGCCCATTGAATCTCACAGAAAAATCCTGGGCAGCACAGTGTCGCAGCGGTAGATCTGCTGCCTTACAGCGCCAGGGACCAGCGTTCGATCTTGAATACGGGTGCTGTCTGTACGGAGTTTGTGCGTTCTCCCCGTGACCTGCATGGATTTTCTCCGGGTGCTCCAGCTTCTTCCCACATTCCATAGAAGTGCAGGTTTGTTGGTTAATTAGTTTAGTTTAGTTTAGAGATTCAGTGCGGAAACAGGCCCTTCAGCCCATCGAGTCCGCGCCGACCAGCGATCCCCGCACATTAACACTACCCTGCACACACTAAGGACAATTTATACCAAGCCAGTTAACCTACAAACCTGAACATCTTTGGAGTGTGGGAGGAAATTGAAGATCTCGGAGAAAACCCACGCGGTCACTGGGAGAACGTACAAACTCCGAATTGGCTTCTGTAAATTGGCGTTGGAGTGTAGGATAGAACTAGTGTAAGGGGTGATTGTTGAGACAAAAGGTTTGAAGAGTGGCAAATTATGACGCAAGAGGAAGGAATGTAGATGGAAGGGGAGGGTGTGAGTCCAGGTGGGACATAGGGGAGAGGGGAAGGAGGAAGAAAGGAGAGTTTTATACTGTAACTAGACTAAATTGGACCCGTTGGGTCCCATTCTCACATGGGAGGCCTGGTCCCCCAACACAATATTCCACCACTCCAACAATTCCAATATTCCACCACTCACGCATAGCCCCCCACTGTGCAGGCGCGGCTGATGGGTTCCTGTTGTGACGCCCCTGTTCCCCCCTACTCCCCTCACCCCCACTCCCCACTCTGCCCCTTGCCCTCCCCCCCCCCCCATACACTCACTCCATCCCCCCCTAAAACCCCCTCCCCATCTGGACTCACAGTTCACTCACTCACGGCTGCTGGACTCACAGTTAACTCACTCACGGCTGCTGGACACAGTTCACTCACGGCAGCTGGACTCACAATTCACTCACTCATGGCTGCTGGACTCACAGTTCACTCACTCACAGCTGCCGGACTTCCGGTCTGACTGACTCACGCCCGACTTCTGGAATCACGCCCGGCCTCCGGGGCTTTATTCTAGTCGCCCCGGTGATTGACGGCAGGTGCCGGAAGGGGCGATACCTTCCTGGCGACTGACAGGCGAGAAGACCAATCTGATGATCTCACAATTTTTAAACCATCATAAGTTTTGTAATATTCCACTGATCGGAACAGAACTTGGTGCGCTTGGAGCAGAGGAGAACGGTGAGTAAGGTGGCAAAAAAATCTTAGCAATGTAGGGTACCGTTTTCGCGCAAATTTAAAAACAACGCAAACTGGAAGAGGACAAGATGAGAGTTTTAGGAATAGTATAGATAGATTACGTAAAATTAGGACCTGGGTTTAATATTGCTATTGGAGCCCAATGGCATTATCAGAAATAGGGCTGCATATTTGCTTAGTCCTTCAACAACAATCTTAGGCTTAGAAACATAGAAAATAGGTCCAGGAGTAGGCCGTTCGGCCCTTTGAGCCAGCACCACCATTCAATATGATCATTCCGTAATCTAAAATCCATTGATCCCACCATCTCTCTGACCTGCTCTCCACCACTCTCCCCCTGGACTCAACCCCCATCTCACCTGATGATCTCACAAACCATCTCAACTCCACCTTGTCTACCTCCCTCAACACTCTGGCCCCCCTCAAAACAAGAACCGTAACTTTCAACACATCTTCACCCTGGTACACACCTGCACTTCATAAACTGAAACAGACTGGTCACCAACTTGAACGACTCACAAAGAAATCATCTCTCACAGTCCACCTTGAAGCTTACAAACCCCACCTCACTGACTACAAAGATGCCCTCATTGCTGCAAAATCTGCCTACCTCTCCTCCATATTCACCGATCCCTGCCTAAACCACAGAACCCTCTTCTCCACAGTGGCCAACCTCCTCAAGCCTCGAGCCAACACTCTCCCTACCTCTACTCCAGATCTCTGCAACTCATTCCTCCACTTTTTCGCTGATAAAATCAGCACCATCTATCAATCTTTATCCCCTGTACCCGACTCCCCAGCATCTACTCCACCACCTACCAAGGCCCCTCCTTTCAACATCTCCACTGACCTCCTTACCCCTCCTCCACACTGCTTCCTCTCCCAGTTTGACCTGGTCACCCCTATTGAAATCTCCAAACTCATCAGCTCTTCCAAACCCACTACCTGCTCCCTCGACCCTCTCCCCACTCCCCTGTTGAAGTCCTGCCTCCCCGTTCTCTGCCCCTACCTCACTAATCTCTTCAACTCCTCATTGTCCCAAGGAATTGTCCCCTCCGCTTTCAAAACTGCTGCTGTTACACCAATCTTAAAGAAACCTGGTCTTGATCCCTCCTCTCTCATTAACTACCGCCCAATCTCAAACCTCCCCTTTCTTTCAAAAACCCTGGAGCGTATAGTAGCGTCGCAACTTCATTCCCACCTCCTTGCGTATAACCTACTTGAACCCCTCCAATCTGGCTTTCGCCCCCTCCATAGCACAGAAACTGCTCTCCTCAAAGTCCTCAACGACCTCCTCACCTCTGCTGACACTGGTTCCCTCAACATCCTCATCCACCTCGACCTGAGCGCAGCCTTTGATACAGTGAACCATAACATCCTGCTCACCAGACTCAAAGACCTCGGCATTGAAGGCTCTGCACTCAGCTGGCTCCGTTCCTACCTTTCCAACAGATCCCACTTCATCTCTCTCCACAACCACACCTCTGCTACAGCCACAGTCACTCAAGGCGTTCCCCAAGGCTCCGTACTCGGCCCCCTCCTCTTCATCATCTACATCCTCCCCCTTGGTCAGATACTCCGCCACTTCAACCTGGACTTCCACTGTTACGCTGATGACACCCAGATCTACCTTGGCACCAAATCCCCCCCCACCCCCCCCCCCCCCCCCCCCCCCTCTCCCATATCAACTCCTGTTTGTCAGCTATAAAAACCTGGATGCAACATAATTCCCTCAAACTCAACAGCGATAAGACAGAATTCCTCCTCATAGGCTCCAAAGCCACACTCAGCAAAATCAATAACCCCACTCTCACCATCAACGGCACCACTGTCTCCCCATCTCCCCAGGCCCGCAACCTTGGCGTGATCTTTGATTCCACCCTCTCCCTTGAGCCTCACATCCGCCATGTCATTAAAACCTCCTTCTTTCATCTCCGCAACATCGCCAAACTCAGACCCTCTCTCACACCGCCCGCTGCTGAAAGACTCATCCATGCCTTCATCTCCTCCCGACTGGACTATTGCAACTCACTTCTCCTTGGCATCAGCTCCACCTACATCAACCGACTCCAACTGGTCCAGAACGCAGCCGCCCGGCTCATCACCCACACCAAATCCTGGCATCACATCACTCCAGTCCTCAAACAACTTCACTGGCTTCCCATCTCCCACCGGATCACCTACAAAATCCTGATCCTCACCTACAAAGCCCTCCACCATCTGGCCCCCCCATATCTCACTGACCTCCTCTCCCCCTACCAACCCTCACGGTCCCTCAGATCCACATCAGCTGGTCTCCTCTCCATCCACAAGTCCAACCTCCGCAGTTTAGGGGACAGAGCCTTCTCCAGGGCAGCTCCCAGGCTCTGGAACTCCCTCCCCCAACTGATCCGCAATTCCGTGTCCCTCACCATCTTCCAGTCCCGCCTCAAGACCCATCTCTTCACCTCTGCCTATCCTTAGCCCCACGTCCCCCTCCCTTTTCATCTGTGCATTAATTGCCTTATTATTGTGTTTTGTATTGAATTCTGTCTTTACTTTGTGTACTAGTCATGTCTCTACTATTTATTTCATTCCCCTTACATGTTTTTAATCTACCTGCAAAATTTTTGTAAGGTGTCCTTGAGACTCTTGAAAGGCGCCCATAAATAACATTTATTATTATTATTATGGCGAATCATCCAGAATCAGTACCTTGTTCCTGCTTTCTCCCCATATTCCTTGATTACATTAGCTCTAAGATCTATATCTAACTCGCTCTTGAAGACATACAGCGAATTGGCCTCCACTGCCTTCTGTGGCAGTGAATTCCACAAATTCACAACTCTCTGGCTGGCGTGAGAAATTTTGTGATCAACGAGAATTTCAAAACTAATATCAACTGTTTGTGTGCGCGTCTGTTGACAAGACAGCAGCATTCCTATTCTCTGTTATTCTCACGACCAAACCATCACACACCTCCAAACCATGTCCCCATGCAAATTCACATTGATAGACACGGACCAGGCAGTGAATACCATGCAATGTCACTCAGCGCAGCAAGTAAGGCCATGTCCTGCTCCCGGCGGCAGTCGGAATTTAAGGATTTGCGGTAAGCGGCTGACATGAGCGATGCCGGCGAGCGGCAGGAGAGAGATACATGGGCTGCGAAACCGGGGGGGCTGCAGCCCCCCCCCCCCCCCCCACTTTTTTGGCTAGACACGTTTCAATATCTCCAGCTTTGGAGCAACCAGGTCGTGCGTGTTGGAGAGCCCGGGCGGAGGCAGGGATGGAAGCAGAAGCAGCGTCGGCAGCAGATGCGAGAGGGGAGCCAGGGCTGGCGAGTGTTTGCCGGGTTGGCAAGTTGCTAGCTGCAGTTCCGGCCATGGAGCAGCCTCAGTGCAAGAGTCCCGGGGCGTCGGAAGCGTTGCGCCGCGGCTGTGCATGGATCAGGCTGCGGATCGGTGCATTCTGGAGGACAACCAGTGGCTGCTGGAAGTAGGTACCAAGCACTGGGTAGAAGCGGTGGAAGATAGTGGCCTTCAAATGGGGGTGGTTGGTGAAAGCATCCTGCTTGCCTGCTAGATTTTCACTTACTGTAATTGCACGAAAAATATTCCCGATGTTGGGGGAGTTCAGAACCAGGGGTCACAGTTTAAGAATACGGGGTAGGCCATTTAGGACCGAGATGAGGACAAACTTTCTTCACTCAGAGAGTTGTGAATCTGTGGAATTCTCTGCCACAGAAGGCAGTGGAGGCCAATTCACTGGATGTTTTCAAGAGAGAGATACATTTAGCTCTTGGGGCTACCAAAATCAAGGGTTATGGGGGAAAACAGGAAAGAGGTACTGATTTTAGATGAACAGCCATGATTATATTGAATGGCAGTGCTGGCTCGAAGGGCCGAATGGCTTTTTCCTGCACCTGTTTTCTATATATCTATGCTTGAGTATAAGGCAATAAAACTCGACCACTTGATTCTGAAGCATTCATGCATGATGGAGGTATAATGTAGTCATAGAGTGATACAATGTGAAAACAGGCCCTTCAGCCCAACTTGCCCACACCCGCCAACATGTCAATGACACCAACAGTGCTTTAAATACCAGCCCTACTTTGCCTGCATCTAGGGTTGCTTCCCAAGTTGAACACACAGCGGAGACTATCACACCACAAGTGCGGCACAGTGGCACAGCTGGTAGTGCTGCTGCTTCACAGCGCCAGAAACCCAGGTTCGATGCTGACCTCAGATGCTGTCCAGGTGGTGTTTGCACGTTCTCCCTGTGACTGCATGGGTTTTCAGTCTCTTCCTACAGTCCCAAAGACTTGCGGGTTTGTTCGTTAATCGGTCTCTGTAAATTGCCACTCTGTAAAGTGTGTAGGAAGTGGATGCAAAAATATGATAACATAGAACTAGTGGGTGAATGGGTGATTGATGGCCAGCATGGACTCAGTGGGCTGAAGGGCCTGTTTCCATGTTGTTAGATTCAATTAAAAAAAAACTGATTTAGGGACATATGCTTCACATCTTCTATCAAGCATCCCATGTACCTGCATTATCTCTAGTCAAGGTCTCCGAGTATATTAATATTGATTATTTGTTCTGTTGTACTTTCAGTGAATTCTATGCACTCCCCTTCCATGTTTGGTGTCTATGACCCAACTAGTAAAGAGTAATAGTGAGAACACAATACTGGTCTGAAGACAATGTAATCATCAGAAAATACAATCAAAAACTGCAGAGACTGGAAACCTGATATAAAAATGACAAGTGCTGGAAACACCCAGCATCTGTGGAAAGAGGATTAACATTAACATTTCAGATTGAAGATCCTCCATTAGAACTGAGAAACAAGAAACAAAGGAGAGGATGGAAGGGGGATGAACAGGATAAAAGGGATATCTCTAGCAGTGAGACCACTATCAACTGAATATCCAATAGATTACTGGGGGCAGTTAAAGGAAGAGGAACAAAATATAGAGAGAGAGAAACAAAAGACATATTAAAGCTGTGAAATGCTGGTCAGAGATGTTACTAAACCTGAAATCAAAAGAAGAATGTCCAGTTCGAGCACAGGGGCGCAGCTGGTGGCTCACAGCACCAGCGACTCTCGTTTGATCCAGATCTCGGTATTGTGTGGAAGGAGTTTGCATGTTCTCCCTGTGACCGCGTGGGTTTCCCCTGGGTGCTCCCAAATTCCAAAGACGTGCGAGTTTGTCGGTTAATTGGTCTCTGAAAATTGCCCCCAGTGTGTGATGAAAAATATGTAACATAGAACCACTGTGAATGAGCGATCGATGGCCGTCGTGGACTTGGTTGGCCGAAAGGCCTGTTTCCATGGTGTCTAAATTGAAACTTACAGCAAAACAGGTCAGCTTTTTACAAACAGAAAAAAAAGAAGAGTTTTAAGACTTGAAGGTTGTAATGTGACCTTTGTTTTTGGAGTTCTCAGTAGTTCAGAGTTTAGCCGAGCATAGACAGCCTTGGTTGGATTACCAACTGGTTGTTCAATGGACTGTGTCAATCACAGTCAATTTAATTATGGTTCCGAAATGCCCTCATCACAACAGTCTGAAGAAGGGTCTTGATCCATTCCTTTGCTCCAAAGATGCTGCCTGTCCAGCTGAGTTACTGCAGCATTTTGTGTCTACCTTCGATTTAAACCAGCATCTGCAGTTCTTTCCTACACAAAACAGATTAATCGTTTTTTTAAATATTATTGCTATGTGTGGGACTTTGCACTTTACAAAATGGCCATCGAGTCATTGAATCATACAGTGTGGACACTAGCCCTTTGGCCCAACTTGCCCATGCCAACCAACAAGTCCCATCTATACTAGTCCCACCTGCCTGTCTTTGGCCCATATCCCTTTAAACCTGTCCTATCCAAGTACCTGTCCAAATGTTTTTTAAATGTTGCGATAGCACCTGCCTCAACTACCTCCTCTGGCAGCTCATTCCATAAACCCACCACCCTGTGTGTAAAAAGGTTACCCCTCATGTTGCCATTAAATCGTTTCCCCCTCACCTTAACCCGGTGTCCTCTGGTTCTCGATTCCCCTACTCTCTGTGTTTACCTGATCTATTCTTCTCATGATTTTGTGTACCTCTATAAGATCACCCCTCATCTTCCTGCACTCGAGGGAATAAACCCCTTGCCTGCTCAACCTCTCCTCATAGCTCAGGCCCTCGAGTCCTGGCAACTTCATAAATCTTCTCCGTACCCTTTCCAGCTTGACAACATCTTTCCTATAACGTGAGCTAAGGAAGCAGGAATTACACTTCTGAAATAAAATGTTGATTTTAAATGCTCAGGGTAAGCTGGCAAGCTTGATAAGTTCCCATAAAAAATTCAAGTTTCCTTCTTTATATTCATTCTTGATCTACCACACAAAGGGAGGTTGAAATCGAAAGCTCCGATCCGTTATAAACACGATTTAAATGTTGAAATCAATGGATTTTTTTGGCAGTATGAGAGGGATACAGTACCAAGAAGGGAACATGGTTGATCATTCAAATCAGCTGTGGCTTTATTGAATGGTGGAACAGGTTTCAAAGCCATTGTGGCCTATTCACACTTCAGTGAGAAACAGTGTTAATAATTTAGATAGAGTCAGCTGCTGTCTGGGACGATATCACAGCAGTGTTCAACGGGTGAGAATCGGATATCTTCGCTGTCAGGTCTGGAATCAGGCAGGGTTGCCCTCTCTGCCCTGTCTGTATGTCGTCTGTTGTAGAGAAACATTTGCCGAGTCCATAAGGAAGGACGTGAGCATAAGAGGGGTGATATTGCCAGGCAGTGGGGGCACTCAGATCAAAACCTCCCGTACACGGAGGATGTTGCCGACTTCTGCTCTGATCCAGGGTCGTTCCGCAGATTGATTAGCATCTGCGACCAGTTTGAGTCGGCAATGGGTACTAGAGTCAACCGCAAGAAAAGCGAGGCCATGCTCTTTGGCACCAGGCCCGACTGATCGTCCGTTCCCTTCAGCATCAAGCCTGACTTCTGGAAGGTGCTGGGGATCTGGGCCGGGGAGGCCGAAGCGTGTAACAAGAATTGGCTGGAGCGGATAGCCAAGGTAGGGAAGAAACTGGAGCTGCAGAAGCAGTGTTCCTCTCAATAATGGCCAAAAAAAATGGTCATCAGGTGCAAGGGGCTCTCGGGGCTGCCGTAGTTGGCCCAATTGTGGCCACAAAATGCTGGAGTAACTCAGCGGGTCAGGCAGCATCTGTGGAGAAAAGGAATAGGTGACGATCCAGATCGAGACTCTTTTTCAGACTGTCTGGCCCAAACCGCCAGTACCCAGACGTGGCGTTGAAGGATGAGAAGTTGAAGCAAAGAAGTGAAAGCCAAATAATCGAACGGAAATGAAGCCGAAACGCCAGGTAACCGAAAGCATAGAAAGCCGAAACACCAACTAACCGAAAGGGCGGGACGCCTAAAAGTCAACTAAACGAAAGGCTGCGTCGCCAAAAAGCAAACTCACCGAAAGACTGCTCTGCCGAAACGCCAACTAAACAAAAGCTGCCTCGCCCACAAGCCAACTAACGGAATGGCCACTCAGTCGAAAAGTCAAATAACGGACATGACGTCGCCGGGGGGGGGGGGGGGGGGGGGGGAGGGACTTGTCAGTGATTGGTCCAGCCCCTGCGTCCATCACATCACTGGACGGTGGAGACAGGAGGGTGGGGGTCATTTTTCCCACACAAGCCATAGGTGACTGGGCACTCTGAACCCGAGCACCAAGTTGTAAGAGCCGAAGGAGCGCATCCCTCGGGACAGCTCCCGCTCTACCACAGCTTGCAGCAGGTGGTTTCATAGTGCCTTCATTGTTGGTAGGTGCTGTCCTTTCACATGGACTGCTTACAACTTGGTGCTCGGACTCAGAGTCACCTATAGCTTGTGTGGGAAAATGACCCCCACCCTCCCGACTCCATCGACCAGTGATAAGATGGACGCGAGGGTCTGGACCAATCGCTGACAAGTCCCGCCCCCCCGGCGATGTCTTGTCCGTTATTTGACTTTTCGGTTTGTTGGCTTGTAGGCGACACAGCCTTTCGGTTAGTTGGCATTTTGGCAGAGCGGCCTTTCGGTGAGTTTGCTTTTAGTCAACGCAGCCTTTGGGTTAGTTGGCTTTTAGGCATCCCGCCCTTTCGGTTAGTTTGCATTTAGGTGTCCCATCCATTCGGTTAGTTGGCGTTACGGCTTTGTACGCTTTCGGTTATTTGGCGTTTCGGCTTAGTTTACGTTCGGTTATTTGGTTTCCACTTCTTTGCTTCGGCTTCTCATCCTTCGAGGCCACGTCCACACATGCAAACCACCACCTATTCCTTTTCTTCAGAGATGCTGCCCTGGTCCGCTGAGCTACTGCAGCAATCTGTGTCTCTCTGTGGCTATAAAACCAGATCGGCATGGACGGGCTGGGTTGAAGGGCCTGCTGTGTGCTGCATGCTCATTTGGTTTCATATCTGTAGAAGCTCGCTCCGCACATCCTCGTGATATAACCATTGCAAATGCTCCCACTAAGTCACTAATTGTGGACGTTTCCTCCCTGCATTTTGAAATGGTGTGAAATCCCTAATCCTATTCCATTGCCTTAAGTACTTCAGGCTTCAGTTTAAATCCCGGAGTTGCATTATTTAACAATTGCATTATTTAACAATTAACCTCGCCGACTGTAACTTTCCCTGTCTTGCCATCTCATGCATGTTGCAAGACATATTTTGCAACACATTGCTTTAGTATGGATGAACAATTAGCAATATCTTGCAATGCCTTCTGACCTGTTAGCACACAGTCGAGGGACAAAATACAACAACATCTTAATTTTAACATTATCATTCTGGATTTCAAATCCCTCCTAACTCTTTAAATCCTCTCACCACGGCCCTGTAAGATCTCTACTCTCCTTCTGTCTGCCTCTCATACATCCCTGATTTGAATTGTTCCAGCAGCAGTGGTTATGTGCTCCACAGCCATAGTCCTGAGCTATAGATTTACCACCTAGCCCGCGCCCCACCACTGAATCTTCCTGCCGCTCCTTCCCTGACACTCCTTAAAACCTGATACAAGGAACTGCAGATGCTGGTCTACAAAAAATAGATACAAAGTGCTGGAGTAACTCAGTGGGTCCGGCAGCATCTTTGGAGAACATGGATAGGCAATGCTTAGGGTTGATTAGCTTCTCCTCAATACCTTCCATTTTGACCAGCGTTTTTGATATCTGCTTCTAAAGTTCAGCCTCAAGTTTTGTCTGACAATGCTCCTGCCGAGCAGTTTGGGATATTTTACACCATTAAAAGTGCTATGTAAATGTGAGTAATAATTGTTGCAGAAACACACAGGCAGAATACAAAATGTTCACCACGCAATACTACAGATCCAAAGTACTTTCCAATGGGTTATTTCCTTGTATTTAAATTTTGTAGACTGATTACGAGCAGAAATATCTGAGCGTTTACAAGATCTCATCTCACATTTTGCTTTTCAATAATCAAAGTTTATCAGGACTGTCGATAGACACAAAATGCTGGAGTAACTCAGCGGGTTCAGGCAGCATCTCTGGAGAACATGGATAGGTGACGTTTTGGGTCAGGGTTCTTGCTCAGACTGATTGCAGGGAGGGTGGGAAAGAATAGCTGGAAAAGAGAAGGGGGCAGAACAGCGGATCACTCCCCCCCCCCCCCCCTCCCCCTCCCTCCCCTTTGTTCACCTATTAACAGCCAGGCCCTGTCCTGCCTCTTTTCCTCTTTTCCAGCTGTCTTTCACGCCCCCTGCAAACAGTCTGAAGAAAAGTCCCCACCCGAAATGTCACCTATGCATTTCCCCCAGAGATGCTGCCTGACCTGTTGTTTCTTCAGCAATTTGTGTCTCAGCAGTTCCTTGTTATTACATTCTGTCTGGAAGATATCCAAGATTTCCTTACTTAAGGGAAGCCACCGAGCCCGGCCCCTGCTCGCACGTGGACCAGAGAGGAGAAAGCCAGAACAGACCGGCTGCGGGAAACAGTGTGGCGCACCTCGACGGTGAAGTGGACCGCTGGAGGCCTGGCAGCAGCCTGGGGTTTGACTGGATCAGGAACTGCTCCAAGAGGCCGAGAACGTGGACTTGACGTGGGCAGCAGCAGCATGAAGTGGTGGAGCACTTAACAATAACCAGGACTTGAAAATTACCGCCAAATCTGGCGACGCTGTATTCTGTCTCCGTGTACTACTGCTGTATACTTGTTATGTATCTGAGATCCTCATCGAAGATGTATCTAATGCTTATGTATAGTGATACCTGCACTAAAATGTATACACAATTAATTTCACTGTACCTCGGTACACATGACAAATAAAGTGCCATTGAACGATTGAACCATTAAGTACAGTTTCTGCTTGCAATTCCAACAAGGTTGTCTAGGACCTGCTGAAGTATTTCATGCTATCACAATATAAACCACGTTCAAGTTCGCATTTATTGTCACAAGTAACAATTAAGGTACAGTTAAATTTGAGTTACCATGCAGCCATAGTAAGTGAAAAGCAACGATACACACAGCTACATAAAATAAAATTTCACATAAACATCCACCACAGTGGAATCCACATTCCTCACTCTGATGGAAGCCAATAAAGTTCAGTCATCTATCTCCTTTGTTCACCCATGGTCGGGGCCGAACCGTCGGCACTTGCCACTGCCGACGGTCCGATCTTCAAGCCCTTGCATCGGGATGATCGAAACTCCGGCACCGGGGCGGATTGGAACACTCCACGACATGGGGCTCCCGAGTTGGCCTCTTGTTACCGGAGACCGCGGCTTCATGGTGTTAAAGTCCACAGGCCCCTCTGGCGTCCCTCGGCAAAGGATCGCCCTCTCCGCGACGGTAAGTCAGTGCCACGCCTGCGGTTAGAAGCTCCGGACCGGTCTCCAGGAATGGCTGTACCACTCCCATGTTGTAGGCCGCAGGGGGGACGGAGATGCGACACAGAGAAAAATCGCATCTCCATCGAGGTAAGTAACCGGAAAAAGTTTCCCCCGATTCCCCCCCCCCCACATAAAACATACCAAGGAACATTAAAGCAAACATTTAAGACATACTTAAAATAATAAAAACAGAGAAGGGACTAGACAGACTGTTGACGAGGCAGCCATTACGAGCAAACCTAAAGCAGAATAAATCCAAGTTAAAAATACAGAGCCAGTTGCAAGGAATCTTTTTTTTTCATATTATGACAGACATGGAGAGATTAGTGGAGAGATTATTGATTTAATTGATTGACAGATGGAAACAGCCCCGTCAGTTCACTGAATCTACGCCAACCATCGACCCATTAAAACTAGTTCTATGTTCGTTCCACATGTGCATCCTTTCCTTACACGTTAAGAGGCAACTTACGGACACCAATTATCCTACACATCTTTGGAATGTAGATCGAGTACCCTGAGGAAGCCCACAAGGTCACTGGGAGAATGTGCAAACTCCACAAAGGCAGCATCCCAGGTCGGGATTGAACCCGGGTCTCTGGCATTACAAGGCATTGGCTCTATTAGCCGCGCCACTGTGTCATTCCCTGCTTTCGTGCGCCATTATCAAGTTGGGTAATGCCATGGGTTAGCAGCACACTGTCCTATCACTGATGCGAAGAGACTTGGTTTGAATGAAGTCCCGGCCGGTGAGATGGTAGCCACCTCTGCTTTCTGTAAGATTCCTGCATGAAATTAGTTTGAAAATAAACAACCCGTCAAGGCTCACGGTGCAGAACTGCTCATAATTCAGCTCAAAATTGGCACGAAATTACCAATTTTACTCTAAGGATCATATAAATGGTTGGTGCAGAAACAAGGCAAATTGCACGCCTTGTTTACAGAGGCAAGTGAGGAAGGATATCATTCTCCATCTGACTGCCGTGATGGGAACCGAGGTGCAGGTTCTTCTCTTTCGTCACTGAAATCTCTCATTTGGGTAACAAGGCCATTCAGAATGACCCATTTCTAACCCTCTCTCTAAAAACCCTCACCACTCAAAGAACCCATGCTAGAATACAGTAGGAATACAGAGGTGCAAAACTTATTTTAAGAAAATATTTTGTAATCTGTTGTAAATAGACTGCACCGGGAGAGGTGGCACAGTGGTTCATCTGGTAAAACCTCACATTGCCAGAGACCCGGGTTCAATCCTGACCTTGGGTGCTGTCTGTGTGGAGTTTGCTTGTTTTCCCTGTGACTGCGTGGGTTTCCCCTCAGAGTCCTCCGGTTTCCTCCCAGATCCCACAAGCATGCAAGTTTGTAGCGTAATTGGCTTCATGTAAATTGCCGCAAGTATGTGGAGAGTGGATGAGAAAGTGGGACAACATAGAACTAGTGTGATCGGGTGATCGATAGTCGGTGTGAGTTCTGTGGGCCAAAAGGCCTGCTTCCACGCTGTATCTCTAAACTAAAAAAGTATGGACAGTTAGCAAAACATCCTCCAGGTGAGTTCTCAACACCAGCACCCGCCCACAAGGCAGCATTCCTTATGATGCTCCCTGTACACTCATGAATGTGTGGCCAAATTCAGCTCTAATTACATGTACAAGACCACCACTGTGGGCCAGATCTCAAATGATGATGAGATGGAGGACAGAAAGTCCTCCAATCCAGGCAGACACACAATGCTGGAGAAACTCAGCCGGTCAGGCCGCATCTCTGGAGAAACGGAATAGGTGACATTTCGGGTCGGAACCCTTCTTCAGGTTCAACATCATGGTGAATCTCCTCTGCACTCTCTCCAGCACAACTACCTCCTGCTTACAGTGTGGCGACTGCACACAAATCTCAGAGTAAGTGCAGTCTGACAAGTGTAAAGTTGATACATTATGTCCCCCCTTTTTCATTCTGTTCCGCAACCTAGGAAGGCAAGCATGCCATATGCCTTCATCATCACTCCAGTTTTACTTTTAAAATGTTACTGAATGTCAAAAACAATCAAGATAATTCAAAAGAACTTTATAGCTTTGACAGGCGATAGGTTTGGGAGTCAGACTTTGCTGACAGTGAAGTCTTTATAGTCAATTTGTGGGCAGGGTTTGTTCTCACCTCACTACATGATAGCCATCCACTAAGGTGAGAGGGAATGATTTAATAGGGATCTGATGGACAACTTTTAAACTCAGAGGGTGATGTGTATGTGGAAGGAGCTGCCAGAGGACGTAGTTAAGGCAGGGACTATTGAAACATTTAGAAGTGACTAGACCCGTTGGGTCCCCGTCACACGGGGGGCCTGGTCCCCTCCAACGCAACCCATTCCCCATCGCAATATTTCACCACTCACCTGTTCCCCCAAAGCAATATTCCACCACTCAGGGGAGGGGGAGTGGGGGAGGGCGGGTGTGGGGGATGTGGGATGTGGCTCGCACGCTGCTCACCCCGCACCTTTTGGCCTCACGCAGCAGATCCCAGTCCCACTCCGGCTTCACTCAGAGGCTTCCGGTTCAACTCAGCAGCTTCCGGCTGGTCGCCGCAGAAGCAGTCCGCAGGATGCTCATTCCCCGCAGGCTACGCGCTCCCCGCAGGCTACACGCTCCCCGCGGGCTGCTCAACACACTGCGCCCCTGCAGCTTTTTATTCGCCTCGCCGCGTTATTGACAGCGAGTTCCGGAAGGGGCGGTGTTTACGATTTTTAAACATTCATAGCTTTTGTACTATTTCACCGATCAGAACAAAACTTATTTGACTTTCAGCAGAGGAGAATGGAGAGTAAGGTGGCGAAAATCGTAGCTCTATGGGAGATCGTTTTTGCGCTCATTTAAATACAACGCAGTGGTCAAGATGGGAGTTTTAGTAATAGTATAGATTAGACAGGTACATGGATAGGAAAGGTTTAGAGGGATATGGACCAAACGCATTCAAGTGGGACTAGCGTAGATGGGGCATCTTGGTCGGTGTGGGCACGTTGGGCTGTAGGGCCTGTTTCTGTGCTGTGTGACTATATACAAAAGGTCCTTCTCCATACAGTCTTGCTAGTCTGGGTCCAGACTTACCTTCCAATAAGTTCAAAATTCTAGATGTAAATTTGCGAATAATATATGATGAGATTTGGTGACAATATCAGCAAGTTCTCACCAAATGAATCTTTTCGAGCAGATTGGTCTTCCCACTTACTGTGTTTGCATCAGCTACTAAAGAGCTAACATTTTTTTAGTTTAGTTTTAAACTTTTCTCTTTCTAATGATTACATTCGCTTTTAACTACAGGTGTGGTTTCCACAAGCACCTGAAATGGATGGCACATTATGTACTGTCAACCTCTGTATCCTAACATTTCCATAGACAAATCCCATTGAACATAGACAAGTTCCATTGAACATGTACAGAAGATAAGGCACAAGATGCTGGAGTTACTCAGCGAGACAAGCAGCATCTCTGGATAGAAGGAATGGGTGAAGTTTCGGGTCAAGACCCTTCTTTGGACCCGGGTCCCGAGCCGAAACGTCACCCATTCTTTCTCTCCAGAGATGCTGCCTGTCCCGCTGAGTTACTACAGCATTTTGTGTCTATCTTTGGTTTAAACCAGCGTCTGCAGTCCCTTCCTACATAGAATAGTACAGCACAGGAACAGGCCCTTCAGGCAACGACGTATGTGCTGATCCAAATCCTCTTAAATGCCACCCTTAAATCTGCCTCCACCACCACTCTGGCAGTGCGTTCAATGCACTCACCACAGTCTGCATGAAATATGTGCCCCACACATCTCACTTCTAGTATTTGTCATTTCCACCCTGGGAAAAAAGTTCCATGCCTCTCATAGTTTTATATACCTCAATCAAGTGTCCCCTAGGTCTCTGCTGCGCCAGAGAAAACAAATCAAATTCGTCCAACCTCTCCTTATATCTAATTCATTCATTCATCCATCATCATTGAAAACATTCGCATCGCAGTGGTGCTGCTTTCCGACGGGAACAGTGATGGACGCACCACACATCTCTGTCCTCCAGTTCCTGCGGACTTCCGCCGCTGGAAGTATAGGATTTTGGTCCATGTGCTTTGTCATCAATTCCTTACAATGCTATGTACGACAGTGATCGCAACTTCTACTGAAGTGTGGATGGCCGTTGGCACGCTAGAAGCTCATCCGCCCTTTGACAGGTCTTGTTTTTGGTCCTTCTGGGGGTCCACAGCCCCCTCCTCACCTGGCAAACCAGGTGGGGGAGACGGTTTAGTCGCCGACTATCCGACCACGGAACAGGTAGCACGGGATTACATGGAACCCGTGGCGGGGGGGACTCCCCCCATCCTGACCTGGAATATCTAAGATAAACACAAAATGCTGGAGTAACTCAGCGGGACAGGCAGCATCTCTAGAGTGAAGGAATGGGTGACGTTTTGGGTCGAGACCCTTCTTCAGAACTATGGTAGAACTTCATCAAAACTATGAGATGTTGCCTGTCCTGCTGAGTTACTCCAGCGTTTTGTGTCTATCTTCAGTTTAAAGCAGCATCTGCAGTTGCTTCCTACACTCTCCTTATATAGGAATAGGAAGGAATACTTTGTCACATGTGACTAGGCACAGCGAAATTCTTTGCTTGCATACACAATGTATACATATCTAACACCTTCTAATCCAGGCAGCATTCTGGTAAACCTCTTCTGCAACCTCTCCAATGCACCTTCCTGTAATGGGAAACCAGAACTGCATACAATACTGCAAATGCAGCTTAACCAAAGTCCTATGAAGCTGCAATGTCTACAACTGACCAGATGTTCAAGACCTTTGTTTCCTCTAAAGTGTTCCCAATCTGACCATGTGCAAAATCAATGTCAGACTAACTTGCCAATGTGTCATCATATTGTACAGTTTCTTATTTGTATACAGCAGATAAACTCATCAGCCCCAATGTCTGAAATATTATCAGTCACCAATTAGACCTTGGGCCAAAGGCCCTGTTTCCAGGCTGTATGACTACTGTTTTACTAAACAGTAATCGGCAATTGAGATGAAATTGGTGCCATATTTTTTTCAGGCAATACACCACTGAGTGGTTTTAGGAATGCATTAAGAAGTCCTCTTGTATGCAAGGAATGGTGGAGAACAGATCAAGAAGGTAAAAGTCAGAAATTCAGTTCAGTTTGTTACATGTACTGAAGTACAGGGGAAAGCTTTTGTTGCATGCTCACCAGTCAGCAGAAAAATATACATGATTACAAACAAGCCATTTACAGTGTATAGATACATGATAAGGGAATAACATTTAGTGCCAGGTAAAGCCAGTAAAGTCTGATCAAAGATAGTCCGAGGGCATCAATGAGGTAGATAGTAGTTCAGGACTACTCTCTGGTTGTGGTAGGATGATTCAGTTGTCTGATAACAGCTGGGAAGAAACAGTCCTTGAATCTGGAGATGTGTGTTTTCACACATATAACTTTGGCCCGATGGGAGAGGGGAGAAGAGGGAGTGGCCAGGGTCCAACTCGTCCTTGATTATGCTGCTGACCTTGCCAAGGCTGCGTGAGATATAAATGGAGTCAATGGAAGGGAGGTTGGTTTGTGTGGTGCTCTGGCCTGTGTCCACAATTCGCTGCAATTTCTTGCGGTCTTGGATGCTGTTCCCAAACCAAAAGCCATGATGTCACAGGGAGAACGTACAAACTCACTGACAGCACCTCTAGTCAGGATCGAACCCGGATTTCTGGCGCTGTGAAGCAGGAACTCACCCACTGCGCCATCATACCATCCGTAAAACTATGAGGTCATAGGGAGAACGTACCAACTCAGTACAGAAGGCACCCTAATTTGGGCTCAAACCCGGGTCTCTGATGCTTCTACTTCTTCTTTCGTGTGGCGTGCACTGCCTAAAGTTGTTGGACAACTTGTTCTATTTGATCTTCCGTTTGTGCACGTCGAATTGATTGCATTAGTCGAAACAGGGCAGACCACGTGAATGTTGCAATCTTCCACCCCGTCTCTGATGCTATAAGGCAACAACTCCACCGCTGTGCCGCCATGCCGTCCCAAGCTGAATTGACTTCATTGCCTTTGCAATGCACTGCAATTGCAATGTTTAAAAGACCGTTGAACAAGTACCTGGATAGAAAATGTTTGGAGGGATATGGCCCAGACATAGGCAAATAGGACAAGCTCAGGAAGGCAACTTTGTCGGCATGAACGAGTTGAAACAAAGGGCTTGTTTCCAAGCTGTACAACTGTGTGACTCTATGATACCTAATCAAAATCACCCTACCCTCATATGAAGAAGAAAACATAATTACCGTTCCAAATCCATTGACAATCATCTTCCCGAAATCTTTTTCCAAACAGTATAAATAGCAACAAATATCAAGCTACAAAGAAACAATCTACTTAACTGCATTATCAGGTTTACAGGACACTTGCCCGTAAAACCTCTGCCCACTTGTTTGTAGACTGATATGTAACACTGAGCATGTCTGTTCTAAAATGTGTGTATTAATCAAAAGCAGAGTTTTTAATTTTTCTCCTCCTGAAATGACTCATTAACCAGTGCAGGGCATTAAGCAGTATCTGATCCCTCTGAAGGGTCTCAACCCAAACGTCATCCATCCATTTTCACCATAGAAAGTGGAAAGGTACAGGTGAATAGGTAAATGATCATTTAATGGTTCTTCAATCAGATGTGTTTGAGATGGCCCAGTGATGCCTTACAGTGGCAGTTGCTGTCTTCCAGTGCCGGAGACCTGGGATCGATCCTGACTATGGGTGCTGTCTGTACATACTTTGTACGTTCTCCCCTTGACCGCTTGGGTTTTCTCCGGGACCTCAGGTTTCCTCCCACACTCCAAAAACGTACGGGTTTGTAAAAAAAAAAAACTGTCTTAAGTATATAGGATAGTGCTAGTATACGGGGTGATCCATGGTCGGCATGGACTCGATGGGCTGAAGGGCCAGTTTCTGTGTGGTATCTCTAAAGTCCAAAGATGTTGCCTGCCCACAAAGTTATTCCAGCATTTTATGTCTATCTTTAGTCCCTGATCCCTGATCATGTAAAAGAAGAAAGATGCCAGTTTATTTGTTACCGTGTAAAAATAATAGGTTTCTTAAATTAACTGTTATGGCTGTTTCACATTTACCTCTGTGAAATCGGCCAATTATAGTGACTCAGTTCCAATGGCAAAGATTGCTTCATTAGCGTTTGGCTTAAAGCGTATCTATTACAGCCATCCATCTGTAGCAGCTCTTATTTAAAGCTGTCAGTTCTACATCTACAGCTGAACATGATGTGCAGTTGCCCCAAGAACAATCCCAATTGTAATGCAGGCATTCAGCAGGTCAGGTAGCACCTCTGGGGAGCATGAATAGGTGAAGTTTCGGGTCAAAACCCTTCTTCAGGAAACGTCAACTCTCCATGTTCTCCAGGAATGCTGCCTGACCCGTTGAGTTACTCCAGTATTTTGTACCTTTCCTTGGTAAATCAGCATCTGCAATTCCTTGTTTCTATATAATGCAGGCATTTCCCCGTTTAGTGTTCACTAGTCAGGTCAGCAAAGATTTCTGCAATCACAAAATTAGCCATCTCATAAATTAATCTGAGCATTGTGAATATGAGCACTGAGCACTGAAATATGAGCATTGCTGTTTGATTGCATATCCTCCATTAGGAATAAGTAAATAAATGGTGGTTCTTCAGTGAGGTGAGTTTTGTTTGTCATTTACATCTGCTCTGCCATTTGATCATCATTAATCTATTTTTCCCTCTCAACCCCATTCTCCTGCCTTCTCCCCCTAACATTTGACGCCCGTACTAATCAAGAACCTGGCAATCTCCACTTTAAAAATACCCTATGACTTGGCCTCCACCGCTATCTGTGGCAATTCACCACACTCTGGCTAAAGAAATTCCTCATCTCCATTCTAAAGGTACGTCCTTTTATTCTGATGCTGTGCCCTCTGGTCCTAGACTCCCCCACTACTGAAAACATCTTAGAGGTGTGAGTACTAAGCGCTGAGCGTCTTAAGATTATATCCATCTGGGGCTCAATGCCCGCGGCACTTGGTCTGCTCCACCAACGCACCCGTTCCCAGCCCGTAGCCCCCACGGAAGGCGTGGTCCTCCAACTCAAGCCGTTCCCAAACGTAAGATTCCAGCACTCCCCTGCCTCCCTGACCAGTGGGCTTAAAAAAAATCCAATTGCACTACCCCTGAGTGTTGCAATAGCAATTCGCCCTCCTCCTCCTGTGAGGTGAAATGTTCAGAGAGTTCTTGTGCCGCCACTGCTAGCCAAGCCATTGCGACGTCATCAGTTGAAGCTGGTCGTTTTGAAATTCAAAGTATTTTGATTTTTAACTTTAATCAGTAATAAGTCAAGAAATAAAGCATAAAATGTTCAGTGAGGGTGATCTCGGTCTTGAGGGGAAAAATGTCAATCAGAATATGTAAACATGTAATCGTTACCACGTAGTGTTTTTGCGAAGATGTAAAGACAATCACATATACACACACACACACATTTATACACACACATACAAGATCAGACTTTTCATAAGTATATGATGATTGCAGTTTGAATCTGGGTTCACTTTACAGACCCTTGGTTGTCTGACTCCCAATTAACCCTTTCCTGCCAAAATATAAAAATAAAATCAGACATCAGGTTATTTTATTAACTACTTTCTGACTATAAGATCAAACAGCATCTACATAAACATTGTGTCCACAAGTAATTAATAGCTAAAATTAGGCAGAGGCTAGGTCACCTACGATTATTATATTAATGATAAATGTTTAATGGACTGTAACTTAAAATGTCTACCAGAAGTCGTAAAGATAAAATGTGTTGCCCTCATTGGTCATTAACTGGTCTGCTGATTTCAGATTATGTTTGAAATTCATATTTGTGACAGATATAAGCTGGTGAACATAAATTAGAATTAAATGTTTCAGATGGAATCAGAGTCAAACAGCACAGAAGCAGGCCCTTTTGCCAAACTTGCCCATGCCATCCCACACGCCTCTTCTACACTTGTCCCGACTGCCCACCTTTGGCCCTTTTCCCTCTAAATCTTTCCTATCCATGTATTTGTCCAAATGTCTTTCAAATGTTGTTATAATACCTGCCTCAATTATTTCCTTTGGCAGCTCGTTCCATATACCCGCCATCCTTTGGTGTAGAAAGGTTTCCCCTCGGGCTCCTATTAAATCTTCCCCCTCTCACATTAAATCTATATCCTCTAGTGCTTCACTCTCGTACTCTAGGTAAATCACTCTGTGCATTCATCCTATCTATTCTCCTCGTGATCTTATATATTTCTACGAGATCACCCTTCGACCACCTGCACTCCAAGCAATAAAGTCCTAGCCTGGGGTACACAAAAATGCTGGAGAAACTCAGCGGGTGCAGCAGCATCTATGGAGCGAAGGAAATAGGCAACATTTCGGGCCAAAACCCTTCTTCAGACTGATAGAGGGTGGGGGGAGGCGGGGAGAAGAAAGGAAAAAGGAGGAGGAGGAGCCCGAGGGCTCAGGGAGAGCTGGGAAGGGGAGGAAGGTCCTAGCCTGCCAAGCCTCTCCCTAAAGCTCAGGCGTTCAGGTCCAGGCAATAACCTCATAAACCTTCTCTGCACTCTTTCTAGCTTAAGAACATCCTTCATATAGCATGCTGACCAAAACTAAACAGTACTCCAAAGAATAGGACAGCCTCACCAAGGTCTTGTACAACCGTAACATAACATCCCAACTCATGTACTCAATGATCTGACTGATGAAGGACAAGCAACTGAAAGTCTTCTTGACCACCCTATTTTGCCAGTTGCAAGGAACAATGTAACTGCACTCCTAGATCCCTCTGCTCTACAACACTCCCCAGGGCCCTGCCCAAAATGCAACATCAGAGCCCTTGTCTGCACAAAGAGATAACAGGCAGGTTAATAGCACAGGCTAGCTAATCTATTGAGTAGATTAGATTCTATCTGTAGATGGTGAGCACTGTTTGCAGATCCCATTTAACCTTGTGAGTGGTGTAGTTGATTTAGTTACCTTCCTCCCTGGGAAACAAGCATTATGTTTTAGAATGATGAGTTGACATCTCGGAGTTACCTGCTGCACTTGGATCAGCTGAATTCATTTTACAGAAGCTGAAAGACAGCATCTGAAAGATAGACACAAAGTGCTATAGATACAAAGAGATGATCGCTGGTCGGCATGGACTTGGTGGGCCAAAGAACCTGTTTCTATACTGTATCTCTAAAGTCTAAAGAATGTTCTAGTAAAATAAAGTTTTCCTTACTTAATTTTTTTAGCATTCATTGAAATCACTAGATTCATTTTTTAGTTTAGAGATATAGCGCGGAAACAGGCTCTTCAGCCCATCGAGTCCGTGTCGACAGCTATCCCACGAGCACTATTCTACACACCAGGGACCATATTAAATATTCACCAGTCACAACCTACAAACCCATACGTCTTAGGAGTGTGGAGGAAACTGGAGCACCCGGGGAAAACCCATGCGATCACAGGGAGAACATACAAACTCCGTACAGACACCACCCTTAGTCAGGATCATACCTGGGTCTCTGGCACTGTGAGGCAGCAACTCTACCACTATTCCACAGTGCTGTTAAACAGTTTTTAAGCCCAAACCTAATCGTGGATATAGTTGACCCAGTGCACCCAGCATATTTTGAACATGACACAAGGAATGCAATTCTATGGGGAGATTTTCTAAGAAAGTTCATAGGTCCAGCACTGTGAAGCAGCTTCCATCAGGCACAAGGTCACACACTGCCTGGTTCAGAAAGACATGCTGTTCAACAACCATCAGGTTCTTGAACTGACTTTCAAAATCCCAATCCTTCCTCCACAACATAACACCAAGGACAACCTCTTGCACTACCATGGACTTGTTTTCCAATTATATTTTGCACTCATGTCTTTGTTCAGTCTTTCTCTCTTCACTGTCTTGTATAATTTAAGTTTAGTGCGTTATCTGAATCGGTGATATTTATGCAATGTTTTAACTGTCCCTGGACTTCACTGTACTGGTGCATATAGAGGGTGGCTGATGGTTTTTTTCCAAGTGTGTGCACACATGCAATCTTAACAACACATTAGTACACCGGAGATCCTGCCTATGGTGAAAACCTTACATCTCTATTGCTTTGTTGCGTTTATTACCAGAGACACGATAGCAACATTTCTAGGGTTATCAATCACCCTTCAGCTCTAATTACTACCTAAAATATTTGGATTTTGCTTAAGATTCCATAATCGGCAGTCACTGGCGTCTCAATTTTTTAATTCTACCACCTTGATAATTATTCAGCAAACACACCAGTTCAAGATATGAGGTTTGCTATCTCCTCTCATTGCATGACACCAATAATGCTGCTGCCTCACATCTCCAGTGATCCTGGTTCAATTCTTGCTGATATTGCTGGCCCAGAGTTTGTACATTCGCCATGTGACTGAGTGGCATTTCTTAGGGTGCTCTGGTTTCCACCCACATATCAAAATGTGGCTGATGGCCAGCATAGACTCGATGGATGAAAGGGCCTGTTTCCATGCTGTATTTCCAAAATAAACTAAAACAAATACTGCAATGAGGCACTGGAGAACAAGGATGACTGAGCATCATTATTACACTGAGGGTTATCAGTTGGCTGATGAACCCAGTGTGGGATTAACAGATCCAGCTACAGTACTGGTGGGACAGGTGAGTGTGTGACCTGGTTACTGCATGCATGATAAAGAGCAAAAGCAACAAGCAATGGAGAGAGCAATCTTACAACCAGTCCTACCACATCTTGTCATGAGTAGTGGTGGACGATTCAAGAGACAACCCGAGGAGGTGGCTCTGAGAACATGCCTATTCTCAATGACAGCAGACGCCAGCACTTGAGTACCAAGGATATAGCTAAAATACTCCTTGTGTTCACTGGGTTTCCTCCAACTCTCCAAAGACATACAGGTTTGAAGGCAGTAAAATTGTAAATTTTACTTCGGAGTCACGTGAGTGACTACGTGAAGAACCCGCTCAGTGCGCAGGCGCGGCATTACGCCAGCAGTGCAACAGCGGCCGCAACGGGAGTTAGGCTTTCCCGTTACAGGATGAACCGGACCGTCAGGTGAGTACCCTGAGGTCGGGGTTTCTTTTACAGGTGAGCCTTTTTTCTGCTTGTGTTTTTTACAGGCAGAGAAAAAGGCTCTGGAACAAAACTGTCCCCCGTTTTCCCGTTGGGGAGGGGGGCAGCAACAGGCGGCAGGCAACCCGGTGTTCCGTAATTCCCCGACACCGTGCCGAGGCCAGCCCGCTAGTACCTGAGCAGCGGGCTGGATGCATAGCCACTCGAGAGGCATCCGGCAGGTGTTCCCGATTGGGACGGGACGTCTCTCCACCCGCACGGGGGGAGAGAGAGCCGCCTGAGCCGCTGGAGCGGCTCACGGAGCAGGTGCCTGCGAGACGCGCTGCTTGAGGGGCGCTCTCGCTACTACAAGGCAAAAGCTCCAGAAGAACCTGTCCCCCGCTCGACTCCAGCGGAGGAGCGTTCCATTGCAGGGGGGGGCAGCAACAGGCGGTAGGAACCGGGCGCTCCGCTATTCCCATCACCGCGCCCAGCCCAGTCCCGCTAGTGCCTGAACTGCGGGCTGGATATCTAGCCATCCGAACAGGCATCCAGCCGGTGGGGTCCGATTCGTCGGACGGGGACATGTCTCTACCTAAAATGGAGGAGAGACAGCCGCCTGAGCTGCATCCAACAGCTATTGGAGCAGCTCCAGCGAGATGCGCAGAAAGAGCGCTCTCGCGAAAAGAAAAAACAAGACTTTCGAAGAAATCTTCCCCCGTCCAACTCCGCAAGAGGAGAAGGGGGGGCAGCAACAGGCGGTAGGAGCGCTATCCGGGCGCACCGCTATCCCCGACACCGAGCCGAGTCCAGCTCCGCTAATGTCTGAACAGCGGGCTGGAGGCAAAGCCAAACGGAAGAGCAACCGGCCGGTGGCATCCGACTCGTCGGACGGGGACGTCTCTCCACCCAGGAGGGGGAGGGACAGCCGCCTGAGCCGCATGGAGCGGCTCTTGGAGCAGGTGCTCCAGCAAGGTGCACCCCGGGAGGGGAGCTCTTGCAGAGGGAGGTCAGGCACTCCCTCTACAGTGCCTCCTGCACTGTCCATTGCATCCTCCTTTCCAGAGGATAGCTTTGGGGACCAGGACTGGGCTGGTCCAGAACAAGGGGTTATGGCTGAAGATTTCGGGAGTATGCAGGGGGTGCAGGAGCAGGAACAGCTGCTTGGTGCAGTGGGCCGCTACGTGTCAAAACCCCATGCAGGGGAACCGCTAGAGGCCAAACTAGCGGCAAGTATCAATCACCTTTCCAACAGAGCTCTGCAGGGGCAGGTGATTAATGAAGCTTTAGATACCTATACGGCGCCGGAGAACTGTGAACCTCTAAAAAGTACCAGCGGTGAACAGCCAAATCTGGGGACACATTGGGGCAACCATCCGGCACCACGAGCTAAAGCTGCAGCGGATACTCCGACTATTGACAGCAGGCATCACTTAGTTTGCTCGTTCTATAAACAACACCGAGATGACCACCAATCAACAGGATACACTCGCGTTGTTGTGTAACACGCAGTTTGAAATTAATAATCTGCGGTAAGAAATCATCAAACCTGCCATCAGTCCTCGATTTGCCGGGCTGTGTAAAACACCAGACGATAAGCCAGACAGGCGGCTCTTCGGGCAAACTGAAAACACACACCACCAAGTGGCAGCACCCCGCCGCATCCACCAGTAAACATCCGCCATTCAACACTGGTGAAAGCTCGGGGTCCGCTTACTTTCACCGTAAGTCTTTTTTAGACCAGGGCCCAGAGCGGACCCCATGGAAAATGCGCCAACCCCCAACAAACACGCCACATCAGACACCTCGCAAGCCTCGTCCGACCAAAGGGAATCAGAGGAAATACCCGTAACCATGGAGGTAGGTGGATCTGGTTCCTATCACCTTTTGGGAGGTGGAGGCTTAATACTAACAGGAGGTAGATTGCACCGGTTTGAAGCATAGTGGATATAAAATACAATTCATGTCAGAAAAAACGCCGCCAGTTCAACAATGGCCCCAAAGGGTATTTCTCCCTCCGTCAAAGAGAAACGTGAGGGACAAGCTGAACTGGTGAGACTTATCACAAAGGGGGTCATCGAAAAGACCAAACATGAACCTTTGGAATTTGTATCGAATATATTCACTAAAACCAAAAAAGATGGTGGCTGTCGCATCATCATTGACTTAACATCACTAAACAAATTTGTTAAGTATATACATTTCAAAATGAAGACATATGTTACTGCCAAACAACTGAATTCCAAAGGATATTCGACAAGTAGCAAGAGTAATTGGGAAAATGGTAGCAGCATTTCCGGCTACTCAATTCGGACCTTTGCACTATCAAAAAATTTACAGAGAGCAAAGGTACAGGCAATAAAACGACATACAGGTCACTATGATCGTGTCATGAACTTACCCACTGAAGCAATATCAGAGCTACAGTGGTGGGCAGAAAACGTTTGGCATAGTTTCAGCCCTATCTTTATCACTAACCCTACTTTAGTTACTAAAACAGATGCCAGTGCTCAAGGCTGGGGAGCGACTAACTCCATATCCAGCACAGGTGGTAGATGGACTAACCTAGAGTCATCATTACTACTTACATTGGGCATTAACTATCTAGAGATGTTGGGCGCCTTTTATGGTTTAAAAGCATATGTATCTAATATGCAGCACTTGCATGTTCGGTTACAAATTGATAAATACTACGGTGATGGCTTATATTAACCATATGGGTGGCATAAAATCATTGTCATGCGACAAATTGGTCAACATGATTTGGCAATGGTGTGTCGAAAGACATATTTGGCTATCAGCTACTTACCTACCAGGTAAGCTAAACACCCATGCCATGAGAAAATTAAACGCCTGGGTTGCAAGTTTGAACAGACCTTACCTGGAACTGGGATTGTCCAAACAAACCATCACCATGTCGGCATCCCTTCGAACATCCACCAGAGGCAGTACTTAACCAGCATCAAAAAAGGGAGAAGTACTGCCAGGAAACAGGGACGACATACGCAACAGCTACAGCCACCAACATATTGGAGTTCCTGGCCTATCTACACCACGATGTAGGGATCAGCTACAGTGCCATCAACAACCAGCGCCAGGACAACAGGCGATGGGATCCCATCCACTGGTGGTAAAACTGATGAAGGGCATTTACAATATCAAGCCCTAAGCCCAGGTATACCCATATTTGGGATATCAGTGTGGTCCTGACATATCTCAGGGAATGGCCACCAGCCAGATCCCCCGGCCTCGAGCAAGCTACACTAAAGACGCTCATGTTGATGGCACTTGTATCCGCTCAGAGGGTCCAGTCACTACACCTATTGCGACTGGACAACATGATCACAGCTCCAGACCAGATCTGTCGTTATCCAGCGACTGATCAAACAGAGCAGACCAGGAACACCTAATCCAGTCGTGGCTTACCCACCAGAACCACGGTTATGTGCCATGACTCACCTACTATCCTACATAGACACAACCAAAATATACGAGGGAGATGAAAAGCCTTGTGGGTCAGTCACAAAAACCTTATGGTCGGGTGACGATCCAAACCATTGCGAGATGGCTCAAGCAGGTGCTAGAAACTGCTGGGATAAACACTAACATGTACAAATTTTATTCCACCAGGACAGCATCCATGTCGACGGCTAAAGAATGGACATGCCTATAGACCACATCCTGGCTACAGCAGGATGGTGGGGGGGAAAAGACCGTTCAGAAAATTTATAATAAGCCGTTGGCAAAACCTGGTTTATTTGCAGTAAAGATTTACGAACTGCAAATATTTAATTTAAGCCCAGGGGAGCAACTTAATTCTTTGTTGTTATTGTTTAAAAAAATACCATTGTGTTTTTCTACAAATAGACTCATTGGTTGATTACGATAACACTTCCTCCCTCAAGAACTTCGGCAGTGAGTGAAATGAAACTGTTACACGGTTTGAAATCACAGAGCTTTGAAATCTTCACGTAGTCACTCACGTGACTCCGAAGTAAAATAGTAAGATTAAACGAGAACTTACCAGTTTGAAGTTTGATCTGTATTTTATGAGGAGTTACGATGAGGGATTACGTGCCCTCCGCTCCCACCCTCATTATATGGATCAAACTAATAAATTGATGTCTCCTTATCTTTACTATGTTTACTTCAAATAACTGTGTCTATCTGTGATTCCACACCGCTGCTTGGAAGTATGCCGCGCCTGCGCACTGAGCGGGTTCTTCACGTAATCCCTCATCGTAACTCCTCATAAAATACAGATCAAACTTCAAACTGGTAAGTTCTCGTTTAATCTTACTATTATCCCTAGTGGGTAGAATAGTGTTCATATACAAGGTGATTGCTAGTCAGCATGGACTCGGCGGGCCAAAGGACCCGAGTCCACACTGGATCTCTAAAGTCTAAAAATCAAAAGACTAAAGTCTAAAGATAGGCAATAAATGCTGTCTTTGACAGTGACTCAGAGATTCTGAAAATGGAAGTACAAAAAATAATTTAAAAGGTTTGTGTGATCCTAGCTCCATAGATCTTGCAAAACAGGAAGTGCATAGCCTTGCTTATTTTATAATGAGCAAGAGCAGCACTTGTTGTTCATCCCTTGACAAAGTGACGATGAAGTAAATGATGCAGTGCACTCCATTACATCCCTGACTTGTGGATAGATTCTGAGGGAGTTGGCAGGAGGTGCGTGACCTGCCAACCTCTGATCCGCTCTTGTGGCTTTGATCTTTACATGGTTTCTCCACCCATTTTGGCACTCAATTTATTACTGAGGCAGGATGACAATAATCAGTTAATTGGGGCAGAACTTAACAATAATCATTTCATAGACGGTTAAGGAGACACCATTGACACTCTCTTACTGGAGATAGTCTTTATCTAGTACAGGTGCAAGATGAATGTTACTATCCACTTATTAACTCATACCTAAATGTTGTCCAGGTCTTGCTGCCATATTAGGGGATTTACAAGTTTGTCATGTGTACCAAAGTCAAGTGAAAAGCTTTGTTTTGCATGCTATCCAAACAGCTCAGACGTTCCATACATAAATACCATCGTCAAATTCAAGTATAATAGATAGAGTAATGGGGAAGGTACAGAGTGCAGAATATGGTTCTCAGTAATGTAGCACATCAATTCCACAGATAAAGTCCAATGTTCACAATGGGGTAGAAGTGAATCAGACAGTACCCAAGCGAGATGATCTTAGTTTAGTTTAGAAATATAGCAAGGAAACAGCCATTCAGCCCACCCATACACTAGTTCCATTCTACACATTAGGGACAATTTAAAATGGCCAATTAATCTATAAACCTCTATGTCTTTGCAGTGCAGGAGGAAACTGGAGCACCCAGAGAAAACCCACACTATCATTGTGAGAACGTACAAACTCCGTGCAGGCAGCACCCGTAGTCAAGAACGAATGTGGGTCTCCTGCACTGTAAGGCTCCCACTTTTCTGCTGTGCCACTGCCATCAGCAACCATGATATCATCAATTATCTAGTAGCCCGATGATAGAGAGGTTAGTCATAGAGTGATAGAGTGTGAAAACTGCCCCTTCAGCCCAACTCGTCCACACTGGCCAACATGTCCCAGCTACACTAGTCCCACCTGCCTGCGTTTAGTCCATATCCCATCAAACCTATCCTATCCATATACCTGTCTAACTGTTTCTTAAATGATGGGCTAGTTCCAGCCTCAACTACCTCCTCTGACAGCTTGTTCCATTAACACCAACCACCAATTAAATCTTTTCACCTTCACCTTGAACTTATGTCCTCTGGTCCTTGATTCACCTACTCTGGGCAAAAGACTTTGTGCATCTAACCAATCTATTCCTCTCATGATCTTATACACCTCTATAAGATCACCCCTTATCCTCCTCCACTCCATGGAATAGAGACCCAGCCTACTCAACCTCTCCCTATAGCTCACACCCTCTAGTCCTGGCAACACCTCGTAAATATTTTCTGAACCCTTTCAAGCTTGACAAGATCTTTCCTATAACATGGTGCCCAGAACTGAACACAATATTCTAAATGCGGTCTCACCAACGTCTTATACAACTGCAACTTGACCTCTCAACGTCTATACTCAACACTCCGACTGATGAAGGCCAAAGTGCCAAAAGCTTTTTTGACCACCTTATCTACCTGCAACTTGACCTTCAAGGAACCATGCACCTGTACTCCTCGATCCCTCTGCTCTACAACACTACCCAGAGGCCTACCATTCACTGTATAGATCCTGCCCTTGTTCGACGTCCCAAAATGCAACACCTCACATTTCTCTGTATTCAATTCCATCAACCATCCCTCTGCCCACCTGGCCAATCGATCCAGATCCTGCTGCAATCGTTCACAACCTTCTTCACTATCTGCAAAACCACTAACTTTTGTATCATCAGCAAACTTGCTAATCTTGCCCTGTATGTTCTCATCCAAATCATTGATGTAGATGACAAACAGTAACGGACCCAGCACCGAACCCTGAGGCACACCACTAGTCACAGGCTTCCAGTCTGAGAAGCAACTTTCCACCATTACCCTCCGCTTCCTTCCATGAAGCTAAGTTGCTATCCATTCAGCTATCTCTCCTTGGATCCCATGCGATCTAACCTTCCAGAGCAGCCTACCATGCAGAACCTTGTCGAATGCCTTACTGAAGTCCATGTACGCAGCATATACAGCTCTGCCCTCATCAACTGCAGGTTATTTGGGAAACAACTGCAGATAGCAAGGCCAAAGCACCCCCCTGAGGCAATCCTGCATCAATAACCTGTTATTTAAATTGCTCTCCAGCAACTACCGTCTACTTTTGTTGTATTTACCATTCTAGCCAGTGGAGATGTTTAAGGATACCTTGATCAGCCCAATGCCTCCTCGATGTCAATAGCAGTTACTCTCACTTCTTCTCTGGAATTCCACTCTATTGTCCATGTTTGGGCCAAGACTATAAGATGAATCAGAATTGGACATTGGTAAGCCTACTATTAGTAAGTGCAGCTTGGTGACACCTTCCACCACTTTGCTGATAATTGAGAATAAGCTATGGTCAATATTGATTGATTGAAAGATACAGCATGGAAACAGGCCCCTTTGGGCCACCAAGTACAAGCCAGGCATTGATCACCTGTTCACACTAGTTCGATGTTATCCCACATTCACATCCACTCCCTACACATGAGGGGCAATTTGCAAAGGCCAATTATCCTACAAACCTTCACGTGGGATGTCAGAAGAAACCGGAGCACCAGGAGGAAACCCACGTAAACTCCATATCCAACAACCGAAGTTAGGATCAAATCCAGGTTTGTGGTGACCTGAGAGAGCAGCTCTAGCAACTGCATCACTGTGCCTTCCACAGTTAGCACACTGGATTTTGTTTGGACATAATCTGGCAATTTCCTATATTGTCAGACAGACATAAAAGTGTTGGAATGGCATGATTAGAGGTGTGATTAGTCCTAGAACACATGTAAAAATCTCAGAAGACCAAGATTTAATTAGTTTTGTTCTTTGAAATCACATTCTGGACTTCAACTAATTGGGAATCGGGTTATTAATGAAGCTATTTCCCTCATTTAAATATCTACAACCATTCCTGACTTGGTAAACCAAGTCTGTGGAGCCCTGAACAGATTCTTTGGTTGTGAAATTGCTTAGCTCTGTAGTGGTATGCAGTAGTATCTGGCTGACCAGCTTTGAACAACTGTACCATTTCTGGATCCCAACACAACAACTGAAGAGGAGGGATGGGAAGACCGTATCTCCATACAGTCTACACTTTGGTCAATCTTACCAAAACTACCATAAATATTAGTAGAATGAGCAAACAGTAAAATGACATGGACAAGCCAAAGGCCAAATGCCACAAGTTGTTTCACCTTTTGCTGTAGACTAGTTATTTGCATATCGTCTATCTTATGCTCATTTTTTAGACAATATAATTTAACTAGTTTTAACACAAAATGACGGTTTACTGTTTTGTGGTAAATTGAACTTAACAAGTTCAGGGGCGTCGCGGTGGCACAGTGGTAGAGATGCTATCTTACAGCGCCAAAGACCCAGGTTCGATCCTGACTACAGGTGCTGTCTGTACGGAGTTTTGTAGGTTAATTGACCAGTAAAAACTGTAAATTGTCCCTAATGTGTAGGATGGTGTAAATGTGCAGGATCCATTGGACTCAGGGCCTGTTTCCGTGCTGTATCTCGAAACTAAACTCAGTTCCATAAAAAAGGTGCTGCTAAAAGTCAGCTCAGAATAGGTGAAACTTAGGCAAGTTTAGAATTATATTGTTCTGATAGTCAACGAATACAAGCATGCAGTGGTCATGAAATGCTACGAGCATACCTAAGGCCATTGCACATTCTATTAACAAGAAAGGAAGGTGTCTTTTTAAAATCTGGATCAGCTCCCCTGTAGGTATTCAAGAACTTGATTTTTTCACTCGTCAGACTTTAAAACCATCCGTATAATTATTTGCCGTTTTACAGTTTTGCATGCCATCCTGTATATTTCAATAGATAATTCACTGATTAGAGGAAATTGTACCGTCCCAGGCATAATTCCAGAAGACATTAGAACGATGCATAGGACATATACTGATTTTGAAACAACAAACACAAGGTGGCGCTGGTACAGCAGCTGCCTCACAGATCCAGAGACCTGGCTTCGATCCTGACGTCATGTGCTGTCTATATGGAGTTTACACATTCTCCCTGTGACTGCTTGGGTTTCTTCCGGGTGCTCCGGTTTCCTCCCATAGCCCAAAGAAACATGGGTTCAGAGGTTAATTGGCTTAAATCGCCAAGAGTGCAGTGAATGGAGGAGTAAGCGGGAGTAAGGAGTTTCTTCCCAGAGGCCATTCGGACTGTAAATGCCTATCTCACCAGGGACTAACTCTACTGAACGTTTTTCCTTCCATTATTTATTATGTAAAAGAATATGTGTGTTATGATTGTGTTTATAGTTTGTTTGGTTGTTTGTCTTTTGCACAAAAGTCCGCGAGCATTGCCACTTTCATTTCACTGCACATCTCGTATGTGTATGTGACAAATAAACTTGACTTGACTTGACAACACAGAACTGGTCTTCTTCGAGTCCGTTGCAATCTCAGATGTCGTTCTGCCAGTATCTGGCGCAGGTCACAGCTGGTCGGGTCGGTTCAGCCAGGTCCTGCACTGGGGGGCGTCGTCACACTCCAGTAGGTGGGACATTGTCTGTACTGCTCCACAGCTGCATGTGTCTTCTGCCTGGTAGTTCCATGCTTTCATAAGTGCTTTGCACCTCCCCTGCTCCACTCGTAATCTGTTGAGGGTCTTCCAGGTTGGCCATGGGAGGTCGTGCCCGCTGGCGAGGCATTCAGTCGGAGTGATTCCTCTCTCCATCCAGTCGTGGGCTCGTGTGTTGAGCTGGTTCCATTCATCTTTCCAGATGTTGGTCCTTGCTGTTTCTTTGATTGTCTGGAGAGGTGGGACTGTCTGCAAGAAACTGGCTCTGGATTTCAGTCGGGGTGGAGGTGCTGTGTGTCCGTGCAGGGGGTGCCTGGTATCGATCTCCTGTGCTCGCCGCTCGTCTTGGGCGACGATGGATCGTCTGATATGGGGGGGGGGCAATACCAGCTAGGGCGTAGAGGCACGGGACTGGCGTTGTCTTTATGCATCCCGTGATAATGCGGCAGGTGTCGTTGAGGGCTGTGTCAACCAGTTTGGTGTGGTGGGAGCGGCTCCAGCTTGAGCACGCGTATTCAGCTGTGGAGAAGCACAGGGCTAGGGCAGTTGCACGGATGGTTGGTGGATCAGCGCCCCACTTTTAGTTTACCAGTTTGCGCAGGATGTTGTTGCGAGTGTTGACCTTGGCTTTGGTGTTCTGAAGGTGGGTTTTGAAAGAGAGTGTCCTGTCGAGTGTGACTCCGAGGTACACGGGGTGGAAGTGGTTGGAGAGTTTGTGGCCATCCCATGAGACGCTCAGTTGTTTTCCTGCATCTTGATTTTTAAGATGGAAGCTGCATAGTTGGGTTTTTGATGGGTTGGGTTTAAGGTGGTTGTTATTGTAGTAGGTTGTCATCTCTTGGAGGGCGCTTTCCAGAACAGACTCGATCTTCTGGAAGTTCTCCTGTTGGGTGGTGATGCAGAGGTCATCAGCATAGATGCAGCGGCGGCATTGTGGGGGAAGTGGTTGGTCGTTGGTGTAGATGTTGAAGAGGAGGGGGGCCAGTACGCTGCCTTGTGGTAGGCCATTCTTTTGGGCTTTCCATTTGCTCTTCTTGTCGTTTAGTTGAACGAAGAAGCGCCTGTTGTTGAGAAGGCTTTTGATGACTTGGCACAGGTCGAGGTCACCAGTCATGTGAAAAAGTTTCCTGATCATGGTGCGGTGCTGGACAGTGTCGTAGGCAGCGGAGAGGTCTATGAAAGCTGCTCCGGTGATGAGTTTGCACTCAAAACCGTCCTCAATGTGTTGGGTGAGGTTCAGTAGCTGCCCGGCACAGGAGCGGCCAGGGCGGAAGCCAGCTTGATCTTTAGTAAGCTTGGAGTCTATAAGTGGCATAAGGCGTTGGAGTAGTAGCCTCTCGTAGAGCTTGTAGGTGATGCAGAGGAGGGAAATGGGTCTGTAGCTCTTTGGGGATGATGGGTCCTTTCCAGGTTTGGGAATTGCGACAGTCTTGGCCTTTCTCCATACAGGTGGGGTTGTTTTCTGTGCCATGCATGAGTTCAGCATTGCTAGGAGCCAGGTCTTTGCTTTAGGTCCAAGGTGCTGTATCATTTCCGTCAGTACATCGTCGATTCCTGCTGCTTTCCCAGGTTTCAGCATGCTCATTGCAGCTTCGAGTTCTTCTAGGTCGAAGGGCTTGGTGAGAGCGCTGGCTGGTTGTAGGCGGTCTGTTACCGCTGTCCGGCGGTATTCTCCTGTGGGTCTGCGCCGGTTTTGGCTACGACCGTTTGCCACCAGCTGTGCTGCAACTGAATTTGCTGTGACTGTTGTGAGCGTGGGCGGTGTGGTATGGTCTTCACCGAGGCGGCGGATTGTGGCCCATGCCTTCCTGTTGTTATTGGTCATGTTGGTGTTTTCTATCAACTCCTTCCAGACTTGCCTTCGGTCCTCCCCGACTGTGTTCAACAGGGTCTCTCCGAGTTCCATGGTGGTGGAGGAGAAAGGGTCCTCGTGGTGTGCCCTGTGGTAGGCTTTCAGTACATCGCTGGATGTTTTCGACAGCCCTGGGATGTACTCGGTCTGGCATCCTCTTGGTATATGTCGCCTGGCTGACAGAACTGGTGTGAATGATTGATCGATGGTCAGCGTGCACTTGCTGGGCCGAAGGAGCTGTTCCATGCAGTTTTGTTGAATCAAAACATGTCAAAACCTCAAAGCCCTAACTTCTGAAACCACCTCCAGTTCTTTCAGTTTCTTCAACCTCACTGGCCCCATCATTCTGAAGCTCAGCTTCCGACCCTCATTTTCTCCATCAAACAACCAAAAATGTCCATTCCCACACAGTTAGCTGCTAAACACTGTAATTTGTGCACTCCGAGGTGCCCAGTCATTCTCTACACAATAAACTTAAATTCATCCAAATCCCATAATAATAATAATAACTTTATTTATAAAGCACTTTAAACAACTGCAGTTGCCACAAAGTGCTGTACATGAGAACTCATGAACAAAAAGCTATTACAAACAATTAAAAACCATTAAAAACCGTAAAACGAAGGACTATAAAAAACACACTAAAAATTAAAAGACATTAAAAGCACTAAAAACAGGAGCAATGCCTCAGCCAGTGTCGAAAGCCAAAGAATAAAAATGTGTTTTTAGGGAGGATTTGAAGATGGACAGTGAGGGGGCCTGTCTGATGTGCAGCGGCAAGGTGTTCCAGAGTGCCGGAGCAGCAACAGAAAAGGCTCTATCCCCTCTGAGCTTCCGCTTAGACCTTGGTACCTCAAGGAGCAGCTGATCAGCTGACCTGAGGCACCGGGCAGGAGCATATAGGTGGAGCAGCTCAGAGAGGTAAGGCGGGGCGAGCCCATTCAACGATTTAAAAACAAATAAAAGCATTTTGAAATGAACTCGAAAGTGCACTGGGAGCCAATGAAGGGAGGCCAAAATTGGCGTAATGTGCTCCCTCTTTCGAGTTCCGGTCAAAAGGCGAGCGGCAGCATTTTGAACCAGCTGGAGACGAGCCAATGAAGCTCGTGCGACTCCAGAGTAGAGTGCGTTACAGTAATCCAGCCTAGATGTAATAAAGACATGGCTGTCCAAATCACATATACCTATCACCCTTGTTGTTGCAATTCAGACAGATTAATTTCATGGAACATAGCGCAGTCGAGCACAAGAACAGGTCCTCGGTTCTCAATGTTCTGCCACACATGAAGCCACAGCCACCAAATCTACCTGTACATAACCATATAACCCTCCATTCCTTGCATGTGCCTCTCCGAAAGTATTGCCGGCACCCAGTGGGGAGGGTGGTGCTGGAGCTGGAGTGAGGGCTGAGCCCGGGGCTTGGGATGAGGCCGTGACCGGGGCCGAGAAAGAAGCCGCCGCTGGTGTGGGGTGGCGGAGGGAGATGGGGAGTGGTGGAGATGCCCCTTCCCTATCTACCCCTCCCTCCATCCTACCTCCCTCTTTGCCCAGGGGTGGATTGAAGACGGAATTGTGAAGAAGAGGAGGAGGGAGTGCTGGGGGATGAGGAGAAATGAGCCGTGCCTGCACAGTTGGGGGCTAAACGCGAGTGGTGCAATATTGTGTTCAGGGAACGAGTGAGTGGTGGAATCTTGCCTTTGGGGAATGGCCTACATTGGGGGGGACGGGTGAGTGGTGGAATCTTCTACACTTGGTCTAGTCTCCTTTAAACTTTGCCCCTCTCAGCTTAAAGCTATGCCTCCAGTATTTGACCAAAATGCAGAAAATCTAGTACAGCGTAGCAATAATTTGACAAAGAATGTGATAAACGCTGGATGGTTTTGTAGGTGCAATCTTGGATTTTTTACCCATTTCTCTTTACCATTGGGTCTTTCACTCTGCATGTCTGAATAGAGTATAGCTGATTTGACAGATTAGTTATGATTATTAAATAATAAATCTACTAGTGATAGGGGCAGAATTAGGCCATTCAGCCCATTAACAACATAACATGCAACTTATGAGGACCATAAAAGACGAATCATATGGATATGGACATATAATTTAAGAATTCTTTTACTGCTATGCTAATCTACATAATCTGGGCTCTGCAACAGAAATAACACTCAACATTTTAGATCTTCAGTAAAGACTTAAATTCAAAGAAAACAAAATCAAGAGTTTGACCAAAGATTTAATGATGTCAGACCACAAATAGTTCATAACCATGAGTCTTGGGTACCCACCAGAGATCTACAGTGCTTCATTGTTGCAGAATTGGCCAGAGCAGTTTACAAGTATTCTGCACTTTAAGTGAAGCTGTTTCATGTGGGAAATGGAGCAATTAGTTTATATGTAGTAATATCCTCTAAGAGCAAACTAGAAACAAACAGGTTTTTATGTGACGTGTTAATCGAGGGATGGATATTGGCTAAGACACCAAGGAGAACCGATATGGTTTCAAAATAGGCCGTAATGATTTAATACACCAACAAGAAATAGCAGAAGGCTAACTGCGACCCAAAACGTCACCCATTCCTTCTCTTCAGAGATGCTGACTGTCCCGCTGATTTACTCCAGCATTTTATGTCTATTTTCGGTGTAAACTAACATCTGCACATGTTCACACAAAGACACAAAGTGCTGGAGTAACTCAGCGGGACAGGCAGCATATCCGGAGAACATGGATAGGTTACGTTTTGGATCGAGAGTCTTCTTAAGGCTGATTGTGGTGTGCAGGGGGAAGAATGCTGGAAGCAAGGAGGGGCGGGTGTAGAGGGTTGATAGGCAGATAATTTAACAAAGGACAGAGATGGTAAGACAGAAGGTGTGAGACAAAAGGATTGAAGAGTTGTGAATTGTGAAGCTAGAGGAAGGAATGCAGATGGAAGAGGGAGAGAGGAGAAATAGGCACATCCAGATGGGGCTCATGAGAGAAAGGGAGTTTGTGTTAGTTACCTAAAATTGGAGAATTCAGTGTTCATACCATTGACCCGATGCAATCTTCAATGTAGCAGAGAAAGAATTGTGGGATGTTGGAAGTGACTGTTCAACATAACCAACAAAAGGACAGGCGATGCGGAGGCCCATGGCTACACCTTAAACTTGAGGAGTGTGAGAGGAGTCAAAAGCCAAGCTGTTGCGGCTGAGGAAAAGCTCCATCAGGTGGAGGAGAGCATTACTAGAGGGGAATTGATTGGGCATTTTAGGTAACTATTAAAATCCTTCCCCTCTACCCTGGGTCCCACCTGTCCTCACCCCTATTTCTCCCGTCCCTTTCCCTTCCATCTACATATCTCCTTCTTTTGCTTCAGCATTCGCAGATTGAGTGTTTTATTGACATACACATTTGTAGGTTAATTGGCATCTGTAAATTGTCCCTAGTGTGTAGGATAGTGCTAGTGCACTGTGTGTAGGATAATGCTAGTGATCGCTGATCGTCTCAGACTCAGTGGGCCGAAGGGCCTGCTTCCATGCTGTATCTCTGAAGACTGAAGTCCCTACTAAACTTCCCTTAAACGCCATTGACTCCAAACACCAGGGCTCTGCTCAGAAGGCGATGCGCTGACAGAAAAATGCATTACAACTCAAGCAACCTGAAATCAATTGAATTATGAAGGGATTATATCCCAATGTGGGATATAATTCATTAAATATGAATAGGTAACATTTCAGGTCAGCGCTCATCTTCAAATGCGGACAAGGCCTGGCAAATAATAGGTGGACACAGGTGTGGTGAAGGAGCCTTGATAGGTGGATGGGCAGACAATGGCCAGAGATGAATAGTGAGAAGGAATGGAGATTGAAGAGTTGTGAATTGTGAAGCCAGAGGAAGGAATATAGGTGAAAGGTGAGTGGAGAAATAGACAAGAGTCAAGGTGAGGCACAGGAAAGACAGGGGTGAGGGTGTGGGAGGAAAACAAATAGGAAAGGGGGTGGTGGGGTTTGGTTAATTACCTAAAATTGGAGAATTGTTCATACCATTGGGTTGTAAACTACCCAATTCATCACTTTTTTGCCTTAATGTATTGTTGCATCGAGATTAAGACGACAATGTATACAATGTTAACACACTAGCCTAGAAGAATTACTATAAAACATTTATTTTTCCAATTTCCCTCCTGGGATGAAGTTTTATTGTATTGTATCGTATTGGCTTATTTCTTTATGAAATTGAGCCAACATTACTCCAGTTAGTGTGTCTGCTCAATAACTTTAAGTGTTATAAAAATTCTGATGAGAGCGTGTTTGCTAAAAAACTTGATGATTAATTAAAAATGAACAAACTAAATACACAAGACTACTGCATCAATCATCCACAAGTGAACCACAAGAAGAAATTGGCGGGTGAACAAGATCATTGTGTATCATCCCGTGAAAACACAATGGGCAAACGTCAGGATTAGCAACGTTCAATGCTATTCCTTCAAAATGTGGAGTGCAGTTTCTAGAGATTCAGCATGGAAACAAGCCTTTTGGCCACCAAGTCCCCACTGACCATTGAACAATCCATTCATAGACACAAAGTGCTGGAGCAATTCAACGGCTCAGGCAGCATCTCTGGAGAAAAGGAGCAGGTGACGTTTTGGATCAGAAGCTTTCTTCAGTTCAGTTGAGTTACTATAGCACTTTGTGTCTATCTTTGGCATAAACCAGCATCTGCAGTTCCTTCCTATGCAACCAATCCATCGCACTAGTTCTCTATCTTATCCACTCCTTGCGCACCAGGGGCACTTTACAGAAGCTAATTAATCTACGAATATGCACAACTGTAGGATATGAAGTCCCTGGAGTTACAGAGCGAACGTGAAAACTCCACACAGAGGTTACTCAAGTCTCTGACATTGTGAGGCATTAATGCAAGACAACTACAGTATAAGATCAAGGCTTGCTGGACAACATCCTTTATCTCTACCCTTTAAGCAAACTAAGTTCTCAAGTCACACACCATCCTAAAGATTAAAAGTGCTGTACATTTCCAATAGATCAAAATCTTGGCAGTTAACCAAGAGTCACGAGAAGTACTGTACTTTATCACATGGACCATGTCAATTCCACAAAACGACTCACCACCCACCGACTCCCATGGCTATCTGGACAACACTTCTTCCCATCCTGCTTCCTGTAAGGACTCTATCGCCTACTTAGAAACATAGAAAATAGGTGCAGGAGTAGGCCATTCGGCCCTTCGAGCCTGCACCGCCATTCAATATGATCATGGCTGATCATCCAACTCAGTATCCTGTAACTGCCTTCTCTCCATACCCCCTGATCCTTTTAGCCACAAGGGCCACATCTAACTCCCTCTTAAATATAGCCAATGAACTGGCCTCAACTACCTTCTGTGGCAGAGAATTCCAGAGATTCACCACTCTCCGTGTGAAAAATGTTTTCCTCATCTCGGTCCTAAAAGATTTTATCCTTATCCTTAAACTGTGACCCCTTGTTCTGGATTCCTCGATCTACACCACATCTGCACCCAGGACGAGGTGTTCCAGACCAGGGCATCGGAGATGTTCTCATTCTTTAGATAACGGAGGTTCCCCTCTTCGATTATAGATGAGGCTCTCACCAAGGTTTCCTCTATATCCCGCAGCTCAGCCCTCGCTCCCCATCCCCCTACTCGTAACAAGGACAGAGTCTCCCTTGTCCTCACCTTTCACCCTATCGGCCATCGCATACAACATATAATCCTCCAACATTTTTGCCACCTCCAAACGGGATCCCACCACTGGCCACATCTTCCCATCTCTTCCCCTTTCTGCTTGCTGCAGAGACCGTTCGCTCGTAACTCCCTGGTCAATTCGTCCCTTCCCACCCAAACCACCCCCTCCAAGTACTTTCCCTTGCAACCACAGGAAATGCTACACTTGTCGCTTTACCTCCCCCCTCAACTCCATCCAAGGACCCAAGCAGTCTTTCCAGATGAGGCAGAGGTTCACCTGCACCTCCTCCAACCTCATCTGCTGCATCCGCTGTTCCAGGTGTGAACTTTTCTACATCGGCGAGACCAGGTGCAGGCTTGGCGATCGCTTCGCCCAACTCCTCCGCTCAGTTCACACTAACCAACCTGATTTCACGGTGGCTCAGTACTTCCTTCAACTCCCCCTCCCATTCCGAATCCGACCTTTCTGGCCTGGGCCTTCTCCATTGCCCAGTGCAAATTGGAGGAACAGCACCTCATATTTCACTTGGGCAGTTTACACCCCAGCGTTATGAACAATTCCCTCCAATTTCAGATAGTGCTTGCTTTCTCCCTCCTTCCCCTCCCCCTTCCCAGCTCTCCCACAGCCTACTGTCTCCGTCTCTTCCTTTCTTTCCCCACATCCCCCCCCCCCCCCAACATCAGTCTGAAGAAGGGTCTCGACCCGAAACGTCGCCCATTCCTTATCTCCGTAGATGCTGCCTCACCCGCTGAGTTTCTCCACCATTTGTCTACCTACCATCTTCTTAATGCCTGTTTGGGACATAAATGGCCATTACTGGAATCTACACAACTAATAATTTTTTTTAACTGTTCGGCCAGAGGAGAATAGACAGCAACATGAATAAGCACATCCCTGATAAGATCATCTCAAAAACCTAGACTGACACTCAAATGCAGCTGTGATCTTACAAGAGAGGTGTTAAAATAAAGTGACATCTGTCTTCCCAAGTGAATCAGATGATCCTATGGGGCCACTTCAAAGGAGAAGGTCTCCTTCAGTACTCAACCTAATAGATATTCCTCAATATTTAGGGCACATCATGGCAAGAGTAGTTTGCTGCAGAGCTGACACAAAATTACCAACCCTTCAAATTGATTCCAAAGCAATTTAGAGATATAGCCAATGAACGGCCCAATATAAATACCACAATTTTGTATGCTGCCACATTAATACCATATCTGTGGTATCCAGTCAAAGCAGCATTAATTAGCTAACAAAGGGAGTATTATTTTCATGCATTGGTTGGATGGCCTTCTGTATTTTTTCTTTATAAAATGCATAAACTACTCTCCTGTGAAATTCTCCAATTAATTGAATTAATTATAGTGATGGTTAACACGTCAATACAAGATAAACTTGTTTTTCAGTGGTGTCTGACAACATTTAAAATTGGTCCAGTGGTTTATGATGATGTTCAGGAAGAGGAACATAATTCAAAAACCACAAAGCAGATAACCAGGCGATCAAACTGCAATTATGTCTTGCATTCATCAAATCATTTATAAACTCACGTATACTACGCAGAAAGGAAGGCTTTGTTGGTGCTAGTTTAAAGAAAGAGTTATTAAGTTAATTAGGTTAAACCCAGTTTCCAGCTCAGTCCAGAGGATTGCAGATCATGTTTTGTCAGGTCCCTTTCCTGACTAGCTTCTGCCACCACCGTCACATTGTCAGGTTGTAATCCTCAGATATGACCTACTCTGTAAAGGTTTTTTTGTTGTTGTCCCAAACCAGTTAACTCACTTGAATGTAATATCTTTTCTGAGAGTACAACCAGCAAAAAAACTTTGCAAGACTGAATTAAATCTCTTCCCCATCCTCAAATTAGTTTGCCCAGTCGCGCAGCACCGAAACAGGCTCTTCAGACCAACTTGTCTATGCTGACCAACATGCCCCATTTAAGCTAGTCCCATTTGCCTGCATTTGACCCATTTCCCACAAAACCTTTCCTATGGATGTGCCTGTCCAAGTGTCTTTGAGGTTCTATTTGTACCATCAAACCATTCGTTATTAAAGACTAATGAACAATGAGGCTCAGGGAAAGGGGAGAAAAGGTAGTAGTGGGGTGGGAGAATCTTCCAAAAGTGTCAAGCCACCCAAACTCACCTGTCCTCCATTCTTGTCGCACACATGCAACAGGCCCCAGTGCAGTCTTCAGTTGGGAAGCTGGTTGTGAGGGCAAGACCAACCGGCTTAGTGATGGCACAAACTTGGATCTAATTACACCCCGGAGTTAAATGCAACATCAACACAGCAGTAATTGACCATTTAATATTATCGCAACAACAAAAAATCATAGAATTAGAGGCTTTAGTCCTCCTGTAATGAGTTAATTTTGATGGAAGTCAAATAACCAAATTTCCTGGAAATGGGCAGAAAAAAATTCCCAATCAGCGTGTGGTTTCAGAATACAAAGCAATTACAATACCAAAGTCGAAAAATATACTTGAGTAACATCACTAAGTTTCAGCTTATGCCTAAATATTCAAACTTCGCGTCTATACAACGCTCTGCTGCAAACCAGAGTCCAGTTAAGATCACATTCAGACAATTTTATTTTTAGTAACATGGTTACCTTTAAAGCAAGAGATTCTAATGTTGCAATTTTGGATGCAAGTACCAAATATCAACCCCACGGAATACAAATACAATTGAGCAATATCTAAACAGAAAATTAAATACTTAAGACTCCATGGACCAACACCATTAATTGAACAAACAAAGTCTGGAGGATCCCGCTTACATGGATAATCAGACTGCCAAATATGAACTCTTGTATGCCAAGGAGATTTATGTGGAATTTCTTAAGAAATCTTGAAATGCTTCATTATTGAAGAGCTCTACGGAAATGGGTCTAGATGAGCTCAATTAATAACACATACATGACCTTTTATGCAAATTGACCCAACATAATTTCCTAGCCCCCCAAGAAACACTAGCACACAAATTAAGGAGCTTAATAACAGATTGGTGATAGAACATTTTGAAATTTGCTTAACTAAGGAAACATGGAATCATTTCCAGGTGCTTATAGTTTTGTAGCCTCCAGTGGACAATTTAAATCTAACACCTTCAGGTATCCAGGTATTTTTTAGACAAAGCTTTTGGATAACTGTACCGTATCTACTCATGACACCTCCACAAAATCTCCTCAAGGTGGTGCTGGTCTCCACTTAGTGCTTATTTTCAGTGAGCACATTATTAGCTGCAATGTCTCAATACACATAACATGATGATCGTTACTAACAAGTAGAACAAAATAGATAAGCTGTAGCTAGTTTACAATTATATCACCATCCTATTTATCAACAATCCACCTCATGAGGCATCAGAAAAATACTAGGCAGCTAAAGACAACCTCCTTTCCCACCCACCATATCTGCCTGGACAACAATAATGTTGAAATTTTAAGGTTGCAATTTTGAATTAAATCTTATTAGATACAAAACATTCAAAACAGAAAGCCTGTCACTTGTCAAAATTTTAGAATGTGGGAAATCTAACATTCAATATCTTAGTAATTCTGGAGAACATGGAAGCTAGAAAACGCAAGTGGCGTGGTTGTCAAATTCAATAAGCTGTTAAACATCAACTGCACTTAGGTGGCTAAAAAGTCACTGGCTAAGGACAGATTTTCTTCACCGAAGGACAACAAAGCAAATTCCATGGTATCCTTTTGCCAAAACAAGCTTTCTATAATTGCACAAAATTCTGGAAACTCTGCAGGTTAGGCAGTATCTTAACCCAGGTGCTTAGGCTAATGTGGCCAAACTAGTAGACCTTCATGCAAATAGAAGATTTAATTAGTAGTGTTTTGGATCAGTCATTTGAACTATGGAGACAATTACATGGCAGGGCGAATGAAGTGGTACGAGATATTAATTCAATTCTCCACATCACTATTAAGTTCATAATAGGAGCAGAAATAAACCATTTGGTCTCAGGTCTACTTTGCCTTTAAATCATGGCTGATCCATCTCTCCCTCCCAACCCCATTCTCCTAAATTCTCCCCGTAACCCAACACCAGAATCTATCTCTGCCTTAAAAAATATCCATTGAATTAGCCTCCGCAGCCTTGTGGCAATTAATTCTAGTATTTCGCAACTACAAAGCGTTGTGCAAACAACATTGCCTTCTACCATTTCCAAAGTTTGAACTCGTTCTGTACGAGTCTTTAAACTAAATGGCCATGTTAGAAATGAACAAGCTAATTGCACCAAGATGTTAAAAATAGAAAAATTTACTACCACTCAAACTACATGCAAATCTTAAAATTACTGCTAATGAGGGGGCAAGAATGGGGTCAACAGGAACTTTAAAGGACCTCATTAACCTGTGGATTCTAGAATCACTTCCATTAAGCTAAAATAGGAAGATTTCATTTTGCATTTTGTGATCAATATTTCACTTTGACATTTTCTTCACAAAATCACTCACTGCATTTAGTCCCAATATTGCAACCTTACAATGTAGCAAGACAGTACAGCTGTAATGGTGAATTACTAAACCTCTTGCAGTATAAATTTAACATGGTAACAAAACTGAAATGTGTAATAATTCCTTAAAGTTACCTTTGATCTTTAAGGTACAAATCACACTACCTACAGGTTCTAATATCCGCAGTCTTGTGTCTCCTTTGTACATCAAAGTACTCAAATGCTAGATTTTGTCACGAACAAATCTCCACCTTTTGGGGAAATGAAATATGTAAAGAATCCAGTAGCAATGTGTTATTTCAACTAAAACTACATGCTAAAATGAATCAATTTGTGTAGTTCTTTATACAAAGAAACAAGTTAAAGTAGATTTACTGATCTTTGGTTAATCAAGATTTTATAGTGATGGATCACTCTTAAGAGAATTATTTAAACTCAATTGTGAACAATCAATGTCAGTGATCCACTGATACAATCACCTAATGATTTAATTCCAGTTCAAGTTCGAATGGCAATTAAAAAACTGAGCCCACTTTATTTTAGCAAACTTGGATTGAGAAATTTTTAGTAATTAATCCAGTTTATATTAAAAGAAAATGTCAACAATCCTGAAATTTTCCTAGAATATTTAGCCTTTTGGGGTAGAGAAATAGTCACGTTAATTTCTCTCAGAAGGATCTTGGTAAACTCTGCTCAATAGTAGCCATTTTACATGAAATAGCTAAAGAAACTTTAGACAAGCAAGACTTTACAAATTTAATCCTGTTTAATTACTTCAAAACACATTTTAGCATACTAAACATACAAAAAAGAAAATATACCTTAGTTACAAGATCATTTGAAGTACAGAATGCTCAGGGTTGTCACTAGGATTTCAATGAAGCAACACTGGGAGCCACCACAAAGCCTGTGAAGTATCAGACAGGGCAATGTAGCACCACAAGCAACATTTTTTTTTTTTTTATATAAAAAGGGAAAGTTTTAAAGCATCATGCTCAATTGTCCCCAAATTGCACCAACTGTAAGGTAGCAATCACTTTAAAGAATGACGGACTATATTACCTAGAAAACAGACACAGTGGGCCCATTAGTTCCAAAAAAGCTTTTGATTTTAATGGTGCAATTCCATTTTTCAATACAATAAGAGAACATCAGTTCACAGGAATGGGAAGATTCATTTACCATTTTACAGCCCTTTGGATTTGGCTTCTGCTAATATATATAAACCCCCCTCGGAAGTGCAGCAGTGATGATATATTTAGGCACTGGAGGTCAATATTAAATGGTCACCTCCTTTTTCTATCCAACAGTTCTTAATTAATTGTAGTTGCTACCAGTGTGTGGCTGCCATCTTGCTACTTTGCTTCTATAAACTATATCTTAGTCCTGAATGAGGTCAAATGCTTATTGTACAATCATTCTAGTACATTAGATACAGCATGATGTTGTCTATAAGCATGGCAGGCTTCAAATACTGACAACTCTGATTTTTTTTTTTTTTACTTTGATTGCTCCTTTTCTCATACTTACAGCAATCTCAAATTGAATTGGCTACAACGGCACTTTAAACTATACTGCACTTAAAACACAAAACACCACATAAATACATCTTAATCCAGTTAAATCCCCCTTCTGTACAAGAAATTGCCAGTTTACAGAAAGAAGAGTTAACAGCTCAATGTTCACCGCTGTAGTGTGAATATTACAAAAAGGCCTGTACAGTTTAAAACTCAAGCTACTTTTTGCCTTAGACAATATACACACCAACTTACAAAATTAAAAGGTTGCAACACTTGTAACAGGGTTTAAATGCTTTCAGTTACATAGCAAGTAATTATGCAGAGGCAAATATACATTTTAATCATCATCCTCTTCATCGTCCTCCTCCTCTTCGTCCTCCTCATCATCATCTTCATCATCATCATCACAATATGCCTCCTTCTTGGCTGGGGGTTTCTTTGCGCTATCCACTTTGCCTTTGGCACGATAATCCGCAACGTCCTTTTAAAAAAAAGAGAAATATTTAACTGCCAATTGGAAGATCAGCAAGACCACCAATTTACACAAGACAAAATTCCAAGTGCTCCTGGTAATTATGAATTTTCAATAATATTTCAACTGTATCTTAATGCATTGGGGAATTTGGTACATTGAGGAAAGTTACTCAGAAGCAAGAAAGCAAGATGTTAATTCCTTATTGCAATTGGACTTGCCTTATCATATTTTTCTTTCAGCTTATAAGCCTTGCTATTGAATGGCTTCTTCTCCTCATCACTGCATGCATTCCACAGTTCGCCAAGCTTCTTTGCTACATCACCAATAGTCAAGCCAGGACTCACAGCCTTGATTTTTGGTCGATGTTCCGAGCAAAACAAGAAGAATCCAGACCTGCAAATAAATGTACACAAGTGTATCTGACAATATTACCATAGATATTAATTGGGGGGTTTTTTTTTTTGACAAAATGAAGACAAAACCAAGCAACTTGGGGAGTTCGAGTCAAGTTTTAAAAGGAAGCTAACCTTGTTAAAATTAGTTTGTCATATGGACAAGTATGAGGTACAGCTACAATATTTTGCCTACATCAAGCCAAACAAATCACATCTTTTGCATCACATAGAGAAAAGATTGCAAAGGAGGATGACAGTGCAATTCACAATTAAAAATAAGTTAATGGTAGCGCATGACGTGGTCTTAGCGGTTGTCATCAAGGTTAGATTAGTATTGTGGGGCATATGTTGAAATCACAAAAAAAATGTGCATGTTGTTTAGGTTAGAAAAGGCAGGTCCCACATCGACCACAAGTCAAGGAGAAAGGTGAGGTGACCAAGAAGGAATCAGATTTTTTTAAATTCTATCCAATGCATCCAGCTTATTATGCTTCCTTCAAGTTCTTAAATGGAAATCATTTAATATTTTTATGTAATCACTATTTGATCTTTCAAATACACTATTAGCTGCATTTTGGAAAACATACTCACGGAGGTCTTTTTGGTGCATTGGGGTCTTTCTTCTTCTTACTACCTTTGGCTGGCGTGTAATTTTTCATTTCTCGATCATAACGTGCCTTATCTACTTTAGCCAAATCTTCAAATTTGCCCTTCTCTTTACTGGACATGGTCTGGTGAAGAGTACATGTTTCATATTACAAATTTAAAAATTACATTTTATCAAGTGTTATGTACCTTTTTTGCAGGGAAATTAGGTTACCTTCCATCTTTCAGAGCATCTTTTTGAGAAATCTGAGAAGTTAACTGGAATATCAGGAGTTTTCTTTTTGTGTTCTTCACGGCAAGTCTGAACGAAATAGGCATAGGAGGACATCTTGCCTCTTGGCTTCTTGGGATCACGTTTTGCCATGTTGCTGTTTTCTAAAATTTTAAAATAAATTCAATTTAAAATTTCACATTTAATTTTAAATTCCAACCTAATGCCTAAATAAATTCCCATTCAGAAAATACATATTCAAACATCCAAGTAATAATTGCACCCGTCTTCCAAATTCCCAGCCAACATTTGCCTAATGTCAACTTTGAAGATGAAAAAAAAATTCGGACTTTTCTCCCCAAAAAATTGTTTCAAATATAAAATTGTGCAATGCAAAAAAAACTCAAAACTGTTTTAATCCCCTGCGTTAATAACAAATTAACCCTGTAAACATAAAGTTGAAAAGATTAAAGTCTTCGGCTGAATTAAAAAAGTGCCGAGCTGGGGAAAAGGAAAGAAAATCTCTTCTAAAAACCCTTACGCGGCACATAAGTCCATTGTTACAAGATAAGATTTTATTTCGGTGACGGGTTGAGTTAAATGCAAATCAGGGCCATAAAACGAAAGCCTCAGTGTTAATACAGCGACTGGGCTGCTTGTACCGGACCCTCCAGCAGCATGGGGGCTTCATGCTACCAAAGTCTGCCTCTCAACCCTTGCTATTTATCTTATTTCTTTCCCGCCATGATCCCCCCCTTCTCCCTCTCATATCATCTCCATTTTATGATCAAGGACAACAACAAAAAAATATGCCGATGTGTGAATTGAAAAAATGCAGAGAGACAGATAATAAAAGAGACACTGGTTTAATTTAATTGCAATTTTTTCCCTTTATTGTCATTCAAAGGGGGAGGGGGGTGGGGGAGGAGGCGGGCTGTATTCAGTGCGAGCGTGCAAGTGCAATGATGGCGAAGAGAGAGGGAGAGAGGAAAAAAAGGTGGTCAACGCTCCCAATAATTCTTCATCCATTTTGTGCAAGGCTTGCTGATGAAAGAAAGTGCCGGTGAAATGTGTCGGGCGGCTGCTGTGAGGGTGGCCGGGGTTGTGGCTCTGGTTATAAAGCGCGTACACACGCACACACAGAGATATATAGAGCGGATAATAGCGAGGTGGTGGGGATAGAGGGGGGGGGGGCGCTGGGCTCCACATAAAATGGCTGCACCCACCGACGACCCCCTCCCCTTCATCCCCTCCCCACCGCCATTACGACCCCCCCTCCCCAAAACTTCACACACACACACTTTGACGCATAGCGGTTCCGCTCGGGCTGTCGAGACAGGAGGTTTATGAAGGGTTAGAGAGGAGGAGGAGGAGGGGTGGTTGCGAGCGGCCTGAGCCGCCGTCCGGCCCCCGGGAGCGGGGACAGTTGGGGAGAAAGGAGTCGGGGTCCATCCTCACACGACGGACCCGCGGTCGACGGCTCTCCCTTTCCCCGCCGTCACCTCACACAGCCTCTGCCATGTTAAACTCTCCCCACACACACAGAGTGAGGGGGAGGGGTGAGAGAGTGTGTGTGTGTGGTGGGGGGTTAGAATGAGGAGAAAGAGCCGGTGGACGGCGTTGGCTTCGCCGCTGCGGGCGGCTGAAGGCGGCAGTGGGTGAGGGGAGGATGCGCGAATGCGCGAATGCAGCGGGATTGTACTCACCGGGCGGGCGGGCTAGCGGTGGACGCTTCTACGATGGGATGGGATGAGTGCCGGGCGGGTGGACGGACGGACGGACGCTAGCTCGCTCTCGAGCCTCCTTTTGCACCAAGCCTCGCCTCGCCTCGCGCGCCCATAGGCTCGCCGCCGCCGCCAGCTCGGCCCGCCCCCACTTGCCGCCCATTGGTCGACAGGCGCGTCCATCACCCGCTCGGTACCGCCCACCCGCCTCACATTTCTCCGTGGTCCCGCCTACTGCCTCATGACCCCGCCCGCTCGTCCGTCATTGGCCGCCGGGCGCGTCCGTCTGCGGCTCATTACCTGGCGGTCCCGCCCATTTCCTCTGTGGCCCCGCCCATTAATTACCCATTGGCCAATGGACGTGTTCGTCGGCTTAGAGTTTCCGCCTACTCGCCTCCCATTGGCTGGACGTCCCTGCACTCGTCTCTCATTGGCCAGCGAAAGCGTTCGTCTGCGACGTCCGCGCCGGCTGTTCCCGCCCACCCGCCTCTCATTGGTTGACAGATACGTCCAGCCGCTGCTCGTTGCCTGACAACCATGCGAACCCGCCTCTCGTTGGCTGGTGGACACGCCCACCCGTCACTCAACAACCCTGTGGACACGCCCACCTGTCGCTGACCCGGCCGATTCAAACACTCGTCCCGCCTTGAGTCAGCAGCGGAGGGAGCAACGACAGATGGAGCACATAGGGCTCTCTCTTTGTGCATGGTCCAACACCATTCAAAACTATTGGCACCCTAGCCATGGGTTATTTAACTTTACAATCCTTTCCACAGCCCTGCATGTAAGATTTTCAAATTCATTGCACATTTTCGAGCGTTTTAAAGCTTTTAATCTGCTGCAAGTAAAAAAATCATTTTTGTGAATTAACCAGCATTTTATAAACTTTTAGCCGGTTTTCCCTCACCCACCAATGCGTAAGCTATATCTCTTCTACATCACCGAGTAGCAATGCCAATCAAAAGTTGGACATTGGAAAGTTAAGAAATTGCCATTGCAAAAATAATCTAAATTTGTCTAATCTCCCTCGAGTGCTAATGGGCTCTAATCCAAGCAGCATTCTGGTACATCTCTTCTCCACCCTCTCTACATATCATTCGTGTAATAAACAGCCAGAACTACACATAACACCCCAAATGTAGTCAAATTAACATATTATTAAACTAACAGAACTTCCAGGCTCTTATATTTAGCGCTCCAACCAATGAAGGCAAGCAAACCATACACTTTCTTTACCACATTGGTCATCTTGGTCAGCATGGACAAGTTATAATAATAATAATAATAATAATAATAAGCCTTAATTGTCATTGTACTTAGAAATATAACGAAATTAGGAGAGCTACTCCTAATCAAAACAAGACAAAGTCACATCCAATACATTCAATGCGTTATTTTGCACTGGGAGAATATTACACTTAAATTTAGTATATAATTTGTAAAAAGAGGAAATATAAACTGAGTGGTCTGTTTTATAGTGGAATTGATGACAGTATTCTCTTGTCGTGTGGATAGTTGAGGAATTTAGAGTTCTAATGGCCCAGGGAAAGAAACTGTTCTAGAGTCTGTTTGTCCGGCTTTTGACGCACCTGTACCGCCTACCAGAGGGCAGGAGGTTGAACAGTGATTGTCCAGGATGGAAGAGGTCTTTGATTATTTTCCTGGCTCTCCGGAGGCACCGTGAGCTGGAGATGTCATCCAGGGAAGGCAGAGGGCAGCCGATGATTTTCTGGGCAGTTTTGATCACTCTCTGCAGTGCTCTCCTGTCTGCTGCTGAGCAGCCGACATACCACACCGTGATACAATATGCCAGCACACTCTCGATGGTGGAGCGGTAGAAGGTCACTAGTAGCTTCTCCTCTAAACTGTTCTTCCTTAGCACTCTCAGGAAGTGCAATCGCTGCTGGGTCTTTTTTACCACCGCTGAAGTGTTGGCAGACCAGGAGAGGTCCTCCGCATGTGCGTTCCCAGGAATTTGAAGGTGGAAACCCTGTCGACACAGTCCCCGTTGATGTAGAGTGGGGCAGGGTCCGCTCTGTGCCATCTGTAGTCGATGACCATTTCCTTTGTTTGCTGATATTAAGTGCCAGGTAGTTCGCAGAACACCACTCTGACAGCTTCAGGACCTAGTCTCTGTACGCTGCCTCGTCTCCTCCTGATATGAGACCGACACTGTGGTGTCATCCACGAATTTAATAATGGACCTTGTGGAGTGGATGGGAGTGCAGTCATAAGAGTACAGAGCATAGAGGATAGGACTCAGCACGCAGCCCTGTGGAGAACCAGTGCTGAGAGTGAGGGGCCCATTTTGACTGTTTTTGAGCGGTTATTGAGGAAGTCCTTTATCCAGGCGCAGGTGAGAGGGGGGAAGTCTAAGTCCCACAGATTGTTGCCTAGAATGTCAGGGATGATTGTATTGAAAGCTGAAATATAGCCAATAAAAAGGATCCTTACATGGTTCCCGGGTGTTCCAGATGGCTCAGTGCAGTGTGGAGGGCAGTGGCGATGGCGTCCTCCATCGATCTGTTTGCTCTATAAGCAAACTGATGAGGGTCAAGGTTTGGAGGGAGGCTGGATTTGATGTGCTGTGAAATTAATCTTTCATGACTACTGATGTTAATGCAATTGGTCTGTAGTCATTGAGTTGGGTCAAAGGGTGTGTTTCCATGCCGTATGACTCTAGGACACATTATCTACTTGTGTTGCTACTTTCAGGGAGTTATGGACTTGGACCTCAAAATCCCTCTGTACATCAATGCTGTTTAGGGTCCTGCTATTAACTGGATACTTTGACGTCCCAAAGTACAACACCTCACACTTGCCTGGATTAAACTTAATTGTCCCCCCACATCAATAACTGATCAATATCCTTCTGTATCCTTTGACAGCTTCATCACTGTCTGTACCCTCAGCGATGGCAACCTCACCAACGGTCTGTCTGTCTTTTTTGTTATTTTTAGTGTGTTTTGAAAAGTATGTGTTAATGTTCTCTGGTTTGTTTTATGTGTGAGGAGGGGGGGGGGTCATGGGAAACTTTTTTCTCAATCTCTTACCTTGCCGGAGATGCAATTGCTTTTCGGATCGTATCTCCGGTCGCTCTGCGGCCCAACCTCACGGAGCTGGCGGCTTGCTCGGGACTGACATTGAGCTCCACCGAGGGGCCGTGGACTTACCATCAGAGCCTGTGATCCCTTGCCCCGGATCGACGGCCTGCGGATTTCAACATCGAGGAGTTCGCATGATGTCGAGGCAGATGTCGGGAAGCTCCAAGTTGCAGAAGGTTCAACCAGCCCCGACCCGGGGTCCAATCTGAGATCCCCCCCCGATGCGGGAGCTTGATCGCCGCGACGCAGAGGGCCCGACTGCCGGCTATGGGAGCTAAGATCGTCCCGTCACTGGAAGGCTCGAGGCCCCCGACCGTGGGAGAACAAAGAAGGGAAGAGATTGAACTTTTTTTTCGCCTTCCATCACAGTGAGGAATGTGAAGGAGTCACTGTGGTGGATGCTTAGGTTACAATGTATTTTGTGTGTTTTGTTGCTTTTTATTGGTATGACTGTAGGGCAAATCAAATTCCTCGTATGTTGCAAAACAAATTTGGCTAATAAAGTACTATTATGATTATGAACTCCACCAATGCAACATTGACCTGAAACATCGACTGGCCATGTTCTCCAGAGATGCTGCCCGACCCACTGAATTAATCAGGCACTTTGTGTCTTTATTTGTAAATGGGCATCTTTTGGAGGAGGAGGAGCCATCTGGGTGAACGGCTGCTAGCCAGCAGCCGTCCGTTTTAAATCCGTTTTTTTTATAGTTTTTACTGAGTCCTGTTTTTTGTTTGTAGGGGATATGGTCTTTTTAATGTGGGGGGTAGGTGTAAACCTAATTTCTAGGTCCCTACCTGGTCGGTGAGGCAGCTTCTTCTCCGGGCTGCCCGTCGATCCGTCCTCGTGGCCTACCTGCGGGCTTGGAGCGCCGTTTCCTGGCGGGAACCGCCCAGCACCTCGGCCTCGGCGGCGGCACAGCATTGGAGCGCTGGAGCGGAGCGGAGTGGAGCGGGCGATCCCTTGCCTGGGTCGCCGCGCTGGAGCGACGCGCTGGAGCTCTGGCGAGCTGGACCGCCGAGAGCAACAACTCCGGGCTGCGGGCTGCGGAGCGGAGAGGAGGCGCCGACTTCAACAACGGGAGCCTGGGTGCTCCAAACCGGCGCGGCCTTGTCGGCTTCGGCAGCCGCGGGCTCCAACCAAGAAGCGGCCGTTCCAAGTGGCCCAGCCGCCGAAAGGACTCTCCCGACGCCGGGGCAAGACCACCCGGTGAGAACGGCCAGGGACATCGGGCCTCCGTAGAGGCAATTGCGGTGGCCTCAATAGGCCTGACTTTGGGGTGAACATGGGGTGGGGACTGGACATTGTGCCTTCCTCCACAGTGCTATCCACTGTGGGGGGATGATTTTTTTTGTCTATTTGTAGTCTTGTAGGTCTGTGTCCAAGATGGCTGCCGTGAAGGGAGAGTGGACGCTGGCACGAATTGGTTGCCGCTGCTCTCTCTTCACATTGTGTTTTTGATTTTTTGTTTTTGGATTGAATTCTGTTTTTAATTTGTGTCTCTGTGATGTCTTTATTATTTGTTATATTCCGATTATATGTTATTCCGATTAAATGTCTATTATTGTTATGTCTGTATTCTTTCTTTATGTGCTGCACGGAGAGGACGCTGGCGCTGTTTGTTCGCCGCTTCTCCGTTTGCTATTGTCTGTTACTATTGTAAAGCGACTTTGAGTCTTAGAAAAGCGCTATAAAAATAAAATTTATTATTATTATTATTATCTGCATTTTCTTGTGTCCATCAATTTGTTGTGTCATCTGCAAACTTAATAACCAACCCATATACATTTTTGTCCAAGTCATATATGTGCTCACAGAACTCCAGCCAGAATAACTCCCATCAGCCACTACCCTCTGTCTTCCATGTGTACGCCAGTTCTAATTGCAAGCAACCAAATCACTCTGAATCCCATGCGCCTTAATTTTCTAGATCCAAATCCCATAAGGGACCTTGCCAAACACCTTACTAAAGTAAGGACAATTTGACATTTGGTCTTATGTTTGCAATGTCACAGTATGAGGCTATTTATCCCATTGGGGCCAAACCAGCTCCCAGTGAAGCAAGCCCATTAGTCTCATTTCTCTCCCCTCACTTTTTCCCTGCAGGTAATAGAGAGATATGGATCGTGTAACCTATTATCTTGCACACATGCCTATCAACTCTCCTTTGATTGTTTTTCACATCAAGGGATTTTTTACAGCAGTCAATTGACCTACCAGCATGTCTTTGGAGGAACTACAGCACACAGAGAGAAGATGAGGGGCAAGACTGGGTTCTGGCCTACCGCGCGCTCTAGATCGGCTGCGGGAGGCACCCTCGGAGTTGGCGGGCAAGGAGAGGACATAATTTTGCTGATTGGTCGAGACGTCCAAGGAACTTCATCCAAGTTTTGATTAACTCTTATGGACCTGAAATGTTAATCTACTCCTCTCCCTGCAGATGCTACCTAATCTGCTGAGCATTTTCCAACATCTTCAGATTCACAATATTACAGTTTACCTGCCGAAGAAGAAGCTTTGTTTAACCTAACATTAGTTTAATGCTCAGGTATCCTCTGTGGGGAAACAATGTAATTAAACACATCCCAAAGGAAGTGTCTAGTGCTTGCAAATCCCCAGATGTTGATCCTAGGAAGAGACAGGTTCCAATGCTCAAAAGTGGTATTTGATGTTCTTTTGAGATATAACTTTGAAACTCAATGGACAAATGCTACACCCAGGTTCTTTCAAACATAATTAATAGGTGACCTGAAAAATTCTTATAGTCACTCAAAAAATATCCCAGTAAATGATAGGTGTTATATCATGGAATACATAATCTATTCCTCTAAGCCACAGGCTCAATATTTTCAATAACTATACGTATAGCCTCATCAACCTTTCTTGCATCTTTATCCCTGAACCACAAACAAATTTAGATTATTTTTCCAAGTAACTTGTGACCACAAAAGGTCACAAGGTGCTGGAGTAATTCAATGGGTTAGGTAACTCAAAGGATAGGTGATGTTTAGGGTCGAGACCGTTCTGCAAACATCTTCTGTCAGAGGAAGGGTCCCAACCTTAAACGTCACCTATCCATGATCTCCAGAGATGCCGCCCGACCCGTTGAGTTACCATGGCACTTTGTGTCTATCTTTGGTATAAACCAGCATCTGCAGGTTGTTTCTACAGGTCAGGCAGCATCTCTGGAGGACATGAATAGGTGTCGTTTCAGGTCATGACCCTACTACAGATCCTTAGTGGCTTTTTCTAAAGAAGGTTCTCGACCAGAAACATCACCTATCCATTTTCTCCAGAGACGCTGCCTGACCTACTGAGTTACTCCAGCACTTTGTGTCCTTTTATGTATTAACTAGCATTTGCAGATATTTGCTTCTAACTTGTGACCACCATATCTTTCTAGCCAAGATGTAATGCATAACACCAACATTTGTATTCTCCTTCTGTAAGATTATAATAATTTGCTGCACTCCTCAGCCTGGTGCCACCACAATTTTCGACATTTTCTCATTTCATTCTTAGACCAATGGTCAATGATGTTGCTCTAAGAGGGACCCCCCTTTCCACATTAGGCCACTCCGGAAAATCTAAACTTTCTCCCAGTGCCGCACCTTCTTGCATGCTGATAATACCTTTTGGCTTTCTATTGCTATGGCATATATTCTGGTCTCTGACTGCTCAATAGAAATGTGCTGAAACCTTCCTCTGGCTTCATAATTTACAACTCTTCAATCCTTTGTTGCACACATTCTGTTTTTGTTTATCCTTGGCCTTTGTCCAATCATCTGCTCATCAAAGAAAACCTTGCCTGTGTTCACCTATTATCTGCCACCCTTTGTCCTGCCCTTCCTCTCTTCCAGCTTTCCTTCCACCCCCTACCCCCACTTACAATCGGTCTGAAGAAGGGTTCAAACCTAAAATGTCACCGATCCATGTTCTCCAGATTTACTGCTTGATCTGTTGAGTTATTCCAATACTTTGTGTCTTTTTATGTAAACCAGCATTTGCAGTTCCGTGTATCTGGTAATCTGGTGCTAAGGAGTTGAGCTTAGTTTATTGTCACATGTACCGTGAAAAGCTTTTGTTGTCTGCTAACCGGTCAGTGGAAAGACAATATAAGTTTACAATCAAGCCATCCAGTGTATGGATACATGATAAAGCTTTGCACGATATACATTAATCCTCCATCACTCTTGCCTTTGCTATCCTGCAAAAGCATTCCAGCTCCTCTTCCCAATGTCCTGAATTTGAAGTCCTTTTCTTCTTTTATAAATCCTTCCCTGTCTTCACTCATCTTACATCCAGCACCCAATCACTTCCTTTTGTTTGCATTTCCATCTTAGACTGGCGCCTTATCATTTGTTCCATTGTTCTTCAAATCTACCATTAGTGAGACAACTTTCAACAATTTGGCCTCATCATTCTGTAGAGGGGCATTGAGACATATGGAGACACAAGGAACTACAGATGCTGGAATTATCCCAGCACCAATTACTCCATTACTTTGTTTTCTATGTATTAAGTCATCTGGCATGGAAACAGGTCCTTCAGCTCGCAGAATCAAAACCAACCATCAAAACCCCTTTACACTAATCTAAACCAACCCATTTCATTCTCCTCGCATTCCCACCTGCACCATCTAGATTCTACAACTGACCTACATACTGGGGCAAATTTACAGTGGCCAATTAACCAACCACCCTGTTTAGTTTAGAGATACAGCATGGAAACAGGCCCTTCGACCCACCGAGTCTGCACCGACCAGCATTCACCCCGTATACCTTATTACTATCCTACACAAAGGGCACAATTTACACTTCTTAGCAAAGCCAATTAACCTATAAACCTGCACTTCTTTGGAGTGTGGGAGGAAACTGGAGCACCCAGAGAAAACCACGCTGTCTTTGGGAGAATGTACAAACTCCATATAGACAGCACCCACAGTCAGGATCAAACCCGGTTTCTGGCGCTGTAAGGCAGCAACTGTACCGTTGTGCCACCGTGCCACCATCAGTGCTTTGAAGTGTTACATTTATCCTACCCTGAAATGTATGCCATCTACAAAATGCTGTTTGTTATGGCAATTGGTTTTCAAATTGAACCACAAGCAACTTACCAAAGCTTATCCACACAGCTCATGAACACATTCTCTCTAGGGTCATAGAATTATGAACACAGAAATAAGCCCTTCAGCATAACTCATTCATGCCAACCAAGATACCCAATCTAAGCTAGTTACCTGCATTTGGCCCATATCCCTCTTAACCTTTCCTATCCATGTACCTGTCAAAGTGTCTTTTAAATGCTGTTATGTTCTGGATCAGGAGAGAAGGTCCATGGGGAGGAGCGAATGCCACCTGAACACAAGTCATGGTCTGATCAACCACGGCTGGGTCGCCTGGGCGAGGGTGTCTGATGTTGTAGGACCCAAAACACCCAATGACCCCACGTTACATCACTGATGATGTGTTCAGGAGCATCAATAGATGTATTTTTTATCAATAGACTTTAAACTATAGACACACACTGGGGAAATTTACAGTGGCCAATAAACCCACCACCCTGTTTGGTTTAGTTTAGTTCAGAGATATAGCATGGAAACAGGCCCTTCAGTATCTTGAATCTCCATTCTTAGACATTGATGTTTCTTCATTGTAGCTGAGTCTAATCCTGGAACTCCATATCCACCGACACTATGAATATTTGTGCCTGCGCAGTTCAAGAAAACTCATCTTTTCTGGGGCAATTAGGGGTGGGCAAATTGTTCTTGTTTGCAAGAACATCTTTTTTATGCTTTTAGTTCATTGCGGGTATTTTTTCATGTTTTTATTTCATTGTGGGTTCTTCAGAACTGGTCTAGAGCTAAGTATCACTTATACTCATGTACTGTAGACATGGAGCAACAAGTAAAACACAGCTGTTTGTTGTGGAAATTGGTTTTCAAATCAAACCACAAGCATGGTTCAATGATTAACTACATGGCCTAGTTCTCAAGCCGACAGTGTGCTCACCACTGTTAAAGTAACTGCCATCCTCATAAAGACACACACCATACTATTGCCCCCTTTAAAAAGGAATAAGTGGTTAATTCTCAGTAAACAGTTAAACATACTGTATTTACAACTTTAGTGGATTCAAGATGTAAAGTTGTGAATCTAGTTACATTAAACACCTTTTTTACATACATGCATGAGAGCAACATTTAGAGACATTGCAGCTTCCTTGTTCTCTCAAGACCTGACAACCCTTTGCCCTATATGTCCACTTTACTCGAAAACTTTCAGTCGGTCAGACAGCATAGAAACATAGAAAATAGGTGCAGAAGGAGGCCATTCGGCCCTCCGAGCCAGCACCGCCATTCATTGTGATCATGGCTGATCGTCCCCTATCAATAACCTGTGCCTGCCTTCTTCCCATATCCCTTGACTCCACTAGCCCCTAGAGCTCTATCTAACTCTCTCTTAAATCCATCCAGTGATTTGGCCTCCACTGCCCTCTGTGGCAGGGAATTCCATAAATTCACAACTGGGTGAAAAAGTTTTTTTTCACCTCAGTCTTAAATGACCTCCCCTTTATTCTAAGACTGTGGCCCCTGGTTCTGGACTCGCCCAACATTCGGAACATTTTTCCTGCATCTAGTTTGTCCAGTCCTTTTATAATTGTATATGTTTCTATAAGATATCCCCTCATCCTTCTAAATTCCACGCCTAGTCTTTTCAATCTTTCCTCATATGACAGTCCCGCCATCCCAGGGATCAATCTCGTGAACCTACGCTGCACTGCCTCAATCACAAGGATGTCCTTCCTCAAATTAGGAGACCAAAACTGTACACAATACTCTAGATGTGGTCTCACCAGAGCCCTATACAACTGCAGAAGAACCTCTTTACTCCTATACTGAAATCCTCTTGTTATGAATGAAATCCTCTTGTTATGAAGCAATGGTGCAAAAAGAAAAGAGTTGTATTTCAGATCAGTGTCTTTCATCAGTTTCTATGATGGGTCATCAAGCCTAAATCTTCATACTTTTTCTCAACATGAAGTGTCTTCACTATTGATGATTTACAGAATTTTCAATTTTTATTGTTCTTTACAATTGATCCTTAGTCATGAAATAAACATAACACAGCTTGGAATATAAAATAAACTGCAGATGCTGGTTTATACCGAAGATAGACACAAAGTACTGGAGTAACTTCAGGGGTCAGGCAGCATCCCTGGGGGAAAAGGGTAGGTGACGTATCAACCCTTCAGACACAACTTAATATTGGTTTATTAATGTGACATGTACTGAGATACAGCAAAAGTCTTCCTAAAGTTCCTAGAATTACCAGTCCAATACCCCGAGTACCTACTCGATGCCTACATTTCAGATCTTTTAACTTGTTCCCCAAGTCCAGATTCGTCAAAAACAATGGAAAACTGCAACCATCTACTTTTACATTTCCTTGGGATCTTGTGTTGGTTGGTGTACTGTTGTCAATTGGGTCTTCATAATCTCTGCAATCAACTTTCATGAACAAGTGAACCTTTTACCTTGCAAGTTCTTCAATAGTTTTCTTGTTATTGACCTGTCTCTCTCAGTTTAGTTTTAGTTTAGAGATAGGCCCTTCGGCCCACCGAGTTGGACCGATCTTTGCACACTTACACTACACAACACTACACATACTTGGGACAATTTACAATTTTACCAAAGCCAATTAGCCTACAAGCCTGCACACCTTTGGAGTGTGGGAGGAAACTGGAGCACCTGGAGAAAATCTACATGGACAGAGGGAGAACCTACAAAGTTAGAGCACCCGTAGTCAGGATTGAAACTGGGTCTCTGATGCTGTAAGACAGCAACTCTACCACTGCACCACTGGCGTTTCATGGTATTAAACTATAATTGGTGACAGCAAAACTACAATGAGTTCATAACTATCATCGACATAAAGGTCAGGGTGTATAAGGCAGGTATACTGTAATTCCTTGCCTCTGAGCAAATTGACAAATGCAATACTCTACATCAACAACATTCTGTTTCTGAAAACGGGAGGCAGATGTTCAATTAAATTTAAGTCAATGTGCAGACAGAAGTCGCATAGTTTAACATCAGTAACAATACCTCCTACCTTTTGTAAATGACCCACAATTTGTCTTCTTTTCAGGTTTCTGTGGTTTGCTGATTTCCTGCCAAAACCATTCTTAACACCCATGTGACCAGGTTGTGATGGAAAATATGCAGACAGCACTGCCACTGTAGTTTTGCCCATTTTACAAATGTGCCCAGGGGCTGACCAATACGCCTTCATGATTTTCAATGATATGACCATGAAAACCACTTATTCTTAAACGTAGGGCCTTGCATCATAAAGAGTTTGGCTTGCAATTGCTCATTCAATTAACCCAGACACTCGGTCCAAGAATGTTCTGAAATTAGTGGTGCCAAGTTCTTCAGACTGACAACACTCTACTGTCTCCATTGGTGTTCTGTTTCTGAGTGCCAAACTTCTAACTCGGAAATCTTTTGGATGGCACATGGCTGAAGTTCCCAGTTAATCTAACAACAAATCGGATGTTTGTTACTTTTCAGGATGCCAAATAACTTGTTAGTGCTGCATAAGTCTTGGTGGCACCACTAGTTATTTTACCCGTCATGGATAAATACATTTTGATACCTCAGCATTGTTCGCTGCAGCCTCTGCAATAGTATTAGCTTTGACGACCAAGTCCAAGTAAATACTAAACACCCCTTCCATTTTATCATATTTTTGTGGTTTTCCACGACATCCCATTTGTGAAATATCTTGAGCTTCCTATTCAAGGAACGGCTTTCCTTTTCACACTCCCTTGCAAACTGACAAATTTACTTTCTACGGACTAGGACTTCCATTCATCCCATCCTTACCACTAGTGTATGGTGTATTTTTTTGAACTGTTATTCTGAAAAGTATGTATTGATTTAACAAGGAGTAAAATACAACTGTCTGTGTGGGAACTGGTCTTCAACTGAACCCACTAACATCAAGTGTTATGGGGAGAAGGCAGGAGAATGGAGTTTAGAGGGGAAGATAGATCAACCATGATTGAATGGCAGAGTAGACTTGATGGGCCAAATGGCCTAATTCTGCTCCTATAACATGAATTTATGAGCCTGTTTATTACATTGCAACAACAACATCTCATGCTATGAAGCACTGACATACTTTGGACTCCATTCTTTTATGCAGTCACAAACTTCCAATTTCATAGAAACATAGAAAATAGGTGCAGGAGGAGGCCATTCGGCCCTTCGAGCCAGCACCGCCATTCATTGTGATCATGGCTGATCGTCCCCAATCAATAACCCGTGCCTGCCTTCTCCCCATATCCCTTCCTTATGAAAATTTCACGTTCATTGCTCATGAGCACATTGTTTAGGTTAATAATGTTATATTCACTTAGTCTCCTTAGAGACTTCATAGTGAAGAACACAGTTAGAACCTAGAACATAGAACAATACAGCATAGGCCCTTCAGTCCATAATGTTTGTGCCGAACATGATGCCAAGTTAAACTAATCTCTTCTGCCTGCCATTGATCCATATCCTTCATTCACTGCAAAATCTTGTGCCTATCTATAAGCCTCATAAATACCCCAATCATATCTGCCATCAGCACCAGCACTTGCAGTTCATTCTAAACACTCACCACATGGTTTAAAAACTTGCCCTGCACATCTGCTTTAAACTTTGCCTCTCTCACCTTAAAGCGATGCCCTATCCTCTCATAATTTTACATACTTCTGTCCGGTCTCTCCTCAACCCTTGACATTCCGGAGAAAACAATCCAAGTTTGTCCAATCTCTCCTTATAACTAATACCTTCAAATCCAAGCAGCATTCTGGTAAACCTCTTCTGCACCAACTCCAAAGCCTCCACATCCTTCCTCTAACGGGGTGACCAGAACTACACACAACACTCCAAATGCAGCCCAACCAAACTCCTGTAAAACTGCAATGTAACTTCATACTCAATGCCCTGACTGACAAATGCAAGTTTACCGTACACCTTCTTTACCAAAGTTAAGAATGAATTTTGCTTATATGCTTCAAACACCTTGAATGTTCATTTAATCGTCTGTTTTCCCTTTTTAAACATATGCAAGGTACGATTCGGGAACCAAAGCACAGAAATTTCCTGTTCTTGTTTTATGTATTCTTTAAGGTAAAATAATTCTTATATAATTGCCATTTGCCCATCACATTCATTCTCCCTCCCCCTCACCAGTGTGCTTTTCTCACAATTTGTCATATAACCATCACTTTGCCTCCAAAGATGGTGCTTGACCCGCTAAGTTCCTCCATATAATCCACACATGTGGAGGCACAACAGTAGATCTTATACTTGGGTTCTACTTTCTCGAATCTTCTGATCACATGAAAGAGCCAACTGGTCTCATTTCACTACAATGTATACGCTGCATTGAGATTCTGGGTGTATTTTGCCTGAAGACTGACTCATGCAATTTGTCCGGATATTTAAGTAATTATTACGGAGCATGATTGTTTTTTTACCGAGCTGAATCCTTGTATTTTTTATACCAGTCACATGGCTTTTAAGCATATGACAGCTTTGCCAATTATTGCATGAGCTGGAAAATGAATTTCTTCATGGTGTTACATTATCAAGGAGTGATGACTTTGCTGATGCGTTCCTTCATCTAACAGTTCAAAACGAAGCGCAGAACAGGAAACAATTCAGCAATAAAATTATCAAGTCCCCGGACGTTTAAATAAATGTAAATTGCTCTTCAGAAATAAAAGCCACCAAAAATAAAATAAGAAGATCAAAAGTAACATTATCTGAAACTCCCATTACCCGACGCATTTCTATTTCTCTTGTCTTCATGGTACTCTGTTAGTTTTAGTTTTAATGTTGGTTTTAGAGATACAGTGTGGAATTTGGCCCTTCGGCCCATCGAGTCCACACCAACCTGCGATCACCCATACACTAGTTCTATCCTACACAATACGGATAATTTACAGAACCTACAAACCTGCACGTCTTTGGAAGAGAAAAAAATCGTGGAAAGTCGTTGATATCCAAGACATTCCACGTCTTTGGAATGTGGGATAAAGCCGGAGCACCCAGAGAAAACCCACACATTCACAGGGAGAACGTATAAACTCCATACAGATAACACCCGTAGTCAGGATTGAACCCGGGTCTCTGACACATTTCTACCACTGCGCCACCATGCTGCCCTCTCTGTTATTTATTGAAATAAAGTTGTTTGTCTGTGAAAACAAAATGGCGAGTGCATTTGAAATGACTTTTTTTAATACCGATGTTTTAACTTGTGTTAATGACTCACAACACAAAGCAAATGTAGTTGGCAGGTGAAAGAAAACAGTGGAAAGCACACCTGAGCAGTGGCATCTCACCTGCTAGGACGGTTTACTCAGGGATAACTGTTTTGTCTATCAGTGCAATCTCTTTAACAGATGGTTCAAGCATTGAAGATTGGTGAAAAGCAACTGAATAATGCAATGTAGATAAACTGAAGCACTTTGTTGTGGGTTTCTAACTTTACCGCTCATGAAAACAAAGTGGCAAATAGAAAAAACAAAACAATTCTAATTTATTGACAAAGGAATCAAATTTAATTGACTTTTAAGGAGAAGCAGCTTTTGGTATTTTTGGGAATGGCATAATGTTTGACACGCTACTCTAATACTGCAGATATTTTAATTCTGCATAGACTGTTGTATTTCTGCTGTCACTTATTTCATTTGTCTATTGGGGTGACACAGTAGCATAGGGCTAGAGTTGCTGCCTTACAGCGCCAGAGACCCGGGTTCGATCCTGAGTACGGAGTTTGTACATTCTCCTTGTGACCGCGCGGGTTTTCTGCAGTTTCCACCCACATTCCAAAGATGTGGAAGTTTGTAGGTTAATTGACTTTGGTAATATCGTAAATTGTCTGAAGGGCCTGTTTCCGCTCTGTATCTCCAAACTAAACTACTGTCTGGCGTGAGCATGGGTGTAGTTGCAATCTTGTTGCTTCATCTCAGAACCAGAACACAAAATGGTTCCTCACTAAAATAGTTTCAATCAGTTACACTTGTGGCAGTGTAGCACAGAGGCAGAGGGGGTTTTGTGGGAGCCTTCTAACAGTAGGTACAATCAACAGAGACAATATCTACTGAGGCTCGCGATTTTGATTGATTGAAATATACAGTATGGAAAATGGCCCGTTGGGCCACCAAGTCCACACAGACCATCAATCTCCCTTTCACACTGAGAAAAAAACACTAAGAACATGGATAGGTGACGTTTCAGGTCAAGACCCTTCTTCAGACCCTTCTTCGAGTCCCATCTGAAACTTCACCTATCCACGGTCTCCAAAGATGGAGCCTGACCCACTGAGTTATTTGTGTCATTTAAAAAAGACGGCATTCCTTGTGTGTCCTGTTCACACTGGTTCTATGCTAGACTACTTTTCCATCCATTCCCTACACACTCGGGGAAATTTACAGAGACAAATTCACCTACAAACCCGCATGTCTTTGAGATGTGGAAGGAAACCGGAGCACCCGGAGGAAGCGCACACGGTCTCATGCAGAATACGCAAACACCACATAGACAGCAACTGAGGTCAGGATTAAACACGGGTCTCTTGCACTGCGAGGCCACAACTCTTCCAGCAGTGCCAGTGTGCTCTCTAGATGCATATATAAAGAATGAACAGTTAACGTTAGAAATCTACAAGAGTTAAAGAATCATATTGCATAATCGAGCGGTGATCCGAGGACAAGAACCCTCTGGTGCATGGAGAGGAAGAAAACACGGCACGGTGTCGCAGCGGTAGAGTTACAGCGCCAGAGACCCGGGTTCGATCTGTATGGAGTTTGTACATTCTCCCCGTGACCAGCGTGGGTTTTCTCCAGGATCTCCGGTTTCCTCCAACACTCCAAAATGTATAGATTTGTAGGTTAATTGATTTGGCATAATTGTAAATTGGCCCTAGTGTGTGTAGGATAGTGTTAGTGTACGGGGATCGCTGGTCGGCGTGGACTCAGAGGGCCAAAGGTCCTGTTTCCACGCTATATCTCTAAACTCAACTAAACTAGACCTGTATCGTGGCTTATTGAGTGCTCTATACAATGCCAACATATTCTCCCTGCTCTTATAGTTTATACCTCAACTAATAGACAAAGCACTCAGCTTTCAGACAGTCCTGTTACACTTAAGGATCTATGGACAACAAGGGTCCAATGTTTCACCACTTTTCTCATCATCCTTAGTTTATTGCTTTCTTTTACTTTATCACAAGTTCTCAAATGCATCATTTCAGGTTTCTCTGAACTTAATTCTAACTGCCATTTTCCCACCCAACAGATCAGACCATTGTATGTCTACCCACAGCGATAAACTTTCTTCCAGGTTATATGTCCAGTTTTAGTGTGATCTTGTGTGTTCATTATCATGCCTCTGCAGGTAAGTCTATATCATTGATATATATAACAAAAGGCTAAGCACCAAGCTCTTTAGAACTCCTATGGTCATAGTGTTTTAGTCAACAAGATACTCATTAGGTGGTCTGGCAGCAATTCTAGAGAAACGGAATACGTGATGTTTCGGGTCGAGACCCTTCTTCAGACTGAAGAAGGGTCTTGACCTGAAACGTCACCTATTCCTTTTCTCTAGACATGCCGCCTGGTCTGCTGAGTTACTCCAACATTTTGTGTCTATCTTCGGTGTAAACCAACATTTGCAGTTCCTTCCTAAACAAGATACGCGTAATGTATTAGCATCTGCTTCCTTCGTACTTTATACTTCCTCATGACATTAAAAGATGCCATTTGCTCAACAAGTCTATGCTGGATCTCAGAGCAATCCCATCTACCCCATTTCCCAAAAGGACACAATGTGTTGGAGTATCTCAACGGGTCAGGCAGCATCTGATACGTGGCGTTTCGGATCGGGACCTTTCTTCAACCCTCCCAACCCAAAACGTCACCTATCCATGTTCTCCAGAGTTGCTGTCTGACCCACTGAGTTACTCCAGCACTTTCTGTCTTTTTTTTTTTTTTTTTTTTTTTTGCAAACCAACATCTGCAGTTTCTTATGTCTATTATTTCCGTACAGCCTGTTCTCTCTTATATGCCCATTAATGCCTTGCACCCCACCTCCTGATTTCAATCAATCAATCAATCTAGATAGGATTAGTAAATATTACCTTGATGGAAGGCTCCCACATAACCCACTTTGATTCTGTGTCCAATCACCACAAGTGTAACTGATTGAAACTATTTTAGTTAGGAACAATTTCATTTTCTCCTCCAGCTACAGAGTCACAGGCAGAACATACAAACTCTGTGCAGATAGCTCCCAAGGTAAGGATTGAACCAGAGTTGCAAGAGCAGGGAGATGGTTGTACTTCCTGCAGCACACCGAGCCAATTTTGGATTCAATTTATCACTCTTCCTCACATGTTGTCATTCTCCCACACATCTCATGGGCTGTTACATTTTTGGCCTAGTTACCACATGACACCTTGTTAAAACCATTTATAACACGCATAGAGATTATATTGCCTTCTTTGATCTTCCATTTCAAATACTTCAGTCAATTTTGTCAGATGCAATCACTCCTCAGCAAGTCCATGTGGAATTAATCTACACCTTCGTAAATTCAGTGCCCACAGTCAGTTTGCCCTCAGCAAAGCCTCATAGATGCAATACACCAAGGACCATATGATTATAATGTAGACTAGGGGTTAAATAATGACCAGGTTATTCTATACAATGGACGTCCATTTATCTAGAGAAGACAATGGATATTGGATCCTAAGACATAGATGGCATGCAGGAGATCATATGACAGTAGTGTGTCAAGTTTTACCAATGTGAGGTTATCCACTTTGGTGGCAAAAACAGGAAGGCAGATTATTATCTAAATGGCATCGTTGGGAAAAGGGGAAGTACAATGGGATCTGGGGGTCCTTGTTCATCAGTCTATGAAAGTAAGCATGCAGGTACAGCAGGCAGTGAAGTTTCAAGAGGAGTCGAGTATAGGAGCAAAGAGGTCCTTCTGCAGTTGTACAGAGCCCTAGTGAGACCACACCTGGAGTATTGTGTGCAGTTTTGGTCCCCTAATTTGAGGAAGGATATTCTTGCTATTGAGGGAGTGCAGCATAGGTTTACAAGGTTAACTTCCGGGATGGCGGGACTGTCATATGCTGAGAGAATGGAGCGGCTGGGCTTGTATACTCTGGAGTTTAGAAGGATGAGAGGGTACATAGATACATAGAAAATAGGTGCAGGAGTAGGCCATTCGGCCCTTCGAGCCTGCACCGCCATTCAATATGATCATGGCTGATCATCCAACTCAGTATCCCGTACCTGCCTTCTCTCCATACCCCCTGATCCCTTTAGCCACAAGGGCCACATCTAACTCCCTCTTAAATATAGCCAATGAACTGGCCTCAACTACCCTCTGTGGCAGAGAGTTCCAGAGATTCACCACTCTCTGTGTGAAAAAGTTTCTTCTCATCTCGGTCCTAAAGGATTTCCCCCTTATCCTTAAGCTGTGACCCCTTGTCCTGGACTTCCCCAACATCGGGAACAATCTTCCTGCATCTAGCCTGTCCAACCCCATAAGAATTTTGTACGTTTCTATAAGATCCCCTCTCAATCTTCTAAATTCTAGCGAGTATAAGCCAAGTCTATCCAGTCTTTCTTCATATGAAAGTCCTGACATCCCAGGAATCAGTCTGGTGAACCTTCTCTGCACTCCCTCTATGGCTATAATGTCCTTCCTCAGATTTGGAGACCAAAACTGTACGCAATACTCCAGGTGTGGTCTTACCAAGACCCTGTACAACTGCAGTAGAACCTCCCTGCTCCTATACTCAAATCCTTTTGCTATGAAAGCTAACATACCATTTGCTTTCTTCACTGCCTGCTGCACCTGCATGCCTACTTTCAATGACTGGTGTACCATGACACCCAGGTCTCGCTGCATCTCCCCTTTTCTTAATCGGCCACCATTTAGATAATAGTCTGCTTTCCTGTTTTTGCCACCAAAGTGGATAACCTCACATTTATCCACATTATACTGCATCTGCCAAACATTTGCCCACTCACCCAGCCTATCCAAGTCACCTTGCAGTTTCCTAGCATCCTCCTCACAGCTAACACTGCCCCCCAGCTTAGTGTCATCCGCAAACTTGGAGATGTTGCCTTCAATTCCCTCATCCAGATCATTAATATAAATTGTAAATAGCTGGGGTCCCAGCACTGAGCCTTGCGGTACCCAACTAGTCACTGCCTGCCATTGTGAAAAGGACCCGTTTACTCCTACTCTTTGCTTCCTGTTTGCCAGCCAGTTCTCTATCCACATCAATACTGAACCCCCAATACCGTGTGCTTTAAGTTTGTATACTAATCTCTTATGTGGGACCTTGTCGAAAGCCTTCTGAAAGTCCAGATACAACACATCCACTGGTTCTCCCCTATCCACTCTACTAGTTACATCCTCGAAAAATTCTATAAGATTCGTCAGACATGATTTACCTTTCGTAAATCCATGCTGACTTTGTCCAATGATTTCACCACTTTCCAAATGTGCAGGGTATCTTATTGAAACATATAAGATTGTTAAGGGTTTGGACACGCCGACCAGCAATCCTCGTGCACTAGCACTATCCTACACTAGGGACAATTTACAATTTTTACCGAAGTCAGTTAACCTACAAACCTGTACATCTTTGGAGATGTGGGAGGAAACCAGAGTTCCCGGAGAAAACCCACGCGGTCACATGGAGAATGTACAAAGTCTGTATAGACAGAAGCTGTAGTCAGGTTGGAACCCGGTTCTCTGGCGCTGTAATGCAGCAACTCTACCGCTGCGCCACCGTGCCGCCCATTGCTGCACCACTGTGTCTTTCTAACTTACGCTGGGAACAATATCATCGTTAAAAAAATAGGGCAGCATTAGGTTCAAATCCAATAATTTCCTTGTAGACATGTTCTTGAATGTATAATTCCAAAGAGAGCCCTTCAATTTGCATTTTTATAACTCAGTTGTCCACTGGTAGTTATCTAAATCTTTCAATTAGCAGATTATAATTTAGAGTTAATTGGATCAGGCTGAGTTCCATGATTCCCACTCTCTAACAGTAATTACATCAGAGGTATTCCATTGACTGCCTTTTACTCTTCTTTGGCTTTGAGAATGCTTCCAATTCTGTAGCCTTTAAAATAACTGATGAGGTCAAGGTGGGACCCATAGGTTCTCGCATAGGTAAACCAGCATCTGCAGTTACTTGTGTCTATATTCAATTGGACATCTTCTTTTCTTCTTAGGCAGTCATTCAGGATTCAGGATAATTTGCTTCCAGTCCAGTCCTCTGGGTTGTTAAGTGGTGAGAAAGTGGACTGTCACGTGAGATGACATAAAACTAGTGCGACCGGGTGATCGATGGTCGCGTAGACTTGGTGGGAGCAGAAGGCCTGTTTCCAGCATCTTTCAATCAAAAACAAACCTTCTAAAACCCTGTACAACACTACCCAAAGCCCTACCATTCATTGCATAGGTCCTGCCCATGTTAGACTGTCCAAAATGCAACACCTCGCATTTCTCTGTATTAAATTGCTGTTCTTGATGTTACCCTAACAATAGTACATCACCATGTTTCTGTGATGGTCACAATATCCTAATCCCATGTGTGGTTTTCTGCAACAGGAAAAGTTTGGTAGAGGATATATATTTTTGCAGATGTTAGGTGTAGGACCCATTCTCTCGTATGCATATTTAAACATGATGGGGCTTAGTCTTTGAAAGTGGGGCATATGTGCGAGTTTCCTTAAGTGTTACTGTACATCACTTTAGGACATTCTAAGGTTGTGAAATTGCAGAATAGGCCTTGATGATGCTGGCTGCCTTTTTGATGCAGCAACTCCTACACATGCCTTCGATGGTGGGGAGGTCAGTATCCTGATGGACTGGGCAGTGTTCACCACTTTTTGCCATCTTCTTCCTTCCTGGGTGTTCAACTTAATTGTGGTGCATAACATTATGAGCAGCCTAAATAGAATAAATAGAAAGGATGTATTTCCCTTAGCAGAGAGTGTAAAAACGGGTGGGAACCAGGGAGAGAATGCAGAGATTTAAAATCAATAGGAGAATGACTAGGGCAAAGTTGAGGGAAAAAAATAACCGATCAGGGTCTGCAACTCCCTGCTTGAAAGGTGTGTTGGAGAAACCATTCTTGTGGTTAACAAAAGCTATCTTGTGGGTGTGTTCCTGAAGAACAGTGACCTGCCAGGAACAAGCCCAAATGATGGGAAATGGGATTAAGATGGGTGCCTCTTTTTTAACCACCATTAATAAGGTGGACCAAATAAACATAGAATATAGAACAGCGTAGCACAGGAACAGGCCATTCAGCCCACATCTGTGCCAAACATGTTTTTATTTGTCATATGTAGATTAACACAGGGTCAACGGTACAATGAAATGTGTTTGACAAGACAACGGGTCACCTCAGCAATGATATTACAAGGATAAAAATAAGATAAAATAAGATAAGGTAAAAGTGACATTGGCTGGTAAAAGACCATAATAAATAAAATAATCAACTTATATGATGTGTTTATGAGTTCAGAAGCCTGATGGCCTGATGGTAAAAACTGTTCTCAAGTCTGGTGGTACGTGCAGCCATGCTCCTGTATCGCTGCCTGACGGTAACAAGGAGAACAGTCTGCGTGCTGGGTGGCTGTGGTCCTTGATGATGCTGTGTGCCTTCAGTAGGCACTGCCTGTGGAAAATGTCCTGAATGGCCGGGAGACAGTTGCCAGTGATGTGCTGTGCCGCCTTCACCACTCTCTGTAGTGATTTGCGGCTGTGGGCAGAACAGTTCCCGTACCAGACTGTGATGCAGCCCATCAGCAGACTCTCGATGGTGCAACTGCAGAAGTTTGTGAGGATGCTGGTGTTCATGCTAAACTCCCTTAGTCTTCTCAGGAAAAAGAGCCGCTGGCGGGATTTCTTTGTTATTGTGTCCGTGTGCAGTGTCCAAGAGAGGTCCTCAGTGATGTGCTCACCGAGGAACTTGAAGCTGCTGACCCTTTCAACCTCAGCATCACCGATGTGGATGAGGAGGTGTCCACTCCCCTGCTGTCTCCTGTAGTCCACGATCATCTCTTTAGTTTTGCTGACATTGAGAGAGAGGTTATTTTCCTGGCACCAGCTGTTTAGCGCCTTTACCTCCTCTCTATAGGCCGTCTCATTATTGTCTGTGATGAGGCCCAGGATGGTCATGTCGTCAGCAAACTCTAGGATGATGTTGGAGCTGTGCTTAGCAGTACAGTCGTGCGTGAACAGGGAGTACAGGAGAGGACTGAGCACACAGCCCTGTGGTGCGCCTGTGTTGAGGATCAGTGAGGAAGAGGCAGTAATGCCAAGACAAACTTAACAGTCTGCACATAATCCATATCCCGCCATTCACCTGCATTTCCATTACTTTCCTTGATCTTGTTATTATTCTGTGATCCTATGATGACAGCACTGACTACTCCTCAAAAATGTTTCAAAGATTGCAAAGTACATTGAGGCATTGCAAATTGGATGTGAACGCTTTTATAAAATCCTCGTTTCCCCTTTCTTTCCAAGGACTGTTTTGCCAAGCCTTCATTCAAAGTCCCTACCCTATCACCCTGCACCCCGCATTCTCCCCTCACTCCCACATTACTCCCAAGTCATATGTTCTTCTCTGTTGATGCTCAGACAACCCTTCTCATCTGGCAGGTTACAACACCAAATATTTCAGGTTTTTTCGACCTTGGAGGGGAACAAAATGTTGACCAGGGCCTCTTTAAATGTCATCTCACCGGCATGCAGAAACTGTGAACGTTTAAAGCCCTCTTATTTATAAAGCAGCAATTCCCGTAGCTCCCCAGTGCGTTATAATGAGGATGTAACATATCCAGCTCTGTGTGCTATGAATATTGATGCACTGTTCCGCAATTTATGTGAAATGCTAATGAAATAAAACATATCGGGGGGGAAAAAGCACAATGTTGCATATATGCTGCCATGCAGCAATCTTTAAAATATTACTACTAATTTGAGATATATTCTCACATAATCTTTCTTTATTTGCAAGAGTCCCAGAGGAGCAGATTGTAATACATGAAAGTGACTTTATTATCGTTAAGATAAAAGACTTCATCTCTGCAAGCCCTGTGCCTTGTATAAGCCAGTTGAGAGAATCAGTTTATATGGCTCTGCAGAGAACGCAAAATTTATCAATGTTGTTGGTATCTGCTGTAAAATGTGATTATTTTGCCAATGTTTTCTTGCGATTAATTTAACAAAAATCCTCCACAACAAGCAGGTTAACAAATAGCTTAACTGAACGTGTGAGTAATTCTTAAAACCTGATTGAACAAGATTGGGTTTAAAACAGAAGAGACCATTCTGTAAAAAATCAATAAGAATTATTTATTGAATCCATGCCTATAAGTAAGATGAATTACACAAAGCTCTAGCGACTGAACCCTGCAGTGAAAAAGTTTGCACATTGTGATCATTTGCAGCCAATGCAATGGTCTTGTTCATCCAAAGGCATCTCCAGTTTTCCAGGGTACAAAATGGGTGCCTAAGAACCCAATAAAATGATCGAATAAATCAAATGAATTGAGTTTATTGTCATATGCACAAGAACGGTGAGGTACAGGTACAATGAAAATCTTGCTGGCTGCAGCATCACAGGCACATAGACAGGCAACACATTAAACATAAATTATACATCACATTTACAAGACAGTGAAAAGGAAAAAGGCTGAGCACAAATGAGATGTTAGTTCAAAACACAACCAGTAAACAAGTCCATGGTAGGAAATGAAGGGATATGGATCATGTGCAGGCAGATGGGATTAGTTTATCTTAGGTTCATGTTCGGCATAGACAATGTGGGCCAAAGGGCCTGTTCCTGTGCTGTACTGTTCTTATGTTCTAGTGCAAGAGGTGGACCCTAATGTTCAATGGTACTTTATTTGTCACATGTACCGAGGTACAGTGAAATTAATTTTTGTATACATTTCAGTGCAGGTATCACTATACATAAGCAATTGGATACATCTTAGATAAGCATCTCAGATGGAGTACAAGTGTATAGGAGTAGTACACTGAGACAGTATACAATACCCAGATTTGGCGCCAAGTTTAAGTCCCAGTTGTTGTTAAGTGCTTCACTGTTCCGTGTTGCTGCAGGCCGTGGCTTTTTGGATCGGCAACCGATCCAGGCGAGCCCCAGGCTGCTGCCAGGGCCTCCAGCGGTCCGCTCCACCGTCGAGGTGCGCTCTGTTCTGGCTCTCTCCTCTCCAGTCCACGGGGTGAGCGTGGGCCGGGCTCAGCGGCTTGCGGCCTACAACAATCTAAAGCCGCGGTCTCCGGTGAGGAAGAGCCGTTCCTGGACTGACTCTGGACTCTGGTCCTGACCACGGGGGGGAAATGGAGGAGGACTGGCCAAATGTTGTGCCTTCCACCACAGTGATGAATGCTGTGGTGGATGTTCGTGTTACAGTTTTATTGTGGTTGTGTGTTCTTTATTATTGTATCGCTGCAGACAACCCAAATTTCCACCAGCCTGGCTGTGTGGCAATAAATTATATCTAATCTAGGTGCCTCGGAATAATCTTTCGCCGAGCGGCACCACGGGACGACCTTTCTGTTGATGAGATAGGATTAGAGTTTTCCATTCCGTTCAAGAACCTAACATTGTAGGAAACTAGCTGTTGAACCTGGTAAAGTGGGACTTCAGGCTTCCGTACCTCCGTAACAGCGAGAAGAGGTCAGGGCCCACGACGCATATTAGTCAATTGTCCAACAAAGGAAATAGAACTCTCGCCCTTCTCAAGAGAAATGTTCACGCATGTAGTACATCCGTCAAAGAGAATGCCTACAAGTCCTTGGTCAGGCCCAAATGTGGAGCTGTATGGGAAAGTACAACGCCGAGCAGCCCGCTTTGTATGTAATGACTACAAGCGCAAATCAAGCGTGAATAATATGCTGACCTCTCAGATGGGATACCCTAGAACTCCACAGAATCAGGCTACGACATTGCAATTTACAAGGAGATTCACAAAATCACGCCAACAAATCTCCTGTCACCCCAGAGCACCAACGGCCATGAAACAAGACAAAATAACGGTCCCTACATCATCAACGCACTAAATCTCAATAAACGTTGCAACCAATATTCCCTTTACTCAAGGATGATAAGGGAATGGAATAGGTTACCACCCAACACATGTGCTGCTCCCAATGTTAAGTCATTTAAAAAGGGGATTGAGCAACTAGATCTCCTTAACTTGGTCAAAAAGGCCCACTTCAAAATTTAATCACTACTCTACTCACTCCAACCTGCGCGAGATAACTACTGATGAGGTGTTTGCGCAGTAGTCAACCATTCCCAGAACCAGAACCAGATGGTGGGGATCTTCCATGATAGATGCCACATTTTCTGCCTTAGTGCACTGCCAAGCATATTAGCTAACAAGAAGTTTCAGGTCCAAAAACCTGTTCCACCATTCAATCAAAGCACTGTCGACATTTCCATTTAATTTCAACAAAAAAAGACACAAAGTGCTGGAGTAACTCAGCAGAGTCAGGCAGCAGAAAATCTGCAGAACATGGATAGCGATTTTTAGATTTGGGACCCTTGGATGTCGAAATAGGAACAGCTGATGCTGGTTTACAAAAAAAAAGACAACGTGCTGGAATGGGGTCCCAACCCGATACGTCACTTATCCATGTTCTGCCTGACGTGCTGAGTTACTCCAGCTCTTTGCATGTCTCGTTATCCTCAAGGAGCTGAGGACATAAGTTTAAGGTGAGAGAGGAAACAATTAATAGGAACCTGAGGGGCAACTTTTTCACGCAGAGGTTGGTGGATATATGGAATGAGTTGCCAGAGGGGATAATTGAGGCAGGTACTATAACAATATTTAAAAGACATTTGGACAGGTACATGGATAGGAAAAACTTAGAGGGATATATGGGCAAAATGCGGCCAGTGTAGATCTCGGCATGGTCACGTTGGGCCGAAGGGCCTGTCTCCATGCTATATGACTCCATAACAGAAAGCTTTTAAATGTACTAAAGAGTTGAAAGGGTATATGAGCTGAATGTTGAGAAATGCAAAGTGATAGTTGATATTGTTGATAATTCATAGTTTAGTTTATTGTCACCTGTACAGAGGTACAGTGCTGTGAAAAACAGTTTTGTTGCGTGCTATCCAGTAAGTGAAAAGGCTATAAATAATGACATTCAACACACAGATACAGAATAAAGGAATTAACATTTAATGGAAGATAAAGTCGAGTAAAATCTGATAAAAGACAGACCAAGGGTGTGCAATTAGATAGATGGTAGGTCAGGACCGCTCTCTATTTAGTGATCTTGATTAAAAAATAACTGAATGATATCATTCCAAATGAGAACCAGGAATGGAAAGATCTGGCAATATATGCACACAAATCTTTGACTGTGTTACAATAAGTGATAGAGTCCATTCCAAAAGCAAACCACTTCAAGGGTTTTACAACTAAAGCCACTGAGGAGAAAGAGTTGCAATGAGCTATTATATAACACTTAGGTCTCAAGAGGATTATTGCTTCCAATTCTGACCACTGCACACTAGGGCACCAAGGCCATATAAATGGGGATTTACCAAAATAATCCCAGGAATGAAGGACTTCAGTTGTGCAGCAAGACTAGAGTGAGTAGCATTGTTCTCCTTAACATAGAGAAGCTTAACAGATTCAATAAAGGTGGTCAACATTATTAAGGGTTTTAAACGGATAGGGAGAAGAAGCATCAATCATCAGAAGACAGATTTATGCTAATTGGCAAATAAATTAAGGGGAAAATAGAAGAATTTATTTTGCAGGACTTGCAGTCATTTGGACTGCACTGACTGAGAGAACAATGCATCCCATTCAATAGAAAATTGGATAAATACTACAATTAAAACTGGAAGTGTTACTGCACTGCTATTTTCGGGCACCAAGGCCACCTTATTGAATGTAGAGTTTTACAATTCTATGACAACAGATTTACTACCATTTATGTTTAGTGAACTGCTATGGTGCCATTCGTTCTGCAATTATATAAAACCAAATAAATCAAGGACATCCTTTTATTCACCTACCTTTATTTACACTGGCAATGAAGGGGAAAGTGTGAAGGAAGACCTTGTGCAGAGGAATGCTGTTGAACCTGTTTAAAATATACCCATGGCCAACTTTTCTGATTCTTTGCAGATTGGTTAGATGGAGGATGAATGGGTGCCAAGTGCCCTTGTTTACCATTCTAAATAGGTCGGAGCGAGTTTTTCTCAATTCGATCTGACATTTTAAGAAAACAGTCCCCGTGTGGAGCAAATGTAGATGTCTGAAATTCCCAAAAACCAGGGAAGGCCTAAGTACACAAGGTGTTTAAGAAGGAACTGCAGATGCTGGAAAATCGAAGGTACACAAAATGCTGGAGAAACTCAGCGGGTGCAGCAGCATCTATGGAGCGAAGGAAATAGGCAACGTTTCGGGCCGAAACCCTTCTTCAGACCTAAGTCTAGACCTAAGTTAGACCTAAGGCCTAAGTACACCTGATAAGTGTAAAGTGCAATAGAGGAAACGTCAAGTCAAAAGCGGTTTCAAAAAGCCATCCGATTCTTTTACTGCACTGCTAATCTCTTTCATTAGGTTAACGGTACTAGAATTCTCCCATGTAGAGGCAATGCCAAAGTGTAACAGCTGTATGTAACAGCAAAGAGATGCAAGGAGTGGCATGGATGGTAGGTTAGTTTAGTTTAGTTTAGTTTAGAGATACAGCATGGAAACTGGCCCTTCAGCCCACCGAGTCCACGCCGACCAGCAATCACCCGTACACTAGTTCTGTGCTACACACTAGGGACAGTTTGCAAAAGCCAATCAATTTATCTACAAACCTGCACGTCTTTGGAATGTGGGAGGAAACTGGACAAACCGGCGAAAACCCATGTGGTCACAGGGAGAATGTACAAATTCCATACAGGCAGCACCCACAGTTAGGATCGAACCCAGGTCGATGGCGCAGTAAGACAGCGGCTCTACCGCTGCGTCACAGTGCGGCCTGGTATTTCCAAATGTTGTTAAAGAATCATGGAGAGATAATGGTAACACGTTCCTCGGCCCACCGAGTCCATGCCAACCATCAACCATCCATTTGTACTAATCCTACATTAATCATGTTGTAAATGCTAAATTGATTTTCCAGGGTTGCAAATCCACTGCAACCTTGTGAAAGCCTAGTTACTTTGACATGTGTAACAGCAGACATGACTAGGACTAAACTTTTCCCATAATGGTCCAAAAGCAGTTTTGCATGGGAATAACTTACTTTAGTCTTCAAAAACTCATCCACTGTGCAAGATAGAATCATGCCTGCAGTGCCTAGGCAGCTTCTGAAGTGACTATAATCAACCTGAATACAGTGACTTAGAGTCATAACGTCATACAGCGTGGAAGGGGGTGGGAGATTGCAACCTTCACGTGGTCCGCCCTGTTTCGACGAATGCAATCAACCTGGTGTGCACAATCAAGTAAGATCAAAAAGAACAAGTTGTCCTACAACTTTAGGCTGTGCACACCATATGCAAGAAGAAGAAGACAGCGTGGAAATAGGCCCTTCGGCCCAACATGTCCATGTCAACTAGCATGTCCCACCTACACTAGTCCCACCTGCCTGCATTTGCCCCATATCCCTCTAAACCTATCCTTACCTGTCTAAATGTTTCTTAAATGCTGCAATTGTACCTGCCTCAACTACCTCCTCTGGCAGCTCGTTCCATACACCCACCACCTTTTGTGTAAAAAAAAGTTACCCCTCAGGTTTCTATTAAATCTTTCCCTCCTCACCTTAAACCTATGTCCTCTGGTTCTCAATTCCCCTACTCAGGCCAAGAGACTCAAGACCGGTCTATTCCTCTCATAATTTTGTACACCTTTATAAGATCACCCTCATCCTCCTGCCTTTCAAGGAATAAAGTCCCAGCCTGTTCAACCTCCCCCTATAGCTCAAGTTATCAAGTCCTGGCCACATCCTTGTAAATCTGCAAAAACTTAGTGTAGTTTCATTATAAAAAAAGTACATTTTCACTCATGTAAACACAAGATAAAATAGCACCACACAACAGGATTTCCAGACAACAGGCTGAGAAATCCCTTTAAGTTTTCATTATTGCCATCGATTTAAAAATGCAAGAAATATTTCTTACATTTTCTCTTTGTGCTTTTCATACCCTCTCGAACATTGGACGGCACAGTGGCATAGCTGGTAGAGCAACTGGCTCACAGTGTCAAAGATCTGGGTTCAGTCTTGATCTCGGTGCTGTCTATGTAGAGTTTGCATGGTCTCCCTGTGACCACATGGGTTTTCTCCAGGTGCTCCAGTTTCCTCCCACATGCTAAAGGCGTACGGGTTTGTAGGTTAAGTGGATGTGAAAGTGGAATAACATAGAACTAGTCTGAAGAGGCGATCAATGGTCGCTGTGGACTGGTGGGTCGAAGGGCCTGTTTCCATGCTGTATCTTTCAATCAAAAAATTGTTTATAGCACAGGATCAGAGCCTCATCCACAATGTCTGTTCCAAACATGATGTCAAGTTAAACAAATCTCCTCCACCTGCACATGAATCATATCCCTGCATATGCATGTATGTATCCAAAAGTCTCTTAAATGCCACTATCGTATCTACCTCCACCACCACCCCTAGCAGTGCCTTCTAGCCACCCACCACTTTGTGTCAAAAATATGTGCTACACACCTCCTTTAAATTTCCCCACTCACCTTAAAGCTATGCACTCTAATATTTGAAATTTCCACCCTGAGATAAAGATTCTGGCTGTCTATCCTCTGTACGCAGGAAAAATGTTCCAAATGTTGGTCGAGTCCAGAACCAGGGGCCGCAGTCTTAGAATAAAGGGGAGACCATTTAATACTGAGGTGAGAAAAAACCTAACAGAATCAAGAGACATGGGGAAAAAGCGGGAACAGGGTGCTGATTCTGAATGATCAGCCATGAATCTGGCCTCTACTACCTTCTGCCACAGAAGGTAGTTGAGGCCAGTTCATTGGCTATATTTAAGAGGGAGTTAGATGTGGCCCTTGTGGCTAAAGGGATCAGGGGGTATGGAGAGAAGGCAAGTACAGGATACTGAGTTGGATGATCAGCCATAATCATATTGAATGGCGGTGCAGGCTCGAAGGGCCGAATGGCCTACTCCTGCACCTATTTTCTGTTTCTATGTCTATGTTTCTATGAATGGCGGTGCTGGTTCAAGGGGCCGAATGGCCTACTCCTGCACCTACTTTCCATGTTTCTATGACATGCTTGGCCAGACCTGCAGATCATGGAACATCCTAATTTCCCACAGATACATGAATTTTCCTGTGTTGATGGCTCAATTCATGATATGTTGCCATTTTCTCATTCATAATCTTTCAAAAACAAAAACATTTGCTTTTTTTTGCCAAGCTTAAAATACCTTACGTCTGATCAATAGAGAAAGATATTAACCCTGAATACTAATGGCGAATGGCTGAGGGCCACAATTATCACTGACCTCTAAATAACTTTGAGACTTATGATTAGGAATCATAGTTAAAAGATACAACAAGGAAACAGACTGTGCAGCCTATTGAGACTGTGCTGTCCAGCAACCAACCATTTTCACAATTCCCATTACTTTTTATATTTCCCTTTTCCCCATAATTTTTATCTACTTCCATAGTCCACTATTCATGTACACATTTTAGAAAATGTTACAGTGTCAATTAACCAACTAATCTGCACATATTTGCAATGTGGTAGGAAACCAGAGCAACCAGATGAAACGCATGCGGTCACAGGGAGGATGTACAAACTACACATGAACAGCACCGGACGTCAGGATTGAACCCATTTAGTTATAGTTTTTAGTTTTAGAGATACTCGCGAAACAGGCCCTTCAACCCACCGAGTCAGCGCCAACCAGCGACCCCCACACATTAACACTATCCTACACACACTAGGGGACACTTAACATTTATAGAAAGCCAATTAACCTACAAACCTGGGCGTTTTTGGAGTGTAGGAGGATCTCGAAGATCTCAGAGAAAACGCACGCGGTCACGGGTAGGATGTACAAACTCCGTACAGACAGCACCTGTAGCCGGGGTCGTACCCGGGTCTCCGGCGCTGCAAGCGCTGTAAGGCAACTACTCTACCGGTGCGCCACCATGCCGCCCCTACACTTTCTCCAACACTACAGGGCAATGGTCTAACCAGCTGTACCTCGGCGCTGTTCCCTGCCGCCTCCTCCTTGAGAATTTCATACCATAGCCAATTTGATTCCTTGCAGCAAGACAATGGGATCTTTAATCGTGTAATTGGATTACATGGGTTTTTGAGAGAAGTCCTCTCAAAAACAAGCCAAACAAAATGTAGCCAATTGTCAAAGATGTCAAATATCAGAATACTTCTAACATTCAAAAACATTCAGAAATAATCTAAAACTATAAAATCATGTCTTTATTTAAAACCTTATGAATACATATGCCAACCTGTTAATTTAATCAAAATATTTACGAGGATGTTGCCAGGGCTTGAGGGCCTGAGCTATAGGGAAAGGTTGGGCAAGCTAGGACTTTATTCCAAGGAGCGCAGGAGGCTGAGGGGCAATCAAATAGAGTTGCATAAAATTATGAGGGGAATAGATAAGGTGATTGCACAGAGTCTTTTTCCCTTATGGTTAGGGAATCAAAAACCAGAGGGTGTAGTTTTAAGGTGCCGGATTTAATAGGAACCTGAGGGATAGCTTTTTCACACAGAGGGTGATGAGTGTATGGAACGAGCTGCCGGAGGAGGTAGTTGAGGCAGATACTATAACAACATCTAAAAGGCATTTGCACAGGTACATGGAGAGGTTTAGATGGATATTGGCCAAAGCAGGCAGGTGGGACTAGTGTAGATGGAGCATCTTGATCGGCATGTACAAGTTAGCCTGTTTCCATGCTGTACGACTCTGACACTATATCTAAATTTATTAAATAATTTTATATACACTTTTGTTAACATAATTCCTTTAGTCTGAGTATCAATAAATCATTGAGATATACAGCACAGAAACAGATTCCTTTGGCTCATCTCATCGAAGCCAGCCATGAGGTCTATCCTCACTAATCCATTGCTGCTGATTGCCTACATTGAAATCAGCATAGAAGCACTTCCTACGCCCATTCGAAACTCGTTCCAAGTGGTGGGAAAATATGAATTTAGATACTAATATATAACTTAAGAACATGAGGTGACAACTCAACACTTCATGCCTGCTCTGCCGTTTAATGAGATCATGGCTGGCATCGACTCAATCTTCTTGCATACCCCAGGTAACTTTACAGCCACTTGCATATTAGGAATCCATCTATCACTGCCTTTATATATTCTAAGTCACTTCTCCACCACCTTTCGGAAAGAGCTCCAAAGGTCACGAGCCTTCGAGTGAAAATATTTCTTCACAACTCTCTTCAGTGCATGGCTCATTATTTTTAAACAGTGACCCCCTGATTCTAGCTTCGTACACAAGACCAAACAGTCCTCTCCACACCTTGTCTTCCCCTCTCAGTTTTCTATGGTTCAATCAAACTGCCATTCATTCTTCTTAACTGCCACAGATACAAGCCTAAACTGTCCCAACCTCTCCTTATCACCCATTCAAGATGCTGGAATCTTGAGCAAAAAAACAAAGTGCTGGAGGAACTCAACAAGTCAGGCAGCATCTGGGGGAGGAATGGACAGTCGGCATTCCATGTCGGGACTCTTCTAACAGACTGCTCAGTCAGAAGATGGGACCCGACCTGAAACGTCGTTTGTCTATTCCCTCCACAGATACTACCTGGCCCACTGAGTTCCTCCTACACTTTGTTATTTGCATCCATTCCAGGTGCACAGAGAGAATGACCACCATTCAGCACCCTTACTGGATAGGAGAGAACAACATCAGTTAGGAAAGCAACTGCAAATAGCTGACTCCCAAGTTCAGGGGTTTTGCGATAAAATCTTGTATTTGATAAAGGTTATAATGGAAAATGCTTAGATCTACTGACAAAATCTAGTCCAGGATGATTCTCCTTTCAAAACAATCTGCAAATTCAATTTTCAACACAAGAAATTAAGCACAGGGAGGTAAAAATAATGGTCCCTTTCCTGCATGTGGAGTAATATGACAACTCTATGACACAATGCATGTTTTGGGATAATTATGGGAGTTTAGGGTCTAGCGTATCTCCGAAGGTTTAAGAACAGATGTTTCACAGCAATGTGGTGAATATACAAAATCTTATTAAATAGATGAATCAGTAGAAGGTGCTATAGATTCCTATTCACTTACAAGTGGAAAATGATTAGTTTTTAGGGAGCATTCTTTCCATCTGATCAGTCCATCGAGACAAAAGCCTCCTAGAAATATCAAATAGCTGATGTATCATTTTTTATTTCTATGTGGATAATTTTGCTATAGTATTTTATACAGAGCCCAAGTCCCGACAGTTTACTGCAAGAGCACATTTTGGATGTTTAGAATGACTATGTTCAGCAATATTATTGCTTTCTTTGTGCGATTCAAACGAGAAGCAATTTGGAAAATTCAACAGCAGCTGAATCTGAAATTTTCTAGCTCCTTGATGCTTCTGGAGTTCATATCTTTCTCTGTTTTTCTTTCTGTGTCTGACAATTTTCTGCTCTCTCTTGTAGCGGTTTACTGTAAAATGTTACAGGGATGCCTTAAAAAAGATGCTCAGCTTTCAACAAATGTGGTGCAGCGGTAGAGTTGCTGCCTTCTAGCTCCAGAGACCTGGGTTCGAACCAGACTACGGGTGCTGTCTGTGCGGAGTATGTACGTTCTCCACGTGGGTTTTCGCTGGGTGCTCCGGTTTCCTCCCACACTTGAAAGGTCAGTAAGCTAATTGGCTTTTGTAAAAAAAATTGTAAATTCTCCCCAGTGTATAATATTGTGCTAGTGTACGGGATGATCGCTGAGCAGCGTGGACTCGATGGGCCAAAGGGCCTTTCTGCGCTGTATCTCTAAAATCTGAAGTCTAAATCGTTTGAACGTGCAAGCATAATTATAATTGATCCCAAGGTATTTAATTACGGTCAGTATAATACTACTTCACTCCAGAAAGTTTCCAACAGAACTAATTGCCATCAGTTAATGACCTTGCAGTTTGAATGAGACTCAAAGGATAAATTAGTTTTAGTTTTAGAGATACAGCATGGAAACAGGCCCTTCGGCCCACAGAATCCGAGCTGACCATCGATCACCCGTTCACACTAGCTCTATGTTAGGCCACTTTCTCATCCACTCCCTAATAATAATAATAATGGATGGGATTTATATAGCGCCTTTCTAATACTCAAGGCGCTTTACATCGCATTATTCATTCACTCCTCAGTCACACTCGGTGGTGGTAAGCTACTTCTGTAGCCACAGCTGCCCTGGGGCAGACTGACGGAAGCGTGGCTGCCAATCTGCGCCTACGGCCCCTCCGACCACCACCAATCACTCACACACATTCACACACATTCACACACAGGCAAAGGTGGGTGAAGTGTCTTGCCCAAGGACACAACGACAGTATGCACTCCAAGCGGGATTCGCACCGGCTACCTTCCGGTTGCCAGTCGAACACTTAGCCCATTGTGCCATCTGTCGTCCCATAGACACACCAAGGGAATTAACAGACCCGCACTTTGGAATGTGGGAGGATTCCACCCCGGTGTGAGCAACCGGAGAAAGCTCACGTGGTCACAGAGGGATCGTGCAAACATCGATACAGACAGCACCCGGATGTCAGGGTCAAACCAAGGTCTCTGACATTCTGAGGCAGCAGTTCTACCAGCTGCGCCACTGTGCCGCCAAATTTAGACTTTAGATTCTGCCAGAATCCCCACCATTCACACCATCAATTGAGTCACCATTCACACCATCAGTGTAGTCAATGGTGGGGAATCTGTCTCAGAAAAGCACCCAACAGAACCATGGACTTGTCCCATCCATCCCATTCCATCTTCTTCCCACTCCTGTCTGGCAGAAGGCATCGAAGTTTGAAAGCGCACACCACCAGACTCACAAACAACTTCTTCTCTGATCAGGCTTCTGAACAGTCCATTCATGAGCTAGGGTTACTGTGTGATTCACCTCTACACTATTGCAGACTTTGACCATGGAATTGTTACACTACATTCTGCACTCTGTAACTTGCCCTTTGCTCTACTTATTCTATCTGAGTTTGACTTCTTCTTCTCCTTGCGAATGAAACATAAACCAAAGGAATAGTTAGATCTTAAGCCGGGTGTTGAGCAGCCAGGTTAATGTCTCTGTTGGCGACAATGTCTGCCTGGCCCTGAGCTCCATTTGGTGGGTGGTAGAGCGGGCACCCGGAGATGACATGGTTGGCTGTCTGTTGTTCTGCTCCGCATTCACAGGCTGGGCTCTGGCGGAGCCCCCATCTCCACATGCTGGCATTGAAACGCTCAACTCCAGTACCATGTCTGTTGAGCTTCACCCATGCTCCTCTGGGGCGGTCAGACCCTGGACAGATTTTATCTGGTGAAGAGATGTAGCTGTGTAATGGAGATGAGGTTGGCTCCCACTCGTGTGACCACTTGGTGGCTATCCAGTGTGAGTATGACTTGATTGTACTTATGTGTAGTATTATCTGATCTGTTTGGAAAGTGTACATAACAAAGCTTTTCACTGTACCTAGACCTGAACTTAAACATATAACCCATTGCACCAATGCAGGCCGCAGATGGACTTTTTGTCAGTTCTGCTTCCCCGCTCATGGCCCACACTCTGCAGGTCACAGCTCTTCAGGAACAATTTAAGTAGAGTTTAGGTCTCTGTCACCCATTCAGACACTGAGTTTCGGATTCCTATGACGTTGAGTAAAATATTATTTTTTCTCTCGGCCAATGCTTCCACTAATTGTGGTGGCGCAGCTGGTAGAGCTGCTGCCTCACAGCACCAGGGACCCAGTTTCGATTCTGATCTCAGTTGCTGTCTGTGTGGAGTTTGCATGCTCTACCAGTAACCACCTGGGTTTCCTCCAGGTGCTCCGGTTTCCTCCCACATCCCAAAGCAGGCAAATTGGCCTCTATAAATTGTCCCTAGTGTGGAGGAAGTGGACGCAAAATTGGATGCAAAAGATCTAGAACTAGTCTAAACAGATCTGTGGGCTGAAGGGCCTGCTTCCATGCTGTATCTTTCAATCAATCAATCTGCCAATATGGGAAATATTAATGTTATGGTTTTACTCCATCTGGCATTTTTTGGAGGTATTATTTTTTTGTTGCCCTTTTGGTTCCTGTACTTCAGTCTGTTTCATACATCTGCTTCATTTTGTAGACTGAAGTCAGAATGTTTTTCTCCTGCACAGGGCTTTGAAGTATATACTCTGTAAAATTGGTGCCACTTTCTCTGTAGCTGCTCAGCTCTGAATGTCATTAGTTGCACAGGTTGCCGCTGCGTAAAACTCTCATAAAGCGTCAGAAGTCAGGAATGCTGGAGGGAGAAGGGGAGTGGGGAAAAAGAGGCATTTTTTGGATTGCCTCTCTTTTTTCACTTTTATTTATTTCCAATGCCAGTTTTTCCAATTGCAGGGCCTGTTCAGAGGGAATTAATTGACCACAGGATTACAGTGGTTGGAATTTGGAATTCAGATTAAAAAGTACATTGGCCTTTGTCTTGAGATGGGTTTAAAATGCAAGAATGGAGACATCTTGCTCCAATTATATACTGTAGGTCCCTGGTGAGATTACATTTGGATTTTTTGTGTACAGGTCTGGTCTTCCTACCTAAAGGAGAATATGTTTACAATTGAACGAGTGCAGTGAAAGGTTACCAGATTGATTCCTGCAATGGTTGGTTTGTCAGATCAGGAGAGATTAAACAGATTCGGCTGATATTCTCTTGAGCTAAGAAGAATGAGAGGTAATTTCATTGAAATGATTAAAATTCTTTTAGAGAGGCTGTAGTGATGATGTGTTGGGTTGCCGTGTCAAGATACGGGTTCAGCCAAAGGACTGGACAAATTGTGTGCCTTCCACCACAGTGATGAATGCTGTGGTGGATGTTTATGTTAAATTCTTATTGTGTTTTTGTGTGTGTTCTTTATAATTGTACCGCTGCTGACATATTCATTTCACTTGCACTTTATGTGTAATGTGACAAATAAACCGTATTGTATTGTATTGTATTGTATTTGGGATAGACACAAGATGAAATATTTTCACTTAGACAGTAGTGAATCTTTGGAATCTCAACCAGTGAATATTTTGCAAATACAATCAATATTTACATACTAAACATCTCACTGAAACTTTACTGTGGAAGTTTTCAGATATTTAGTATGAAAATATTGATCATGGATAGACAATAACACAAAATATAGATGATTTAGATGTTCTTCTGGCATGATTGTGCAAAAAAATAATGAATTTGATTATCTTGAGAGTGGCTGTTTCTGGATTGTGATCGATTGGAATGTGGCCGCAAAATTTATGATTTAAGCCCCTATCGGCAGGCAAGACACGGCCGATATCGTATCGGGGCCTAAATAACATTTTTCGCATCATCAGATTATAATGAAACCACACCAAAAAGCAAGAAAAGATGTTAAATAAATGACATTCATTTTGTTTTGTCCTGCACTTGCGATCCATGATGTTGAAGGAGTTGAAGGCATTAGAAGTTGCGTTTAACTTCAATACAGCGATGCAATCACGCAGCAACTTTTTTTTTAAATGGGGGCGGGATCGCAGATCAATTTTTCTTCATCAGCTTGAAGTCCGAGCAAATTTCTCCCGACAACCAATATAAAACCTGCATTTTAATCCCGCCCTCCCCAACAGCCTCCGGAATCGCACGCACATGCAGTGGGCAGATCTGGAGCGCTGCTGATGGTAGGGTTTTGTATCAACGCTAAGCTATACGGATAGGATGGCCAATGGAACTAACCCAGAATGCTAAGATGGTCAGCATGGACAAAGTGGGCCAAAGGGCCTGTTTCCATGCTGTACGGATGTATGACTATGTAATATATGAAGAGCTTGAGTCAGATAGGAAAGGATCATTCCAGTAAAGGTTACTTCAGCATATGCGAATGAGATGAGTAGAAGGAAAAACTGACAAAAGGAGATAAAGAGAGGTAGATGGATCATAAATACTAAAACAATGAAAACAATTACCACATTTATGGACTATCTGGATGCGCACCTGAATCAACAAAGTACAGCAGGCTACAGACTGGTTAATGGGATTGGAGTAGATCTGTACTTGATGATCAACATAGACATGATGGGCTGAAGGGCCTGTTGTATAATTCTATGATTCTAAACCTGCATAGCCTGAATGACCTGTTTCTATAGGTACAATTTAGCTAAAAAGATCTTGCCCTGTAAAGGCTTCATCAGATGTCACAAATTTTTTGTAAAGTCCTTTATTGTTGTATTACAATATTTTACAGTTCTCTTCACTTTGTTTCAGTTTGGTATTGGGAGATCTCAGAAGTAAAGTTAGGGTAATGGTGGTTGTGGATGGGATGATAGTGAACTTGGGAGGGTATGGAGGTGATGTGTATTCTGAGCTTCTCACATTGTGAGATATCACCCTGTATCTGGTGCTGTTCATTACTTAAATCGATAAGTATCTGAAATCCATACTTGGCAAAAGTGATTCTACAATATACAATATCACCCGCCTCAAATGAAAATCTCACAGTCATTTGAAACGTACCTTTGAGAAAGAAATGGTTTTGTAATTTTAAAACTTACCCATTACAAATATAATAAAAAAATATTAGTTGGTGAACACTACAAAGTTAATGTGTAACCTTCTGTGCATTTCAAGAATGCATCTGGGTTCTAATTCATTCTTAATCATTCATTATAGCAGAACAAATGGTTATTTACAAACAATATTAATAGGCCCAATCTACCCGACCCAGGATAACTCTGATCCATATAGAAACATAGAAACATAGAAAAAATAGGTGCAGGAGGAGGCCATTCGGCCCTTCGAGCCAGCACCGCCATTCATTGTGATCATGGCTGATCGTCCCCAATCAATAACCCGTGCCTGCCTTCTCCCCATATCCCTTGACTCCACTAGCCCCTAGAGCTCTATCTAACTCTCTTAAATCCATCCAGTGATTTGGCCTCCACTGCCCTCTGTGGCAGGGAATTCCATAAATTCACAACTCTCTGGGAGAAAAAGTTTTTTCTCACCTCAGTCTTAAATGACCTCCCCTTTATTCTAAGACTGTGGCCCCTGGTTCTGGACTCGTCCAACATTGGGAACATTTTTCCTGCATCTAGTTTGTCCAGTCCTTTTATCATTTTATATGTTTCTATAAGATATCCCCTCATCCTTCTAAACTCCAGTGAATACAAGCCTAGTCTTTTCAATCTTTCCTCATATGACAGTCCCGCCATCCCAGGGATCAATCTCGTGAACCTACGCTGCACTGCCTCAATCACAAGGATGTCCTTCCTCAAATATGCTATAAAAATCTGCCCTGTTATCTGAACACCATACATTGGACAATTTTACTTATGCCTCTCTGTCCCATCATACAGATTTCCCTGTGCCTGGGAAAGGTAGTTGGCAATGTGATGAAAACAAACATTTGGTGATGAACAAAAGCACAAAAGAAGGCCCAGCCCAAATTCTAATCACCGTAAAGTCAAAAATAGATCCCAGTCAAAGGTACAAAACATCATTTTGGAATATTATTGACAGGGGATTCTAGTTAACAGTTACATTCGAACACAGTGGAGACTAAGATCACAAAAGATTTGAAAGTCTATAACTGAAGCCCCTTTCCTTTACGAAAGACACAAAATGGCGAACTCAGTAGGTCAGGCAGTATCTCCGGAGAACATGCATAGGTGACGTATCGGGTTGGGATCTTTTTCCCCTTTTCTTAACCTTCCTTATCCCCTACTCCACCCCCATCCTTTCCTCAACCATTCAGGAGTAAATTTTCATTTGGGATTAGAAGTAATTGTTTCCAAAATGCTGCCATGTTTTTTAAAGGTAAGTATATATTGACTGCAGCCAGAGTCCTGTTTTAGTGCAGTTCTGCTCATTGCAAGTATTATTTGAAATAGCAGGAGAACAGGGGCAGTGTTTGTTCTTCGTAAGATTGAATTTAAACGATAAATTAAAGTAACAATAATTCTGTTTGCAGCTAATAATGTAAGCTGCACATTATATGTAATGAATGTATGTGGACTAAAGAGCACACGCTCACAAAAACAACACACATAACAACCCACACACACATACCTTTTCAAGTGACTGCGTATGATTTATGAAATGTTCTCGACATCCATAAATCACATTTTTCTCCTTCAAACTCAATGGGGTTTCCAGTCTACAAGGACGAACAGATGTTGGAAATTGGGGCATAAAACTATCCTTAGGCCAAAGGCCAAATAGGCCTTTGGTCTCCAGGGACCACGTGCTAATATGCTTAGGAAGATTATTTTTGTGCTAAAATTCCAATGGTGCTTGTCATGAAAGGAAGGTTCTGACTAACTCATATTAATGAACCTTTTTTTTTCACCAGAGGATCAAGTCAGTTTGATGGTTGCATTCATTTTTAAAATTGCAAACTATTTTATAAAAGGAACTAAACTCTAATCATAGTATTTAGTGTCTTTGATACTGTAAAACTTCTTAAGGCTTTCTGTAGAGCATTAGCGAGTGGAACTTGTGTCAGAGTCATCTGTGAGATATTATGATAACGTCCGTATGTTTGGACGGGCAGGTTTAAAGGAGCAGTTTGACAGGAGTGGAAGGTTAAGGTTTAGTTTAGTTTATTGTCACGTTTACCGAGGTACAGTGAAAAGCCTTTGTTACGTGATATCGAGTCAAGGGACAGTCAGTGGGGAAGAATTTCAGAACATAGGGTCTTTTATTGGAGGCACAGTCATCAATGATGGAGCAATATATTTCAGGGTTAAACAATAAACTGGAGGAGTTCAGGATTGTCAGGGAGTTATTGGGCTGGGGGTGATTTCAGAGGAGACAAAGGGAAAGGCCATGGAAGAAATTGAAAGCAAGGGCAAGATATGGAACTACTGAGGTTTCTGTTAACCAGGACCAACAGAGGAAATGAAACACAATAATTATAGCATCCTGAAGCCGCAGTCTCCGGTGGGAGGGTGGCCGATTCTGGCACTCCAGGTCGCGGAGTGTGTTCGGCCGTCCTGACGTCAGAGTTTCGATCATCCCAACGAGAGCGCCTGTACATCTGGCTGTCCGTAGCGGCGACTATGGAGGGTCCATGGCCCCCATCCACGGATGAACAAGGGAGGAGGACTGACTGAACTTTGTTGCCTTCCACCACAGCGGAGAATATGTGGTGGATGTTTGTGTTAAATTCTATTGTGTACTGTGTGTTCTTTTTTTAATTGTATCACTGCATGGCAAATTCTTTTCACTATGCCTTGGTTGCTGCATGTGATGAATACATTTGTATTGTATTGTAATTGGGGTGGTGAATGGGGCACTTCTAGCTAAGAGACACCAGAGATTGCAGATGCTGGAATCATTTATTTTAAAAAACAAACAACTGGAAGAGCTCAGTGGGTCAAGCAGCATCTGTGGTGGGAAAGGGATAACTGAAGTTTCGGGTCAAGACTCTGCATCAGGACTCAGGGTGTGGAGGGGAGATAGTTAATATTTAGAAATGAGGAGGAGGGGCAGGAAGGTGATCGGTACAAGCATGGACAAATGGAATCAGGTCGGGTGGAGGAAAGGTAAGTGTTGAAACTGAGACTGGAAGGTGTTAGATGGCACCAGGTAAGGAAGGACAATGGGCAAATGAACCAGATTGGGGGGGGGGGGGGGGGTAATGTGGGGAAGGGGAAACCATGTGTCTTGGAGAAAGAAGGGAGGGGAAAGCGGGGGAGGGTGATGGAGGGGGAAGGGATACAAGGTGAACAAAGAGAGAGACCCTGGATATACTGGAGGGATTGTAATAGGAACTGAGGAAGAGTGGGTTACCTGAAAGTCCCGTGAATGTGTAGTTTGTTGTGGTTTTTATATTGTTTTTAGCTGTGTATATTCAGATTCAAACTTTATTGTCATTGTGCAGTGTACGGTACAGAGACAACGAAATGCAGTTAGCATCTCCCTAGAAGAGCGACATAGAATATGAGGGGGGGGGGGAACTTTTCGGTCTCTTCCCTGTACGGGGGGACCCGACTTTTCCCTGTCGGGTCTCCGTTGTCGTTGGGGCCTTGCACCGTGGAGCGACTTGCAGCCGGAACGACCTGGGGGCTCCAGTCGCGGAGCCTGCGGACTCACCATCGTAGAGCTGGCCGGCTTCGGAGCGTGGAGAGCTGTGGTGGCGAGCTGCTGCGGCCCGACTTCGGAGCGCGGAGGCTCCAGCCACAGGTCCGGTGGACGGTGACATCGGGAGCTCGCGGGTCCCTGGTGGGGGACTGCTTTTCGGAGCTCCCACAATGGCAACTTCTCGCCCGGCGTGGCTTTAACGGCCGCGGGACTTGCCATCGCCCGCCGGGGGCTTTAACATCGGGAGAGGATGGAGAGCAGGGGAGAGACAAGACTTTGCCTTCATCACACGGAGGAGGAGATTCACTGTGATGGATGTTTGTGTGAATTGAAGACAGAGAGCAGGTGGTCTTCAGAGCGATGGCCTAGTCTACACTTGGTCTAGCCGATGTAGAGGAGGCTAGATCGTCAGCACCAAATTCAATGTAACATGTGGGAGGAGGTGCACGTCCGAATCTCTGCCTTACCTGGGAATGATTGAGTGAATCAGGGAATCAGGGAGAGAGCCGTCCCTTCAGAAAGCTGAAAGGGAGGGAGGGGGAGGGAGGGAGGAGATATGGCTGGTGTTCTTATTTCAAAATTCCAAAATCTGCAGTATTGTATACATTTATAAATGTGATGATGGAAACTTCCTTTTTGAAATGCTTCTGCCATTGCATTAACTCATACCATGTTCCATTCCCACGTCTCCTGGGTTCGATCCTGACCGCAGATGCTGGCTGTGTGGAGTTTGCACATTCTCCCTGTGACCATGTGGGGTTTCCCTGTGTGCTCTAGTTTCCTCCCGCATCCCAAAGACATTGGGGTTTGTAGGTTAATTAGCCTCTGTAAATTGCCCCTAGTGTGTAGGGAGTGATTGGGATAACATCGAGTTAGTGTGATTTTGGGTGATCAATGGTCGGCATGGGTTTGAGGGCCGAAGGGCCTGTTTCCATGTTGCTTTTCAATCAATCATCGTGGTACAGTGAAAAACTTTTGTTGCATGCTGATCGGTCAGCAGAAAGACAATACATGATTACAATGAAACCATCAACAGTGTACAGATACATGTTACAGGGAATAACATGAATAACAATTAGTGCAAGATAAAGTCCTATCAAGGGTAGCCCAATGGTCTCCAATGAGGTAGATAGAAGCTCAGGACTGCTCTCTGGTTGTTGGTGGGGTGGTTCAGTTCCCTGATAACTGCTGGGAAGACTGACTTTAGACTGACTGTCTTTTATCCAAACCACGTGGGTATATCAGTGTATAGTGTAAAAGAGAAAATAAACAAGTGCACAAGTCAGTCTGAAGAAGGGTTCCGACCCAAAATGTCGCCTATTCCTTTTCTCCAGAGATGCTGCCTGACCCAGTGATTTACTCCAGCATTTTGTGTCCATACTTGGTCTGAATGTGGATCCCAGGAGCTGTGAGACAGTAACTGTACTTGCTGTACCATGTTTCTGCCATGTGGTTAATGATGGGTACACATTGTTCACACTTGAACAAAATCTGTGGTTTTTGTGGATATGCTCTGTAGCTTTCTGCTGGAGTGGAAACGTGACCACTTCCTATGAGAGTGGAAATGAGTTTGGTTTTAAGCCACAGATTAGTTTTTGCAAGTCTTGGTTTTTTTAAATTAGAGCTTTGAACATTATGATCAAGAAAGCACACAACGCCTCCTCTTCCTTAGTATGCTTAGGAAGTTCAGCATGTTCCCTGCAACTCTCACCATCTTCCACTGATCCACCATAGAAAGCATTTTATCGGGATGCATCACAGCGTGGTTTGGGCACAGCTCCATCCAAGACCACAAGAAATCGCAGAGAATTGTGGGCGCAGCCCAGACCATCACACAAACCAACCTCTTTTCCATTGACTCCATTTATTCCTCATGCTGCCTTGGCAAGGCCACCAGCATAATCAAGGAAAAGACTCACTCCAGCCATTCCCTCCTCCCCTCTCCCATCAGGCAAAAGGTATAGAAGTGAGAAAAAGCACACCAGATTCAGGGATAGTTTCTTCCCAGCTATTATCAGGCAACTGAAGCATCCTATCATCAACTAGAGAGCAGTCCTATCTCATTGGAGACCCTTGGACCATCTTTCATCGGACTTTACCTTGCACTAAACGTTAATCACGTTATCCCCTTAATCATGCATCGGGTACACTGTGGATGGCTCAATTGTGATCATGTATTGTCTTTCTGCTGACTGGATAGCACACAACGAAAGCTTTTCATTGTACCTCGGCACACGTGACAATAAACTAAACAGTACAGGAACAGCCCCTTCGACCCACTATATTAGTGCCAAGCATGATGCCCGATAAAGTAATCACCTCTGCCTGCACGTAACTACATGATCTAGATGTTATGCTGCCAGTGAGCTCCTCATCCTCATAAATATCACACACACGCTGCACTATTGCCCCCCTTTTTTTTTTAAAGTGAAGAATTCTGAGTAAACCATTAAACATAATTACACTGCTCAGTTATAACTTTAGTTGGATTCGAGAAGTAAAGTTGTGAATCCAGTTACATTAAATCATTTAATTGAAACGAAAGCGTAAGAAGGAACTGCAGATGCTGGTTTATACCGAAGATAGACCCAAAATGCTGGAGTAACTCAGCGGGACTAACAGCATCTATGGAGAAAAGAGCTGGAACCCTTCTTCAATCAGAAGAAGGGTTCTGACCCGAAAAGACACCTATCCCTTTTTGGCCAGAGATGCTGCCTGACCTGCTGAGTTACTCCAGCATTTTGTCTATATTTTTAAATAAACTAATCACTTCTGCCTGCATGTGATCCAAATCCCTCCTTTCCCTGTGTATCCATGTGGCTAAATAAAAGCCTCTTGAACACCATTATCATATCTGTCTTCCACATCAGCAGTGTGTTCCAGGCATGTAACACTCAAATATTACCCAGCACATATCCTCTAAACCTAGCCCTTCTCACCAAGTTATGCCCTCAACTCTTTAACATTTCCACCCTGAGAAATCGTTTTTGACTGTCTACCCTATCTATGCCTTTCATAATTTCATAACTAGTTTCATAATTTTAGGTCTCTCCTCAGCTTCTGATGCTGCAGAGAAAACAGTCCAAGGGAATTAGATTTTTTTTCATCTCCTCTCTCACTTTTGATAACCGAAAGACTCCTCCATGTCACGATGCCCAAGGCAGGCATTCATTTTTATACTGCTCTGCAGGGACTCAGACTGGCAAGCTACCTCTCCTCAGATCATCTGTATGTACTCAGTGCCATCTATTAGAAATCTCCTCGACACCAGTGTTCTCTTCAGGTCATGTCCCACGTTCCTCTTACATCTCCTATGCTCTATAGAAACATGTTCTTCCATCACGTCTCTTCCCCACTTTAGCCAAACAACCTCTCTGGTTTGTGCTGCACCAAGACTGTCTTTTTTGCAAGAAAATAAATTTAGTTTAGAGATGCAGCACGGAAACAGGCCCTTCGGCCCACCGGGTCTGCGCCGACCACGATCCCCGTACATTAACACAATCGTACACACTCTAGGGACAATTTACATTTATGCCAAGCCAATTTACCTACATACCTGTACATCTTTGTAGTGTGGGAGGAAACTGAAGATCTCGGAGAATACCCACGCAGGTCACGGGGAGAACGTACAAACTCCGTACAGACAGCACCCATAATCAGGATCGAACCTGGGTTTCCGGTGCTGCAAGCGCTGTAAAGCAGCGACTCCTCCACTGTGCCGCCCTGATCATTGTCAAACTCCCCTATTTACAACTAGTTGCAAAGACACTTGGCTGGGTACATGGATATGAAAGGTTTAGAAGGATATGGGCCAAATTTGGGCAAATGAGACCAGTGTGGATGGTGCATTTCAAATGGCATGGACAAGTTGAATGAATAATTTATTGTCACATGTGACAAGTCACCGTGACATTTTTTGTTTTGCATACCCGAGGCATGCAAATAGTCGCCACATAAAGGGTGCGAACAAAGCTGGGCCGAAGGGCCTGTTTACATTGTGTATGACACTGCATCTGTGTTTCACTCTGCAGAAGACCTCCAGGGCATCCTGTTTAAGAAAGAACTGCAGATGCTGGAAAAATCTAAGGTAGACACAAATGCTGCAGAAACTCAGTGGGTGACGCAACATCTATGGAGCGAAGGAATAGGTGACGTTTCGGGTCGAGACCCTTCTTCAGACTGATGTGGGGGGGGGGGCTCGAAGAAGAAAGGAAGAGGTGGAGACAGTGGGCTGTGGGAGAGCTGGGAAGGGGAGGGGAAGGAGGGAGAAAGCAAGGACTACCTGAAATTGGAGAAGTCAATGTTCATACCGCTGGGCTGTAAACTACACAAGCGAAATATTGGAAAGTGCCCGGAGAGGGGGCGATTTGGGTGGGAAGGGACAAATTGACCAGGGAGTTACGGAGGGAGCAGTCTCTGCGGAAAGCCGAAAGGGGAGATGTTGCCAGTGGTGGGATCCCTCTTCCTTTCTTCTTCCAGCCCCCCCCCCCCCCCTCACATTGGTCTGAAGAAGGGTCTCAACGCGAAACGTCACCTATTCCTTCACCTATGCCATCTACCCAGCCCACTATAAAAGTGGACGACAAACCTTCCCCTACCTTGGCAGCATTCTTTCCTCAAAAGCTGACATCGACTCTGAGGTCAACCATCGCCTGAGTTGTGCCAGTGGAGCCTACGCCAGACTCAGGAAAAGAGTCTTTGAAGATAGAGACCTAAAGGCTCAACCAAAACTACTGGTCTACCGAGCCGTTGTCCTCTCCACTCTGTTGTATGGAGCCGAGTCATGGAACACCTACAGCAAGCACCTGAGAGGCCTGGAACAATACCATCAAAGATCTTTACGAAAGATTCTGAGGATCAGCTGGGAGGTCAAACGCACCAACATCAGTGTTTTGCAGGAAGCCAACATGACCAGCAGCATCGCCGCCACAATAATGCAGCAGCAACTTCGATGGACTGGGGATGTCATCCACATGTCTCCCTAAACAAATTGAAGGAAGGTCAGCGAGCCCCCAGCGGGCCAAAGAAACGCTTCAAGGACAACATCAAGAACAGTCTGAAGAAATTCCACATCACATCAAGCAACTGGGAGCACATTGCACTGGACAGGCGCTCCTGGAAGAAATCCGTGCAGGAAGGAGCTGCACTTCACGAAATGGAAAGAGGGGGAAAAGGGGGGAGGGGAGGAAAGAGGGGGAAAGGAGGGGAGGGGAGGAAAAAGGGGGGAGGGGGGGGGGGGGACGTGGAGGACACACTAAGCAGCCTCACTGGCCTCGAGGGAATGGGCTCCCCCTGTGTGGACCCGGAACATCTGGGCGCCTTTGTTCGCAATAAAGCCCATCGGATGAGTTCATCCTATGACAAGTGCTGTATCTCTAAACTCAGCGTGTCAGGCGGCAACTGGGAAGGGAATGGACAGATGACGATTCGGGTCGCGACCCTTCTTCAGACTGAAGGAGCGTAAACCCATTTCGCAGAGACGAGCTTCCTTTCAGTCCTGTGAATTTGGGAAGGAAGGGGGTGGGGGGGAGGGAGGGTTAGAGGCTTTGTGCAGCTTGGTTATTGACGTCCGTGTGAACAGGGGCAGTGCTAGAGGTTGAGGGTCGTGCAAAGCCAACAGAACGCAAAACATGAAGGAAATCTACAAGTATTTCCAATACAAATCTCCAATAATGATATTAACCAGCGACATGGAGAAACTTCACATTCCTCTCCACCCACCTTAGTGGAGCGACTATGTAATCCAAGGCATATTTCCTGCTATAGTTACAAATACCCAGAAATAGCCTGTGTAGGAAGAAACCGCAGATACCAGTTTATACTGAAGATAGACACAAAATGCTGGAGTGACTCAGCGGGACAGGCAGCATCTCTGCAGAAAAGGAAAAGGCGACGTTTCGGGTCGAGACCCTTCTTCAGACTGTTGTGTTCAAGAAGGAACTGCAGATGCTTCCGACTGACAGCCACAGAGGATAGGAGCAGTGAGAGAGGATGGTGCCGAACTTTTATCGGAGAGAGGAGGAGAACTTCTTCAAAGTAGACGTAGCTTGAAGGAGATTTCGCAGCGGGAGCAGTCAAAACGTGTAGGGAGGAACTGCAGATGCTGGTTTATTGCGAAGGTTAACGCAGAACGTTGGAGTAACTCGGGGGGTCAGGCAGCATCTCTGGAGAGAAGGAATGACTTTCTGCCGGATATACCGTTGTTGACAGCGTTAATTGTGGTGTAAGATCTCTGGGGATAGAGGGCGAGAACCCGAGAGCTTAGTGCCGGGCACTCGCCTTCCCTCGCGAACACTCGGAAACTACCAGGTTATTTTCACTTGCGCGTCTATGTGGGATTTTAAAATAGTGGCGGAAGGCACCAACTGACTGATACCGAGCCGATCCCGGGAGTCTGCTTCTTGCAGGTAGGTACATGGGCGACACTCGCTGCACTAATACCCACAGACCGGGTTCCAGTCAGTCAGTCAGTCAGTCATTATTGCGAAGGTGTGTGAAACGCGGTCAGAACCAGCGGGGAAGATATCAGAAACTGCGCGACCTACCGCCCACATAAACCGCAGGGTAAAGGCTCAAAGAACTGCACATGCTGGGTTCTTGAGCAAAACACAAAGTGCCGGAGGAACTCAGCGAGTCGGGCAGCATCTGTGGAGGGAATGGACAGGCGACGTTTCAGGTCGGGCCCTTCTTCAGACTGATTATGTTTGGTGTGAGGGAACATGCCCTCTTTAAATTATATTTTAGGGTTTCGGCCCGAAACGTTGTCTCTTTCATTCGCTGCCTCACCCGCTGAGTTTCTCCAGCATTTTGGTCTACCATCTTTAAATTATTATCTTTTTTCAGTTTAGAGATACAGCGCGGAGACCGGCCCTTCGGCCCGCCGTGTCCGCGCCTACCCGCACATTAACAATATTCTACACACTCTAGGGACAATTTACAATGTCATATAATTTCAAGCAAATTAGCTTACAACCCGGTACGTATTTAGAGTGGTGTATAAGTGTATAAAATTATTAGGGTAATAGATAGGGTAAACGCACGGAATATTTTACCCAGGCTATGGGAATAGAGAATCAGAGGAAACCGGTTTAAGGTGAGAGAGGCAAGATTTAATAGGAACCAGATGGGCAACTTTTTCACTCAAGCTTGGTGGGAGTATGGAACGAGCTGCCAGAGGAGGTCGTTGAGGCAGGGACTAAAACGGCATTTAAAAGACATTTGGACACGTACATGGATGGGAAAGGTTTAGGGGGATATGGGCCAAACGCGGGCAAATAGCTTAGATGGGGCATCTTGGTGTGTATGGACGGGATGGGCCGAAGGGCCTGTTTCCGTGCTGTATGACTCGAAGGGCGAAGCCACCAATAACAGTCTCGCTGGAGACAATCACAGCAATGGCAGAGGGCCTCTGAAATATGTACCCGTCAACGTGCACCTTCGTTCCAGAAGTTGCATGTTGGGCGGAAATCCTGGGAGGGCCTGACTTCTAATGTTTTGAGAGGTGGGTGAGAACGCCCCAACCCCCCACGTTTTGTGACCTGGGCGCTACAGCCAGTCCCAGGTCGGCTCGCTTGCCCCACACTTCAAAGACGTGCAGGTTTGTAGGTTAAGTGCTTCAGTAAATTGTAAATTGTCCCTGGTGTGTCGGATGGTGCTAGTGTACGGGGTGATTGCCGATCGGCGCGGACACGGTGGGCCAAAGGACCTGCAGTTCCCAGGTCGCCTGCGTGCCCTGGGACTGGCTGAAGTTCCCAGGTCGCGAAAACTAATTGGGGGGAAAAAATACGCCTGCGAATGATTTCGAGGTACGGGCCGGATCCGGCCCGTGTGCCGTAGGTTGCCGACCCCTGTTATGTTAAGCCTCTGTGTGTGTGTGTGTGTGTGTGTGTGTGTGTGTGTCCCATGTTTTAAAAGCGATTTCCGCCATTAAATGTGTTGTACACTTCTATAAACGCTTCAAACTGTAGCGTTGCTGGTCTGCAGATTTAGCATTCGGAAGGTTGTGTGTTCATCATTTTTAAGGTGGAGACACAAGGCACTGCAGATGCTGGAATCTGGGGTAAAACGCAGTGTAGGGGGAACTCAGCAGGTCGGGAAGCGTCTGTGAAAGGAAATGAACTGACGACGTTTGCAAATTCCCTCCGAGGCTCCACAGATGCTGCCTGACCAGCTGAGTTCCTCCAGCAGATTGATTTGTTTTAATCTTTTTTTAGGTAAAGGTGGGCTGTTTTTTATTTATTTTATGGGGTGGGGGGTGGGGGAGTGGTTTAAGAGTGGAGGAGTAATTTCACTGAAGATACCAGACGCAAAATGCTGGAGCAACTCAGCGGGTCAGGCAGCATCTCTGGAGAAAAGGGATTGGCGATGTTTCGGGTCGGGACCCTTCCTTAGTACCGGAGACGCAATAAACCGCAGGAGCTGGAAGCTTGAACAGTGTTGGAGGAACATCAGGTCAGGCAGCATGTGTGCAGGCAATGTTTCGGGTCTGGATCCATCTTCATACCCTTTTAATTCACCACACTGCTTGGCAGAGTTGCTACCTCGCACGCCAGTGCAAACACACACACACACACACACACACACACACACACACACACACAGCGCCCCTGAGAGGCATTTAGAGCACGGAATGTCAAAAATAGTTATTCAAATCTTTGATAAAAGTAAATCTGAAATGTACAAAAAAACATGCTGCAAATGAATGCTAAATAGGTCAGACAGTTTCTCTCCCGTGGAAGAAAAACAGAACGGCAGCTCATTGAGCTAAGAAGATCAGCCATTAGATAGACATGCAGAGGGACACAGGCCATTCGGCCCACCGTGTCAGTATTGTCCTTCACACGAATCAGACACTAATTAAAACACGAATTTTTTTAAATTCTCTCCCATATTCCGATCATGTTTCCCCAGATTCTATCCCTCATCCATGCACTTGGCACAATTTACAGAGGCGAATTCTGAACCTTTTCATACCGCTGGTTTCACTCACCCAAGACACTCAGTCTGAAGAAGAGTCTCGACACGAAACGTCACCTAAACATTTTCTCCAGAGATGCTGCCTCGCCCGCTGAGTTACACCAGCATTTTGTGTCTCTCTTCGATGTGAACCAGCATCTGCAGTCCCTTCCTACATTTACAAACCATCACGTCTTTGGAATGTGAGATGAGACCGGAGCACCCAGAGGAAACCCACGCGGTCACAGGGAGAACGTGCAAACTCTATACAGACAGCACCCGAGGTCAGGATCGAACCCGGGTTTCTGGCGCTGTGAGGCAGCAACACTACCAGTCGCACCATTGTAACATGGAAGATTGAATCTGTTTTCCTCTCGGGGGAGGCTGCCTGGCCCGCTGAGTGTTAGATCCGTTGCTGGCAATGACTGTCTGCGGGAGATGAGCTATCGACTCGTTTTGGGGGGAAAGCGAAGGAAGGTTCAGAGCATTTCTTACTTTAAAAATATATAATTTATAGTATGTTGTATAAGCAAACGGGCGGCCCAGTGGCGCAGTTTTTAGATCGGCTACCTCGCACAACCAGAGATACACAATAGACAATGGACAATAAGGTGCAGGAGTAGGCCATTCAGCCCTTCGAGCTAGCACCGCCATTCAATGTGATCATGAGATGTGGGAATAGACACAAAATGCCGGCCAGGCAGCATCTCTGGAGAGAAAGAATGGGGGACGTTTCACCTTCTTCAGAAGAAGTGTCTCGACCTGAAACATCACCCATTCCTGGCTGAATGGTTCATCAGGTAGATTCCTGGGACGGAAGGGTTGATATCTGAAGTTAAGGGTGAGCAGATTGGGGCCTGTGATCGTTGTATTTTAGAAGAATGAGAGGTGCTCATCTTAAAACTTTAACATCATAGGTGACTGACAGGATGGACTACAGGGATGGGGGCCTCTAGTAGCGATGTACAGTCCTTCATTCAGTTGACCCTGTACAACAACACAGACTAATATGTTCTGAAGCCCCGTGAATGGAAGTTAACATTCTGCCAGACCCTCGTCACACGACCCTCCATGCAGTGCCAGGCCCACCCATCTCATATTGTCACTTGGCCTACAAGAGACTTTCTATCATCTGTTGGGGACAATGTCTCTTCCACCTGTCCCCCAGAGGTCAAGGAAAGAGCATTCACGTCGCGGCCCTTGTTTCCACCAGTCTTTCCACCACCACGCACAAGAAGCGACAAGACAGACACCATTGTATGCAGGTGCCGAGAAGTGTGTTCAGCTCTGGCTGAACAACTAATCTTGTGTGTGGACTCGATAAGAAGAAGAGCCGTCCCCCAGTGTTTCCCTGTCTCCAGTCCCTCTATCATTCCACTGCCAGTTTCTCTGTCTGCCCGTCACTCGAGCACCGTCTCTGCCAACCTGCTTGGCACTGTCCCTACCTGTCTGGCATTATCCTTGTCCATCTGTCATCCTGTCTGGAGCTGGAACGGTCTCTGTAAGCTTGTCTGTCACTGCCTGCATCTGACATTGTGCCTGCCCACCTGCCCTCTCTGCCATCCCGTCTCAAACTGGAACAGTCTCTGAGTTGTTGTCACTTTCTCTGCCAATCTGCCTAGCACTGTCTGCCCACTTGTTTACCACTGTGATTGTCTGTCTGTCTGTCTGTCTGTCTGTCTGTCTGTCTGTCTGTCTGTCTGTCTGTCTGTCTGTCTGTCTGCCTGTCTCTATCCACCTGCCTGGCACACTCTATCTGCCAGCCACCCCCTACCCCGGCTCTGCCTGTCCGGCACAATCTCTGCCCGTCTTTGCCCACTATTCTGCCACTCTGTCTGTTTCTGCCTGCCTGGCACTCCTTCTCCCCGCCTCCCTGGCACCGTTTCTCTGCCACAACCCCCCTGCCTGGCACTCTGTCTGCCCGCTTGCCTGGCACACTGTCTGTCTGTCTGTCTGTCTGTCTGTCTGTCTGTCTGTCACCACCCCCTGCCCGCTCCCCCCGCGGCCAACGTGCAGACGCCGAGCGTCAGTGGGTGTCAGAAGGCCGGTGAGTCGGCAGCAGCTGCTCGCCTCGTCGCTCCTGTAACCAGACACTTGCAGCTCAGCCGCCGCCGCCGACCCCCGTCTCCCTCCCTCCCACCCGCACGCCCGCCCCGCTGCGCCCTTGCCCGGCCCTCTCCCCACAGCCTGCACCAACCTCCCGTGGCCAGAAGAGCCAGAGACACAGCCCACTGACCATGGCCCGGGCCCGGCTAGCTGTGCTGCTGTGCGCCGCTCTCACCCTCTTGCTGGAGCGAGGTAAGGAGATGTTTGTTGCAGCCTCTCTCTCTCTCTGTCTCTGGGTGGATCCGACCGCCACTCCCATTATAACGGGGCTGGCTTTACTTCTCAACGCATTACTCCATCCTGTTTACTCCTGCACCAGGCTGGAGTCGCGCTGTAGAAGCAGAGCCTCCCAACAAAATAAACAGAGGCAGAGGGTGAGAGAGATGTCAGTGTATTTATTGTGGGTGTGAATTAACAATGGGGCTTGGAGCCGGACCGTCGCACTGCGCACTGTTGTGGTTAGCAAGTGAATACATTGCCCGTTTCTCTCTGTCCCTCTCTCCTCCACCCCTCCCCCTTCACCCCCCCCCCCCCCTCCACCCCCTCTCTCTCACCCCCCATCTCACGCAGTCTCTCACTCGATCTCTCTACCCCCCTCATCCCCTCTCTCTCCCCCCACCCCACCTCTCTACCCCCTTCACCCCGTCTCTCTCACCCCCTCTCTCCTACCACCCTTTCTTACCCATCTCTCACCCCTTATCTCTCACCCCCCCCCCCCTCATCTCTCACCCCCCATCTCTCTCACTCCATCTCTCTCATTCCATCTCTCTACCCCCTCTCTACACCCCCTCTCTCTACCCACCTCACCCCCTCTCTCTATCCCCCCTCACCCTCTCTATTCCCCCCTCTCTCCCTCAGCCGTGGAATAAAGCCCCTGCTCTTTGTGGGGGTTGGTTACTGGGCTCCTCAGGGTTTTGGGGCTGCTCCAGGTTGAGTTGTTGGCAGTGTTGGGATTACAGTGAGGAGTGAATGTGAGCAGCCATTGAGGTACCCTGCAGAGGACAGGGGCTGGAGTGACAGTGAAGGCGAGGGGCAACTTGGCATCAGACCCTCACTACCTCCTGAGCCTTGCCCACGGCCCCAGGGCACACATTTAGAGTGGGATTAGCAACACAGACAGGGAGAATAGGCTTGAAAGGCAGCAGTGGGCCTCTGCTTCTTGGCACAATAGCAAGATCGGATCTCATTGATTTCACCAGCCGCAGATGAAAGGCTACTCTTTGAGTTCAGTGGATTGCAAATTCTGAGTCAGCAAGTCCTGAAATGACAGATTTATTGAATCTTGAAATTAGTACATTTGTGTTAGAATTATGGCGTGGTGTGCACGATATGATATTTTCTGTTGTTGTCGCACGCATTGATGTTTAAGCAAATTTTAACTTTTAAGCGGATGCTTCTTAAAGAAAGGTTTAGAACTCACAGTATTCAGCATTGGTAAATATGACATTTCTAATACCAGAAGACATGCCTTTAGAGTGAGAGGGAATAGATTTAAAAGAGATGTGTGGGCAAGGTTTTTTACACAGAGGGCGGTGAGTGCCTGAAATGTGCTGCCAGGGGTGGTGGTGGAGGCAGATTCGACCGTGGTTTTTAAGGATAGGCACATAGATATGCAGGGAATGGATGGATGTGGATTATGCACAGGCAGATAAGAAGGGATGGGTGGTTTCAGGTCGAGATCCTTCTTCAGACTCGACCCGAAACTTCACCCATTCCTTCTCTCCAGAGATGCTGCCTGTCCCGCTGAGTTACTCCAGCATTTTGTGTCTACCTTCAATTTAAACCAGCATCTGCAGTTCTTTCCTACACAGGCAGATATGAGCCAGTCTTGGCAACATGTTCAATATGGACATTGTGGCTGAATGGCCTGTTCCTGTACTGTCCTATGAAATGCTGTATCAGATTATAGAGTTGCAGAAGTGTGCAGCACAGTAATAGCCCCCCTTGACCAAACTGGCCTTTCTTGCTCATCTACATTAGTGCTATCTGCCTGCATTGGATCCATATAATTCTAGGACTTGCCTGTATAACTATCACTGAAAAATAGGAATGTGTCTGACTCCACCACCTCTTCCGGAAACAGTGGCACAGCAGTACAGTAGAGCCACTGCGTCACAGCCACAGAGACACGGGCCCTGACTTTGGGCGCTGTCTGTGTGGAGTTTGCACATTCTCCCTGTGACCACTTACATTTCCTCCGGGTGCTCCGGTTTCCTCCCGCATCCCAAAGACCTGCGGGGTTGAAAGTTAATTGGCCCTCTGTAAATCACCCCTAGTGGGATAAGTAGTGAACTAGCGTGGACTCGGTGGGACAAAGAGCCTGTTTCCCTGCTGTATCTACAGTTCCACATTGTCATCCATTCTCTGTATAAACAAAAACACTTTCCCTTCAAATTCCCCCCCCACTACTCCTTCCCCTCATCTCAATCCTATGCCCTCTTGCTTTCTGGTACCCCTGTCGTGGGGTGGATATCTAGTGTTAGGTATGTAGGACTTTAGAAGAATATTTGAGCTGCGTAACATAAGCATGCGTTGCTGTAATAATATTGGTGCGAGCGAATGAATAAAAACGATGATGATGTCATTCATCTGGTATCTCTGCTTGAATAAAAGATGGTTTCTACAACTAAGGGTGTTTGGCTGGGCACCTGTGCCATCTGCAAAATTAATAACATTGATGCACGGACAGAATAAACTCAATATTGCAGATATTCTGAATCAGATTAAGGGAAGTAAAATGAGAGGAATAGATCGGGTAGACGCACAGAGTTTCTTGCCCAGAATAGGGGAATCAAGGACCAGAGGACATAGGTTTGCATGAGGAGGGAAAGATTTTAATAGGAACCTTTTCACACAAGGGGCGGTGGGTCTGTGGAACGAGCTGCCAGAGGAGGTAGTTGAGGCAGGTACTATCGCTATGTTTAAGAAACATTTAGACAGGTGCTTGGATAGGACAGGTTTAGTGGGATATGGGCTAAACGCAGGAAAATGGGACATGTTAGCCATTGTGGGCAAGTTGGGCTGAAGGACTTGTTTCCACGCATTAAGACTCTATGACTTTATAAAGCAGGTAGGTGACACTTCAGTCTGAAAAAGGGTTCCTACCCGAAACGACATCTAACCTTTTTCTAGGGAGATGCTGCTTGACGCGCAGAGTTACTCCAGCCTTTTCATAACCATAATCATACTTTATTAGCCAAGTATGTTTTGCAACATACGAGGAATTTGATTTGCCATACAGTCATACCAATAAAAAGCAACAAAACACACAAAATACATTTTAGCACAAATATCCACCACAGTGACTCCTCCACATTCCTCACTGTGATGGAAGGCGGAAAAGAAGTTCAATCTCTTCGCTTCTTTGTTCTCCCGCGGTCGTAAGGGCCTCGAGCCTTCCGTTGACGGGGCGATCCTAGCCGGCGGTCAGGCCCTCTGCATCGGGGCGATCAAGCTCCTGCATCAGGGGGATGTCAACTCCCCGCACTGGGCGATCGGACCCCGGGTCGGGGCTCGTCGAACCTTCTGCATCGTTGGAGCTTCCCGACTCGGTCTCTACCCGAGACTGCGAGCTCTGCGATGTTGAAATCCACAGGCCGCAGTTGGAGCATCTATCCCAGGCATGGGATCGGCTCCGATGGTATGTCCACGCCCCCGTGATGGGGCTCAGAGTCAGTCCCGAGTAAGGCTGCCAGCTACATGATGTTACGCTGCAGAGCGACTGAAGATACGATCCGGAAGACAATCGCATCTCCGGCAAGGTAAGAGATTGAAAAAATGTTTCCCCCGACTCTCCACATAAAACAAACCAGAGAACATTACCCCAAATTTTTAAAACTCTCTAAAATTTTTTAAAAAAAAGACAATCAGACAAATTGTTGGCGAGGATGCCATTGTGTAGTGCCCCCTGGTGGTGTCTGTCTTTGGTATCAACCAGCATCTGCAGTTCTCTTTTTATTAAGATACCAGACCAAGTGGGACCCGTTGGGTCCCAGTCACACGGGAGGCCTGGTCCCCCCAACGCAACCCGTTCCCCCAAAGCAATATTCCACCACTCTGGGGAGGGGGGGTGTGGGGGAGAGTGGTGTGTGGGGGAGGGTGGTGTGTGGGGGAGGGGGGGTGTAGGGGACGTGTGGGGGAAGGGAAGGGGGCTGGTGTGGGGGATGGGGGTGTTGGGGAGGGGGTGTGTGGGTCCGAGGGGGGGTGTGGGGGAGGGGTGTGTGGGGTAGGGGTGTGGCGGAGGGTGGATGGGGAAGTGGGGTTGTGGCGGAGGGGAGTGTGGGAGGGCGTGTGTGGGGGAGGGGGATGGAGGGTGTGGGGAAGGGGGAAGGGGAATGGGGTTCAAGATGAGAGTTTTAGTAATAGTATAGATAAAGTGCCTTAATTGAGGGATTGCAGGTAATGTATTTGGTGTTGTTACATGAATCTGTCAGCAATGTGCAGTAATTAATGCATTATTCTGGAAGATAATGTCATCCTGCTTGCCGGGAGTGCAGAGAGAAAGGGGAAGGGGAGGATGCGGGGAAGGGGGGGATGCAGGGGAAGGGTGGGTGCGGGGAAAGGGGGTGGTGTGGGGGGGGCTGTTGGGGAGGGGGGGTGGGGGAGGGGTGAGCAGACGCAGCTCGCACTCTGATCAATCTGCAACTTCAGCTTTCGGTCTCATGCAGTAACTCCCGGTCCCACTCCGACTTCATTCAGAAGCTTCCGGTTCAACTTAACAGCTGCCGGCTCACGCTGCTCTCTGCCCGCATGCTGTTCACGGACTCAGCCCCGCCTCAGGGATTTTATTCTCCATTGGTGCCGGAAGGGGCATTACCTTCATGGAGACTGACAGGCGAGAAGACCAATCTGCTGATATCAGGATTTTTTTAAACCTTCATAACTTTTCTAATATTTCATCGATCGGAACAAAACTTGGCAGAGGAGATGAGTAAGGTAGCGCAAAATCCTAGCGATATAGATTACCTTTTTTGCACAAATCTTAAAAAACGCAAACCGGAAATGGTCAAGATGAGAGTTTTAGTAATAGTATAGATAGATATAGATAGATAGATACATAAGGAACTGCAGATGCTGGAATCCTCCGCTCAACACAAAGCGCTGGAGGAACTCAGTGGGTTAGGCAGTATCTGTTGAGGGAAATGGACAGATGCCATTTTGGGTCGGGACTGCATGGGAACTGGGTCGGAACTCCATGGGCCCCAATGAGTGGAAAGGGATGTGGACAGCACCACCTAGTGAGCTGGATGGTGAACCATTGGATGAATGGCAGATTATTGGAGTTTTGTTGCATACTGAGTTCTCAGTGCCATTTCCAGAGATGGTTCTGTGCATTTCTTTGCATCTAAAAGCTGTCCATCATCATCCATATGAACAGAAGCTATTTCATGATTGCGTGGTGTCCTCCACTTTGATTTTTTAAAAATATTTTAGATTAGAGATACAGCATGGGAACAGGCCCTTCAGCGCACTGAGTCTGCACCAACCATCAATCACCCTGTGCACTAGCACTATCTTACACACTAGGGACAATTTACAATATTTTACCAAAGCCAATTAACCTACAAACCTGTACGCCTTTGGATTGTGGGAGGAAACCGGAGCACCCATTGAAAACCAATGCGGTCACAGGAAGAAGGTAAAAACTCCATAAAGACAGCACCCGTAGTCGGGTTCGAACCTGGTCCTCTGCTGCTGTAAGGCAGCAACTCTACCGCTGCGCCACTGTGCTGCCTTAATCTCCAGTGTTGTGACGTTAGTTCATGATAGTACAGCTGATTGATTAGTTGAAAGATACATCATGAAAATGAGCCCACAAGCCCACTGAGTCCATGCCACCCATCGATCACCCGCTCACCCTAGTGGTATGTTATCCCATTTTCTCACCCACTTCACGTACACTAGGGCCAATATACAGAGGGCCAAATAACCTGTAAACCCACATGCCTTTGGGACGTGGAAGGACACCGCACCCAGAGGAAACCCATGCAGTCGCAGGGAGAGAGCGCAAAGTGCTGGAGTAACTCAGTGGGTCAGGCAGCATCTCGGGAGACCATGGATAGCTGATTTTCTGGATCAGAACCCTTTGTCCAAACTCCATACAGAGAGCACACATGGTCAGGATTGAACCCGGATCGTTGACTCTGCAAGGCATTGCTTGGATACAATTAAAATGATCATTTTACGAGGATTGTATTGTGTGAGTTTCTGGCTCTTTACACAAAAGTAAAACTACCAATATCGTACACAAACTGTGTCTGAATAGCATCACAGCATCAGAATAATAATGCAAATAAGCTATTGTGCACAAATTAGTCCCTCGGACTACAACAATAGGAGCACAGTCAGGCCACATGGACTTCCGCTACTATTAAATAAAGTCATCACTTGTCTGGTCATTGGCCTTAATGATTTCCTGCCTGTTTTCCACAACTCTCGATTCCCCTCTAGTTCAAAAGCACTACCTCAGCAGTTCCCACAGCTGTGTCTGGTTGAATGGTTCAATAGTCTTTGTTTGTCACATATGTAATTGCACAGTGAAATTCATCTTGCATGTATTACACATGCGGGCGCCGTCATGTTTTGGCGCCATTTCCAAAGTCCGGTCAGCCCGTGTTCTCAATGTACTGGAGCAGTTCCCACAAGCCGATGGATGTTCTTCTGCTTTCCTGGCCATCCTTGTGCCCCGGGGTCGTACTCCTGCAGCCTACCTTGCAGGCACTGGAGGCATTAGCCTGCTGCACCCTCCCACCTGCCCTTGCTCCTCACTTCCGACGTCTCCAGTGGCTCCCTCCCGGTCCCGCTGACCGACGAGCCTTTGGCCAGGCCGATGAGCCTTTGGGCGGGTTCCTGGTCCTGCCAACCTCCAGGCCTTCGGGTGGGATCCCACCGACCGACAGGCCTTTTGGGTGGAGAATTCAAAGATTCACAAGACTCTGAGAAAATAAAGTCTTCCTTAGCTCAATATTGATTGGGTGCCCCGTAAGACTTTGTAAACTAATTCTAGATTTCTTTCATCATCTTTCACAATATTTTTACCACACAGGAAGCGGTGGGTTTGTGGATGAGCTGCCAGAGGAAGTGGTAGAGGCGCGCACATTATTATTGGTTCATTACTGTCACGTGTACCGAGGTACAGCGAAAAGCTTTGTTTTGCGTGATGTCCATCAAATCAGATGATACTGTTCATAAATACAATCACTCTTAACTCTAGTACAAGAGATAGAACGAAGGCCCCCACCGTGCCAGAGACTCGGGTTCGATCCTGACCTCGTGTACTCTCTTTACGGAGTTTACATGTTTGTCCTGTGACCGCGTGGGTTTTCTCTGGGTGGTTTCCACCCACGTCCCAAAGACATACGGATGTGTACGTTAATTAGCCTCTAAATTATCCCTAGTGTAGGGAATGAACTAGAAAGCGGGATCACATAGAACTAGTGTGATGGTCGGCTTTGACTCGATGGGCTGAAGGGCCTGTTCCCATGCTGTATGTCTATAATCCAAAACTAGAAATGGTACTAGATTTACAGGTAGGAAAGAAATTTAAAAGAGTAGGCCGATTATGTTGGATGTTTGTAGATTCTGCTCGGAGACCAGCATGCAAAGTGTCGCCACATTCCGGCACCATCTTGCCTATGTTCTGAGAGTTCTGTGTTTAATGCAAAAAAAGACAAAGTGCTGGAGTAACTCAGCGGGTCAGGCAGCATCTCTGCAGAACATGGATAGGCAATGTTTCAGGTTGGGACCCTTGTGCTGAGGCCAGGCGCCAGTTCTCGGACACCTCCCTGACCTCTCCCTGACCATGACCCCATAGACGAACACCAGGCCATCATCTCCCCCCCAAGGCTGTTTTTCAGATCTCACCACCTCCTGTGATCTCCCTGCTGCAGCTTTCTGCTCGCCCTCTGTTTAATGCTTTTATTTCCATCACTTATCCCATCATGAGGGAACTTGAACATAAAAACAACATCCCAGAGTTAACTGGTCCTTAAAGCATCTGTGGAAATTATAACTCTCAGCTGGTCATTAATGTTTGGTTGTGTGTCCTCGAGTGACTTTTTATTCGTAGTGTTGTCTTCCCAAGGTGCCGTCTTCTCTGTTCCGTGCAGTTACTGGTCACAGTGATTGATGTAAGTGATTAATGGGTTTGATAGAGGTTATTATTTGTTAAATGTAGATAGTCATAAGGTCATAGTCATACAGTGTGAAAACATGCCAGATCGGCCCATCTTGCCCACACCAACCAACCTGCCCCATCTGCACTAGTCCCAGATATGAAGAATACAGAGCTGAATATGAGGAGAGTGAGGTTACATCCAATGTAACACCTAGTTGTAATTTTACAAAGTATTGCGGTGAGTACCCGAGAGCTGTACAGTGTATGAACAGGCATTTGGACACCTATATTCTGGCCATCATGCCTATCTATACTAATGCCACTTGTCTGCATTCATTCTGTGTCCCTCTATTGACTAGTACGGGTGTCGGGTGTTAAGGGGGTTGAGAGGGGAAGATAGATCAGCCATGATTGAATGGCGGAGTAGACTTGATAGACCAGATGGCCTAATTCTGCTCCTATCACTGATGAACTTATGAACTCCATGCCTCAGAGGGCGGTGGAGGCAGGTTCTCTGGATGCTTTCAAGAGAGAGCTGGATATGGCTCTTAAAAATAGCGGAGCCAGGGGATATGGGGAGAAGGCAGGAATGGGGTACTGATTGGGGATGATCAGCGGTGCTGGCTCGAATAGCCGAATGGCCTGCTCCTTCACCTATTGTCTATTGTCTATTCAGTGTCCTTGCCTCCATCAGCACTTCTGGCATCTCATTCAGATACTAGCCACTCTTTATGTGGAAAAAACATTACACCTCAAATCCCCTTGAAAACCTACTGTTGATGAGCTTCATGCTCATAACAGCACATTTTAACAGCTGGGAAGAAACTGTCCCTGAATCTGGAGAAGGACACAAAAAGCTGGAGTAACTCAGCGGGACAGGTGGCATCTCTGGAGAGAAGGAATGGATGACATTTCGGGACGAGACCCTTCTTCAGACTGGTGGGGGAGGTGTGTGCATTCACACTTCTGTATCAGTTGCCTGATAGGAGAGGGGAGAAAGGGGAGTGACCAGGGTGAGACTGGTCCTTGATTATGCTGTTAGCCTTGCCGAGGCAGCGCATAGTGTAAATGGAGTTAATGGAAGGGAGGTTGGTTTGTGCGATGGTCTGAGTTGCGTCCACAAATCTCTGCAATTTCTTGCGGTTTTGGATGGAGCTGTTCCCAAACCATGCTGTGATGCATAAAATGCTTTCCACGTCGCATCTGTAGAGGTTGATGAGAGTTGTTTAGGACATGCCGAATGTCCTTAGCCTTCTAAGGAAGTGGAGGCATTGGTGTGCTTTCTTGGCCATTGCTTCAATATGGATGATCCAGGCCAAGTTGCTGGTGATATTTAGTCTTCGGAACTTGAAGCTTTCAACCATCTCTACATCTGCGCCCTCGATACATACCGGATGCCGAAGTATGTGTGCCGTTTTGCTTCCTGAAGTCGACCACGATCTTCGTTGTTTTGCTGATATTGAGTAAAAGGTTGTTGACTTACTGACACCAGATCACAAGGTTCACAATCTCCATCTACAAACAATATCCTTTCATTCCTTGCTTATCGAGAATCTATCCACAGGGCTCGAAATTAACGGTTGCCCGGGTGCCATTAACCACTCAAAGCACCGCCGGGCAACCTAAACACCGAGTCATTTTGCCCGGCTTGGCAACCAGATACTGGTTTGTACCGAAGATAGACACAAAAAACTGGAGTAACTCCGCGGGTCAGGCAGCATCTCTGGAGAAAAGGAACGCGACAATTTGTGTCAGCGGTGACGGCTGTATTGCGTGGGAAAGATACTAGTGCGGGGTGACAAAAGGTCGGAGCGAATGATGGCCCCCGAACAGCGACAGCGGCTCCATCTCCTCCTCCTCCCGCCCCTCGCCCGCCCTGATAAGGGCCGCTGCTTGCAAACCCGCTAACGGCGCACTTTCAAAACAAACCCTCCCGCACGCCGAGGCCGGGAGGAGGGAGGGAGGGGGAGGCCTCGGCGTGCGGGAGGGTTTGTTTTAAAAGCGGTTATCGCCGTTAGCGGGTTTGCAAGCAGCGGCCGCTATCAGGGAGGAGGAGCAGATGGAGCCGCTGCTGCTGCTGTGCGGGACCCGTCATTCGCTCCAACACTTCTGAAGCAGCTGCACCAAAGATACTATCGCTATGGGATCTTTGAGCTGCACCGCTCGGCCCCGCACCTTGCTGTTGGCTGGCGGAGGAGGGAGGCGGTGGCGAGGAAATCCCAACGGCCAAGGCAGCGGGCGATGTTGTCCGAGGAGCGCTGACCCTCCTTCCTCCCCACCTCGCCCCCCCTTCTCTCTCTCTCTCTCTCTCTCTTGTACGCCTTCCCCACCCCCCTCTTATACTGGGACCCCTCCTCTCCATCGCGCACTGATCCCCATTCCCGCCTCTATTCAGTCCTCACTGACATCCCCTGTGCTCCCCTCCCCATCTCCCCCCCCCCCCCAATCTATTCATCCTGCGCTGATCACCCTATCCACCTCGCATTGATTCTCCTGCCACCCCCCCCTCCCCCCCCATCCACCCTGCACTGGTTCCCCAATTCACCCTGTACTTACCCCTTTCCCATCCATCCTGCACTTCTCCTCCATCCATCCTGTACTGATCCCCCATCCATCCTGTACTAATCCACGCATTCATCCCGTACTGACCCACCCTCCATTGACCCGGCACCTTCCCCTCATTCATCCTGTAGTGATCCCCCATTCATTCTGCACAGACCCTCCGAGCCACACTGTACTGACCCCCCCCCCCCCCCAATTCATCCTGCGCTGATCTCCCCCCCCCCATCCATCCTGTACTGATCATCCAATTCAAGAAGAATGGGGGAAACAGTCTGAAGAAGGGTCTCGACCCAAAACGTTGCCCATTTCCTTCGCTCCATAGATGCTGCCTCACCCGCTAAGTTTCTCCAGCACTTTTGTCTACCCCCATCCATCCCGTACTGAACCCCCCCCCCATTCAACACCACTGACATCCCCCGTGCTCTCCCCTCACAATTTTACCTACTCCAACCAACACGTACTAATTCACCTGCCTTAATCCATCCATTCTGCACCGACTGCCTTCTAACCCTCCTCCTCCTCCCCCCCCCCCCCCCCCCCCGCCATCTATCCACCCCGCACTGATTCACACACACCCCCCTCCCTGACCCTATTGTCCTGGAAATGTCTTCAGAGCGAACATTGACTATGTTTGATAACGGAATGCAATCAAATGTGTTTTAATTCCCAATGTTATTATTTGTTTTAATCCATAAAGATGGTTTAATTAAATTGTGAACACGTGAAACATTAAAACCGCAGTGTTCGATTGACACGTTATTACAGAATTCATTTTAACGGCAAATCAATTCTCTTAATATGGAATATCAGTACTGTAGTTATTTAATGAGCAACATTCACAACTATACGTATGCATATATGTTACCATGGTCCAGGATTTATTGACATAGGTTGAGCATACGCTGAATAATTCAACCACATTTTTGTTTGGAAGTAGAAAGAACTAATAGAAATTGCATTAATTGCAATGTGTGAAAAGAGTTGAGATACTGTCTTATAATTTTGCTGCATGTCATTGTGGGATATATCATGTCTTGATTGGTGAATGTTTAGTTTGTGACTTTATTTGAAGCAGAAATAATATGTGAATGCTTCATTGAGTATAATTCCGACTGGTAACTACGCACTTCGTCCGAGCACATAGCCATCTTAAATGACCACCTAAACTGTCATTTGGCAACCTAAAAAGCTGCCACGGCTGCCCGGCTGGCAACAGGGGAAAACAATTAAGCGAGAGCCCTGATCCATCACTGCTTTAAAATATATTGAACACTCTACTTCCATTTGTCATTTGAAGGAAGTTCTAAAGACACTTGACTTTCTCTGAGGAGAAAAAAATTCCTAATCTCTGTTTTAAACAGTTGACCTCTTATTTTTAAATGGTGACCTCTATTTCCAAGAGTTTGCTTAGCTTGGTTTTCTTCTTTATAGTTTCCTCAATCTGCCTAATAGAGGAAGTACTTCAAGAACATTATGAAAACTGCAATATCTGATATGTGTCATAGAGTTTGGGGCTAGAATTGATATATTATTTTTCATAATCTGCAGAATCAGCGCAAATTAGTTCCAACACGTTCACGCCTATTAGAACCACATATATATCTGAATTCACATCTGGAAAGGCTTGCTAATGCAGCTTTTAACAAAGACATTTTCATCACCTCGCAACTCAATCAGAAGTGGCATCAGATAAGACTTTGGTGCTCCAATCCAATTAAGTTCTTTTCCCAGCTCATTTGATTTTCTTCCTTAATCTAATTCTCTCTTTTTAAAGTAGATTTTATAATTTCTGCTTAAATATAACACATGTCAATGCACATTAGTAACCCAGAGGCTGCTACTGACAAATGAGAGATATGAGTTCAGATTCAAGCATGGCGGTGATGGGCGGCATGGTGGCGCAGCGGTAGAGTTGCTGCCTCTCAGCGCCAGAGACCCGGGTTCGATCCTGACTATGGGTGCTGCCTATACGGAGTCTGCACTTTCTCTCTGTGACTGCGTAGGTTTTCTCTGATTGCACATCATTAACGCGGAGACCCACAGCCATCAGTTCAATGTCCGGGCCACACACACACACACGCTTCTACACCGTGATGTGACCAGAGTTGTACCAACCGCTGTCACTCTCTCTCTAGTCCCTGTCCGCCCGAGCCGTCAGAAAGCCGTCCACACTCACACTAGACTCCAAATTGTTCTCATGTCCCCGCAAACACCGAGATCACTGCACTTCGTCCGAGTCCTCACCAGCGCAGCCAGCACGTCCATCTTGTTTCTCGGCAACCTCGCATTTCCCACTGTGCCTGGAAGGCAATCACTTATACCTTCTTTCCTCCTTGTCTCCCGTGGTCAGGGCGATCGAAGCTCCCACATCGGTGCGATCGAAGTTCCCGTGATCGGGGATTCAGTATAGCGAAGTGAGTCATGCATTTTGGTAATACGAATAAAGGCATAGATTATTTTCCAAATGGAGAGAGAATTCAGAAATCTGAGGTGCAAAGGGACTTGGGAGTGCTGGTGCAGGACTCCCAAGTAGTTAACTTGTAAGTTGAATCGGTAGTAAGGAAGGCAAATTCAATGCTAGCAATTATACCAAGAGGACTGGAATACAAAAATGCATAGATAGAGTGGATGTGGAAAGGATGTGTCCACTGGTGGGAGAGTCTAGGACCAGAGGTCATAGCTTCAGAATTAAAGGCCGCTCTTTTAGAAAGGAGGCGAGGAGGAACAGAGGGTAGTTAATCCGTGGAACACATTGCCACAGAGGGCTGTGGAGGCCAAATCAGTGGATAATTTAACGGCAGAAATAATAATAACTAGACTAAGTGGGACCCGTTGGGTCCCATTCACCACGCTGGGTGTGTGGTGGGAGGGGGGAGTGTGGAGTGGGAGGTGAGGCCTGTATGTGGGCGGGAGGGGTTTGTGAGGGGGGTGCGGGAGGGGGGGGGTGTGGGCAGGGGGTATGTGTGGGCGGGGGGTTGTGGGCAGGGGTTTAAGGATGGGAGGGGTGGGTTGTGGGGGGGTGGAGTTGTGGGAGAGAGGGGGTTGTGGGGGAGAGGGGGGTTTGTGGGGGAGAGGGGTGTGTGTGGGCAGGGGGAGGATTGTGAGGGGTGTGCGGGATGGAGGGGTGTATGGGAGGGAGTGATGTGTGGGAGGGGGGTGTGTGTGGGCAGGGAGGTTGTGGGGGGGGAGTGGTGTAGGGGTGGGAGGGGTGTGGGGGAGAGGAGTGTGGGGTGAGGGGTGTGGGAGGTGGGTGTGCGTAGGCAAGGGGGTTGTGGGGGGAGTGGTGTGTGCAACGTGGGGAGCGGTGTGTGGGCGGGGGGGTGAGGGGGTGGGGCAGGGGGGAGAGAGCTCGGAGTAAAGACGGGGAAGAGCCATGGGGGAGAGTACGGTATCATGGGGGAGGGGGCAGGAGCCAGCGAGGGGGACCAGAGGGGAAGGGGTTTGCGGTGCGATGGGAACTCACAGCGGGCGCTGGCCACTGGTCGATCCGCTGGCCGCACTCCTTTGCCGGGATCAGAATCTCTGCTCTCCGTCTCCGCGTCGGGCTGAGTCGGGCTGTTTCCGGTCCCTCCCTCCCTCCGTTTGGAGACCTCCGCCGGCCATCCAGAGCCTCCCACAGCTGCAGTAAAGAAGCGATGGCGCAGGAAGGTGCAGACCGACACGCGGAGTGACAGTAAAAGCGACCAATCCGCGCGGCGCTGAATGGCAGGCGAGGCAATCGATCTGTGCACGCGCGGTTTTTAAGATTTTTGAACCTCGATTACTCTTACCAGCTTCCACCGATCAGAATGAAACTTGGTACAATTGCAGCACAGGAGAACGGTGAATAAGCTGGCGAAAAATCGTAGCGCTATCGCGCACCATTTTTGCGCAAATAGAATGACCGCCAAACTGAAAGATAACAAGATCAGAGTTTTAGTTATGTATAGATGGATAGATAAAATAATAACTTTATTTGCAAAGCACTTTTCATACAATTGAATGCAACCCAAAGTGCTTTTCACAAAAACACAGGTCGAAACAAAAATACAATTTAAAACAGTAAGGACATAGAAAGCACAGATTTATATAAAAATATGAAATAAAATATAAAATAGTGTAAAAGAACAAAAAACAACCACACTGAGGTCAAATACAGAGTCCCATCTATATATTACTAAAAGTCTGTTCTTGACCGGTTTTGGCGAACTGTGCTGCGATTTCCAAGAGAACGCCGCCACCTACGGCCGTCATTTTTGGCCACCTCGCTCAGAGCCCCCCTCCGCCGCATGTGTGCCGAGGATTTTTCCAGTCGATGAAAAATGACAGAGATATTAATGATTTTACAAAATTCCCCATTCTCTCTGCTGCCCCCGCTGGCGGCAGGGGGGATGGACTATAAAACCAGGAAGTGGTGTGCCTCAATTAGGCTGCAAGCTGGAGGAAGGCAGAGGGTCACGTTTCTCTGAGCTGTGAATAACACTGAACACATGTCCACACAACTGTGAGTAAGTACCCTTAATGTGGTTTGAAAATGAAAATATGGTTAAAGTAAAAAAGCACTGCCTGCAAATGGTTGTTTGGGGGGTTTGGGTTGAAATAAAAAGGCACTCTCTCTCCCCCCTCTCCTCCCCCCCCCCTCTCCTCTCACCCCTCCCCTCTCCTCTCCCCCCCTCTCCTCTCCCCCCCTCTCCTCTCCCCCCCCCTCTCCTCTCCCCCCTCTCCTCTCCCCCCCCTCTCCTCTCCCCCCCCTCTCTACTCCCCCCCCTCTCCTCTCCACCCCCCCTCTCCTCTCCCCCCCCTCTCATCTCCCCCCCTCTCCTCTCCCCCCCCTTCTCCACTCCCCCCCCCTCTCCTCTCCCCCCTCTCCTCTCCCCCCTCTCCTCTCCCCCCTCTCATCTCCCCCCCTCTCCTCTCCCCCCCTCTCCTCTCCCCCCTCTCCTCTCCCACCCTCCATCCTCCCCCTCACCTCTCCCCCTCCCCTCACCTCTCCCCCTCCCCTCACCTCTCCCCCTCCCCTCTCCCCCCCTCCCCTCACCCCCCCCCCCCCCCTCTCCCCCTCACTCTCACCCTCTCTCTCCTCCCCTCCATCCCCACCTTTCCCCTCTCACCCACCCTCCCTCTTCTCCTCCTCGCCACCCCTTAACCCTCCCTCTTCTCCTCCTCGCCACCCCTTCTCCCTCTTGCCCCTCTCTCTGTGTCTCTGCCCCTTCTCTCTCTGCCCTCACTCTCTACCCCCCCCCCCTCCCCCCCCTCTCTAGATGTGACTGCAAGTTGGGGGCTATGCGTCAGTAGATAGGGTGGTTATGGGGTAAAAGGAGCAAATTAATAATATTAATATAATATCAAGGGGGGTAATTAGCGTGAGTGTGGGGGGGGGGGGGGATAGTTAGTGTGTGTGACGCTGCATGCCGCCTCCCCCCCACAACCGCACGTTGGGGGAACAGACCCAACGGGTCTGCACTTGGTCTAGTATACTATATGAGCACACAAGCTGTTGAAGGCTACACTGAGATAAATACAAGAGAATAAGAGTAATTTTTACAATGTCATCAGAAGAAGTAAAGTCAGTTAAAAGCTTGATTGAAAAGAGAAGTTTTTAGCTGCCGTTTAAAATGTCAACTGAGTGTGCGTCTCTCATAGCCCTGGGTCGGGTATTCCACAGCTTGGGGGCGTCATTGAAAAAGGCTGCTTCACCAATTTTCTTATTGCCACGGCATTGAGAGGCTAACAGGCCGGCGGCATCAGACGACCTGAGCGCTCGAGTAGGGGCATAGTGAAGGGGGGACTCTGTAAAATATGCTGCTCCTAAGCCATTTAGGGCTTTATAGACAAGAAGGAGGACTTTATAATCTACCATGGATCTCACAGGGAGCCAATGAAGGGAGTATAATACTGGGGTGATATGTTCCCTTTCCTTGGTATTTGTTAAAAGCCGGGCTGCGGCATTTTGAATGAGCTGCAACTTGTTGGTGGATTATGAAGGCAGACCGGTAAATAAGGCATTACAGTAATCAAGTCTGCTTGATAGGAAAGCATGTCTGAGTTTTTACAGTCACGTTGAGTTAAGAAAGGCCGTACTTTAGCAATATTTCTGAGGTGATAGAAAGCACACTTTGTTACCTTATTGATGTGAGATTTAAAATTAAGATCATTGATAATTTTTAACCCCAGGCTTGTGACTTCTTGTTTGACATAGGCAGTCAAATTTCCCACTTTACTGAGTAACATCTCACTCTTGAGTTTTGATCCAAGTAATAACATTTCTGTCGTGTCATCGTTGAGTTTAAGAAAGTTAGCATTCATCCATTTTTTAATGGAAAATAGGCAGGATGTCAAAGAACTTGAGGCATTTGCATCAGTGGGTTCGACAGAGAGGTATAACTTAGTGTCATCGGCATAACTTAGAAAATTTACATGATGTTGTCTGATAACTCCTCCTAGCGGCAACATATACAAGGAAAAGAGTAACTGGTCAAAGCAGCGACTTTGTGCTACACCAAAGGGTGTATCATGCAGCTGTGACACATAGTCCCCATGGAGAACAAAGTACTTCCTCCCACAGGAAGGTTCCATGATTGGAACCAACTTAGTACCTGATCTGACAGGCCGACCCAGTTTTTTAGGCAATCTAAGCCACAATATAAGAATACTGTGATCTATGGTGTCAAAAGCTACTGTGAGGTCTAAGAAGATCAGCACTGAGACTTTGTCTCGTCAGTGCTAACTCTAAGGTCACTGACTATTTTTATCAGGGCAGTCTCAGTGCTGTAAATTTGCTCTGAAACCAGATTGGAATTTCCCTAAAAAGTCATTTTGAATCAGAAAGTGTTGTATTTGGTCGAATACCACTTTCGCCAGTACCTTGCTGATACCTCGAGGCCCTTTATCAAATGAACCGGATTTGATAAAGGACCTCGAGGTTAATGAGCCATTAGGAAGCAGGGACCATAACATGGTCAGGTTTAATCTACAATTGGAGAGGGAGAAGAGTAGATCGGAGGTGTCAGTGTTGCAGTTGAATAAAGGGGACTATGGGGCAATGAGGGAGGAGCTGGCCAAAGTTGACTGGAAAGATACACTAGCAGGGATGACAGTGGAACAAAAATGGCAGGTGTTTCTAGGAATAATACAGAAGGTGCAGGATCAGTTCATTCCTAGGAGGAAGAAAGATTCCAAGGGGTGAAAGGGACCATGGCTGACAAGGGACATCAGGGACGGTATAAAAATTAAAGCGAAGAAGTACAACGTAGCAAAGATGAGCGGGAAGCAAGAGGATTGGGTAATGTTTAAAGAACAACAGAAGATAACCAAAAAGACAATACGGGGAGAGAAGATGAGGTACGAAGGTAAGCTAGCCAAGAATATAAAGCAGGATAGTAAAAGCTTCTTTAGGTATGTGAAGAGGAAAAAATTAGTTAAGACCAAAGTTGGACCCTTGAAGACCGAAAAAGGTGAATTTATTATGGGGAACAAGGAAATGGCAGATGAGTTGAACAGGTACTTTGGATCTGTCTTCACTAAGGAGGACACAAACAATCTTCCTGATATAGTAGTGGCCAGAGGATCTGTGGTGACGGGGGAACTGAAGGGAATCCACATTAGGCAGGAAATGGTGTTGGATAGACTGATGGGACTGAAGTCTGATAAATCCCCAGGGCCTGATGGTCTGCATCCCAGGGTACTTAAGGAAGTGACTCTAGAAATCGTGGATGCATTGGTGATAATTTCCCAATGTTCTATAGACTCAGGATCAGTTCCTGTGGATTGGAGGGTAACTAATGTTATCCCACTTTTTAAGAAAGGCGGGAGAGAGAAAACAGGGAATTATAGACCAGTTAGCCTGACATCGGTGGTGGGGAAGATGCTGGAGTCAATTATAAAAGATGAGATAGCCGAACATTTGGATAGCAGTAACAGGATCGGTCCGAGTCAGCATGGATTTACGAAGGGGAAATCATGCTTGACTAATCTTCTGGAATTTTTTGAGGATGTAACTAGGAAAATGGACAAGGGAGAGCCAGTGGATGTGGTGTACCTGGACTTTCAGAAAGCATTTGGTAAGGTCCCACATAGGAGATTAGTGGGCAAAATTAGGGCATATGGTATTGGGGGTAGAGTGCTGACATGGATAGAGAAATGGTTGGCAGACAGGAAACAAAGAGTAGGGATTAACGGGTCCCTTTCAGAATGGCAGGTAGTGACTAGTGGGGTACCGCAAGGCTCGGTGCTGGGACCGCAGCTATTTACAATATACATCAATTACTTGAATGAAGGGATTCAAAGCAACATTAGCAAATATACAGATGACACAAAGCTGGGTGGCAGTGTGAACTGTGAAGAGAATGCTATGAGAATGCAGGGTGACTTGGACAGGTTGGGGGAGTGGGCAGATGCATGGCAGATGAAGTTTAATGCGGATAAATGTGAGGTTATCCACTTTGATAGCAAAAACAGGAAGGTAGATTACTATCTAAATGGCGTCAAGTTGGGAAAAGGGGAAGTACAACGGGATCTGGGGGTCCTTGTACATCAGTCTATGAAAGTAAGCATGCAGGTATAGCAGGCAGTGAGGAAAGCGAATGGCATGTTGGCCTTTATAACAAGAGGAATGGAATATAGGAGCAAAGAGGCCCTTCTGCAGTTGTACAGAGCCCTAGTGAGACCACACCTGGAATATTGTGTGCAGTTTTGGTCCCTAATTTGAAGAAGGACATTCTTGCTATTGAAGGAGTGCAGCGTATGTTTACAAGGTTAATACCCGGGATGGCGGGACTGTCATATGCTGAGAGAATGGGGCAGCTGGGCTTGTACACTCTGGAGTTTAGAAGGATGAGAGGGTATCTCATTGAAACATAAAAGATTGTTAAGGGCTTGGACACGCTAAAGGCAGGAAACATGTTCCCGATGTTGGGACACCCCCAACATCGGGAACATGTGATGGAGGCAACTTTTGCCTCCATCACAGTGAGGGGGTGCCTGGTGAACTCACTGTGGTGGATGTTAATTTGTGTTTATTGTGTGTTTTGTTGTTTATTATTATATGTATGACTGCAGGCAACAACATTTCGTTCAGACCGAAAGGTCTGAATGACAAATAAAGGAATCAAATCTAATCTAATCTAATCTAAATCCAGAACCAGGGGTCACAGTTTAAGAATAAGGAGTAAGCCATTTAGAACGGAGACAAGGAAACACTTTTTCTCACAGTGAATGGTGAGTCTGTGGAATTCTCTGCCTCAGAGGGTGGTGGAGGCAGGTTCTCTGGATGCTTTCAAGAGAGAGCTAGATAGGGCACTTAAAAATAGCGGAGTCAGGGGATATGGGGAGAAGGCAGGATCACCTTGAATGGCAGTGCTGGCTCGAAGGGCCGAATGGCCTACTACTGCACCTATTGTCTAAAAGGAAGATTTGATATGGGTCTGTAATTACTCAGTAGCCCACTGTCTAAATTTGGTTTCTTTATCAGAGGCTTTACGACAGCATCTGGGAAAATTCCAGTCTCAAGGGAGATGATTATAACTGTAAGAACAAAACTGGATCAACTGTTAAAAACATTCTATAAAAACTTTGTAGGAACCGCATCAAAATGACAGGTAGTGGATTTGCTCTCAGCCACAATTTTACAAAGTTCTGAGGTAGAAATACTTATGAAATAGACAACTTCTTCATTGAAGGCTATTATGATAACCATATTATTCTTGCAACTTTTGTCAATCTCCATGCTATTTGTTTCTCTAATTCCCGTGGACTATTTAGCACAACAAGTTCACAAGTGAGAGGAGTAGAATTAGGCCATTCGGCCCATCGAGTCTACTCCGCCATTCAATTATGGTTGATCTCTGCCCCCTAATCCCATTTTTCTGCCTCCTCACCATAACCCTTGACACCCGTTCTAATCAAGAATTTGTCTATCTCAGCTTTAAAAACATCCACTGGACTATCCAGCATGGAAACAGGCCCATCGAGTTAATGCCGTTCAGCGATCCCCGTACACTAGCACTATCGCACACACAAGGGACAATTTACAATTTTTACCAAAGCCAATTAAGCTACAAACCTGTACGTCTTTGCATTGTGGGAGGAAACCGGAGCACCTGGAGAAAACCCACGTGGTCACAGGGGGAACGTATGAACTCCGTACAGACAGCACCCGTAGTCGGGTTTGAACCCGGGTCTCTGGCGCTGTAAGGCAGCAACTCCACCGCTGTGCCACTGTGCCACCCCTATCCCCCTCTTATTTCTCAGTTCCACCCAGGCAATCCCCCAGTAATTTCATCTTGCATTCTCCTTAATAAAAAGTTCATCTCTCTACCCTCCACCTCTATCCTGCATGTAGCGCCTGCTCCCTGCAATATTAAGCTGCCAGTCCTGTTCCTCACGCAGCCATGTTTCAGCAATAGCTGTAACATCCCAGTCCCGTGTAGCTATTCATGCCTTGAGTTCATCTGCTTTATCTGTCAGATCTTTTGCATTAAAATAAATGCAATTTACTGCAACTGCCTCTCCTCGCTCCATGCGGCGCTGCTTCCTGTCCTATCCACTGACTTCTATATCAGCTGCCTTACTGGTGCTGTGGATCCCATCCCCCTGAAAATCTAGTTTAAACCCTCCATAAAAGCATGAGCAACTTTGTCTGCCAAGGTCTCCCTCCGTCCTCCATTTCAGGTGCCATACGTCCCTCTTGTACAGGTCACCTTCGACCCACAAGATTTACCAATGGTCCAGAAATCTGAATCTCTGCCCCCTGCACCAACACTTCAGCCACTCGTTCATCTCTCCCATCCTATTCCTAACATCCCGGACCCTAGTAACAGGGAGGCAACATGCCATCCTGAAGTCCTGTTTGTGGCCATAGAACCCCCTGCCTGATCACTGATCAAATCCCCTATCACTATAGCCCTGTCTGACATCACCTTTCCTGGTTACGCCTCAGGGCTGGCAGCTGCTGCTTTCTCCTGAGTGTCGCCCCTCTCAACAGTACCCAAGCTTTCCACAGAGAAAGCTCCCTCCGCAACCCCCTTCTTCACTCACCCCTTCCCACCCAAACCACCCCCTCCCCAGGAACCTTCCCATGCAACTGCAGGAGATGCAACACCTGTCCCTTTACCTCCTTCCTCGACTCTGTCCAGGGACCCCGACTGTCCCTTCAGGTGAAGCAGAGGTTCACTTGCGCCTCCTCCAACCTCATCTACTGCATCCGCTGTTCCAGGTGTGAACTTCTATATATCAGCAAGACCAAGCCCAGGCTGGGCAATTGTTTTGCTGAACATTTACGCTCAGTCTGCCTTGGCCTACATGACCTCCCAAGTTGCCAAACACTTTAACTCCACTTCCCATTCCCACACTGACCTTCCTGCCCTGGGCCTCCTCCACTGTCGGAGTGAAGTCACACAGAGATTGGAGGAACAGAACCTCATATTTCAATTGAGTAGCTTACAACCCAACAGTATGAACGTTGATTTCCCTAATTTCAAATAACCTCTGCATTTCCTCCCCTCCCCACCCGTTGCCGGTCCTGCTTTGTTCTGCCCTTTTCCTACCCCCCAGTTCTCTCCCTTCTACGTTCAGTCTGAAGAAGGGTCCCCACCCAAATCGTCACCTGTTCCTTCTCTCCAGAGATGCTGTCTGACCCGCTGAGTTACTCCAGCACCTTGTGTCTATCCCACAAAGTTATGCTTGTTTTGATGGGAATGGTGCACGGAGCATTCCTGCCGGCTCTGCCTGCTCCCTTTAACTTTCTGCTTGCACCATGGGCGTGACCACCTCACTCAAACGGTGCTCCCAACGTCTCAGATGATCCTGAGTGCACTTCCCACAGCTGTAGCCACTTGGGGCAGCGGAAGTTTCCCTGATATCCCATATCACAGAATGCAGAACAGTACAGCACAGGAACAGGCCCTTCAGTCCACAATCCTTATGCTGAACATGATGCCAGGATAAACTAACCTCCTCTGCCTGCACGTGATCCATATCCCTCCATTCCCTGCATTTCCATGTAAAAGCCTCTTAAATGCCACTATTGTATCTGCCTCCATCACCACCCTGGCAGTGTATTCCAGACGCCCATAGTAAAACCAGCCCCATACATCTCCTTTACAATTTGCCTCTCTCACATTAAGGTTATGCCCTCTCTTGACATTTTCCACTCTGGGACAAAGGTTCTGACTATCTACCCTATCAATGCCTCTCACAACTTTATATACTTTAATCAGGTCTCCCCACAACCTTTGCCGTTCCAGTATGTCCTGTTCTTTATGGTATTACTTGGAAAAAGAGGATATTAAAACATTTTTGCAACACACCCTCGCCATTCCAGGGAAAATAACCAACGTTTGTCATGTTCTTCATGGTATTACTTGGAAGAAGGATACATTAAAACATTTTTGCAATATCTACGCACTGTGATGTGCTGAAGTTACGCTTGGTACAATTGCAACTCATGTGATAGTGTTGTGCAAAAAACAATTGAACCTGACCCCTGTCATTATTCATCAACTCCATTGGATCTGAGATCATGGTCATTTTTCACCAATTACCGCCTTCTCATCTGTTAGAGATGTTGGAACTGCAGATGCTAGTTTACAAAACAAGGTACAAAGTGCTGGAGTAGCTCAGCGGTCCAGGCAACATCTCTGGAGAACATGGATAGGTGACGTTTTGTGTCGGGACCTTTCTTCAGCTGGTCTTCATGCTTCACATGATGGGAATACCGCCCTTGTATTTCTCAAGGTCGTTTACCTCCTTGAGCTTGATTGTTATGCCATGTTTGGACTCCTGACACCTGAATACTTGCCTTTTCTTCCCTGCATGCAAATAATATTTGAAATGATGGCGCACAAATAACGTTGTTTCATTAATTTCCCTATAAATGTTGAAGCGGCCCCATTGATGACTGATGCCAATTAAAATTAACTACAGGCCCACCACCGATTTCTTCGGTACCCTTGGCTCCAGAGCCTTGCCAGATTATCCATTTTGCCGGACCAACAGAGGTCACGTAATAATGATACAACAAATCACCACTATTATACACTTCCCGTGTCTCTAAAGCACCGTGGACTGCTAGAAATTTAAATAAAACTAATCTTAAACGTAAATTAAACGTGCTAACGCTGGACACCATGACTGTCATTTGGACCTTGCTTAGAAGCCATAGCTAGGGTTAAATGTGAGCAAATTAAAAAAGAATTGAACAAAACCGAGGGATCACCAACAACTGCAGATGTAAACAAATAAGTCACGCATCCTGAAAGAGCACGTGGTCGCATGCAGCGCCATCTGTGGTTGTCCAGGGAACTTCAAGTGCGCTCTCGTAAATCTGTCCGGATTAATGGAGGTGCTGGACTATCAGTTGCCGGAAAATCGGTGGCGAACCTGTAGTATATTACCAAAACTCCCTGTTCTTTAGAGAATATACTAAAAATAATAAAAACAGAAACATTCAGCAAGCCAGGTGGCATCCGTGGAGAGAGAAAAACAGAATTAAAATTTCAGATACAGGATCTTCTGTAATAAAACATTAGCACTATCCGTCTCTCTACATAGATGCTGCCTGAGGTATTGTGTGATTATTTTATCATTTACACCATCTGCAGTTCTTTTGATTTACACCTGAATGTCCCTGTTGCATTAAAGAGCCCACTGCATACTATTTCCCAGTACTAATTGCTCTTTGGGATGAATTTGTGTCTGTCACTTTGTCTTTGTCAAAGCCTTCTGGTCTGCAGTAATTGTAGTTCAGCATCTGTCATGAAACATATGATTCTGACAGGAATCGACAGGGCGAATGCTGAAAATATTCAGCGAAACAGTTGCCTAGACTACCCTTGTCCTTGCCGATATAAAGGAGGCCACCTCAGGAACTTAGAGAAAGGCCTGGACAGAGTGGATGTGGAGAGGATGTCTCCACTACTGGGAGAGTCTAGGACCAGAGGTCACAGCCTCAGAATGAAAGGACGTACCTTTAGGAAGATGAGGAGGAATTTCTTTAGTCAAGGGGTGGTGAATCTGTGGAATTCATTGCCACCGACGGCTGTGGAGACCGTTAATAGATATTTTTAAGGCCGAGATGGACAGATTCTTGATTAGTATGGGTGACAGGGGTTATGGGGAGAAGGCAGGAGAATGGGGTTGAGAGGGAAAGATCGATCAGCCATGATTGAATGGCGGAGTAGACTTGATTGGCCAAATAGCCTAATTCTGCTCCTATAACTTATGAACTGAATTCTGTAGATAAGATTAGAGGAGATGTATGTATCTTTTTGTCCCCTATTGTATTCCTGATCCATTGGCTTTCCTGAGCCACTGAGTTCCTCCAGCAATTCAATGCAAGAAAACAGCATCTGCAGTTCCTCGTGTCTCCAATATCTTATCTTCTTTGATTCCCACATTCTTGTGTTCTCAATAATTACTTTGGAATTCCACACAATATGTGCCCCTTGGGACTTGGGTGCTCTCTGGGGAGATCTGTGGTGGCTGCAAAGTAAAGCAATACAAACAGGAAACAATCAAAGAAAGACACAAAGTTCTACGGGTCAGGCGGCATCTCTGGAGAACAAGGATGGGTGATGTTTCACGTGGGGACCCTTCTTCAGACTGAAAGGAGGGGTGGCGGAGACGAGGAGTTGGAGGCGAGAAAAGACCAGGGCCAATCTTTGTTAAGCACCACAGAGGAGGTAGTTGAGGCACGAAATATCACATCATTTTAAAGACAGTTAGAAGGGAACATGGATAGGAAAGGTTTAGAAGGATATGGGTCAGACACGGGGAGGTGGGACTAGGGTAGATGGGGCACCTTGGTTGGCAAGTTAGGCCGAAAGGTTTGTTTCCATGCTGTATGACTCACAAGGACACAAAGTGCTGCAGTAACTCAGCGGGTCAGGCAGTATCCCTGGAGAACATGGATAGGTGATGTTTCGGGTCGGGACCCTTTGTCAGACTGCTCCCTTCCCTGACTCTATATCGTAAGGTCTGAATGACAATAAAGGTATTCAATTCAATTCAATCAATTATTACAAGGTGCAAACACACACACACCAATTTAAGATTTTTACCAAAGCCAATTACACTACAAACCTGTACGTCTTTGGTGTTTGGGAGGAAACCGGAGAAACCCACGCAGTTACAGGGAGGCCGTACACACTCTGTACAGACAGCACTCATAGTCAGGATCGAACCCTGGTCTCTGGCACTGTAAGGCAGCAACTCTACCTCTGCGCCACCGAATCGCCCCTATCTGTTCCATCCTAATTGTTCCCCACTTTGTATCAGAGAAGCTTTCCTCAGCTGACATAACTGAGGCATTTTTATGGGCAAGGGCTGATTCGGGATGGTCAGCATGGTTTAGTACATGGGAGGTCGTGTCTCACAAATCTGATTTTTGTTTTTTGAAGATATGACCATAAAGGTTGATGAGGACAGAGCTGTAGATGTTGCGTACATGGACTTCAGTAAGGCGTTCGACAAGGCTCCGCATGGTAGGCTGCGCTGGAAAGTTAGATCGCATGGGATCCAAGGAGAGATAGCTGAATGGATAGCTAATTGGCTCCATGGAAGGAAGCAGAGGGTGATGGTGGAAGGTTGCTTCTCATACTGGAGGCCTGTGACTAGTGGTGTACCTCAGGGTTCGGTGCTGGGCCCGTTACTGTTTGTCATCGACGTCAGTGATTTGGATGAGAACATACAGGGCAAGATTAGCAAGTTTGCTGATGATACAAAAGTTAGTGGTTTTGCAGATAGTGAAGATGGTTGTGAACGATTGCAGCAGGATCTGGATCAATTGGCCAGGTGGGCGGAGGAATTGTTGTTGGAATTTAATACAGAGAAATGTAAGGTGTTACATTTTGGGACGTCGAACAAGGGCAGGACCTACTCAGTAAATGGTAGGCCTCTGGGTAGTGTTGTAGAGCAGAGGGATCTAGGAATACAAGTGCATGGTTCCTTGAAGGTCAAGTTGCAGGTAGATAAGGTGGTCAAAAAGGCTTTTGGCACTTTGGCCTTCACCAGTCAGAGCATTGAGTATAGAAGTCGGGAGGTCATGTTGCAGTTATATAAGACGTTGGTGAGACCGCATTTAGAATATTGTGTTCAGTTCTGGGCACCATGTTATAGGAAAGATATTGTCAAGCTTGAAAGGGTTCAGAAAAGATTTACGAGGATGTTGCCAGGACTAGAGATTGTGAGCTATAGGGAGAGGTTGAGTAGGCTGGGTCTCTATTCCATGGAGCGCAGGAGGATGAGGGGAGATTTTATAGAGGTGTATAAGATCATGAGAAGAATGGATCAGGTAGATGCACAGAGTCTTTTGCCCAGAGTAGGTGAATCAAGGACCAGAGGACATAAGTTCAAGGTGAAGGGGAAAAGATTTAATGGGAATCAGAGGGGTAACTTTTTCACACAAAGGGTGGTGGGTGTATTGAACAAGCTGCCAGAGGAGGTAGTTGAGACTGGGACTATGCCATCGTTTAAGAAACAGTTAGACAGGTACATGGATAAAACAGGTTTGGAGGGATATGGACCAAGCACAGGCAAGTGGGACTAGTGTAGCTTGGACATTGTTGGCCGGTGTGGGCGAGTTGGGCCGAAGGGCCTGTTTCCACACTGTATCACTCTATGACTATATGTCGGCTTGGGTTTTCTCCAGGTGCTCCGGTTTCCTCCCACAACACAAAGACGGGTGGATTAGCAGGATTAATTGGCCCGAGTGTGTAGGGGGTGGATGCGAAAGGGAGATAATGGAACTAATATGAACAGGATGGTCGGCATTGACGAGATGGCCAGTTTCCCTGCTGTATCTCTAAACCAGACCAAACTAAACTAACCTCAACGATGGAAAACTGTGGACTATGCCTTTGGTTCACTGCCGACTTCCTCTTTTTTTTTGTACTAGTATTTTGGTTATTAAGTTATTGAATTCTTAATTATTATATTTATGTGTAATGTCTTCAAGGGCCTGATAGGCTGATGCAAGTAAGAATGTAATTGTTTTGTTGTGACAATTAAAGACTGAAGGTAGACACAAAACGCCTGAGTAACTCAGCGGGACAGGCAGCATCTCTGGAGTAAAGGAATAGGTGATGTTTCGGGTCGAGACCCTTCCTCAGACTGAGAGTCAGGGGAGAGGGAAACTAATTAAACACTCTCGACTCTCTTGGCAATGATGTGTGAGAGGTTATAGGGAAAAGATACGACTGTGCAGCTCATTTACTGGACCAGTAATGTAAAACTCTGAACTAATAGACTGGAGAATGTGGACTCTTATCCTTTTATGATTTTAGTTTGGGAATTTGATTTTGTATCTTTAAACAAAACTGTAATTGAAAGCTGTGGATCATAGCAAAAATGGAGCTTTGCTGTCATCATTGCATCCTGTCTGCATGTAACGATAGTCACAGTCTGTGCTGCCACGGTGAGGCAGTGAATGCCTCCCTTACCAACAAAGCTCGTGTCCTGCGGATTAATTTATTAAAAAGGGTCGATGTCTGGATGACATGTATGTAGTTGGCCATTTCGGGACTGGGGAGCTTTTAGTGGATTGAAATCGCAGCATGTGATGGCAGCCATGCATCAACTAATTTTACATCAGGGGCACTCAAACTAATGGAATTCATTATCTAGACTTCAACCTCAGAACCAACTGTATCAGGGACAATGCCTGGTCGACAGAGACTATACTGTCACAATCGTGAAAGGGTGAACTCCTGTGATCTGGTTTATTTATAGTGAAGGACGGTAGTGAAGAAGGTCCTGGGCCACACGGGGACGCACGCCCTCATCGTCAGCAAGGGGGCACTGCTGATCCCGGGTTGCCCTGGCAGCTTAGTCAGCCTCAAAGAGGAGGCACCGACACACACGCACACACACACACGCACACGCACTCACACACACACACACACACACACGCACACACACACGCACGCACGCACACGCACTCACACACACGCACGCACACACACGCACACACACACATGCACACGCACGCACACGCACACGCACACACACGCACGCGCACACGCACTCACACACACACACACGCACGCGCACGCACACACACGCACGCACACGCGCACACACGCACACACGCACACACGCACACACACACACACACACACACACACACACACACACACACACACACACACACACACACACACACACACACACTGGAGCTGTGTAAAGGCAACAATGACCTACTTAGTCATTCTTACACCAGAACAAAAGCGGCAAATGAAACTCTCACAGAAAAGTCAAGTTTCCCAATGCTGTTTGTTAAAAGGCAATAAAAATTTAGACTTTTGGAGGTTGAGGAAAAGGTATTTCTAAACCACGGTATTATGAACCCGTTCTCTCCCCGTTTGACCAGCCTGAGTGCGCATCTATGAGCTGAAATCTGTTTCATTTACTTGGACAGATTACATTAGCATTGCTGGTAAGTGTATCATTTAGATGTATCATTCCCACAACTATTCACAAACGGACCATTATTCTGTTTTTAGGCACAGGTTTATCTCGGCAGCTGGGCAGGGCTATCGCATGCATTGTGGCCTTGGTGGCAAAGCCTCTGCAAATAGACTGTAAACATTGTTGTTTTCCCAGTTCCTAACTGTTGAACAATATGAATGGAATCAAATCACTCACGAGAACCAACAGAGCACAGGAGAGAAATGAGTTACTTAGTGAATGGGATTGTAATCAGATTTTGCAACTTGAAGATAATGGAAATGAACATTTGCGTGTTACTGGTGTGCCAAATATGGACAACAACTTGCCCAAAGCCATATTAGTTTAGTTTATTGTCACGTGTACCGAGGTACAGTGAAATGCATTTGTTGTGTGCTAAACGTCAGCAGAAAGACTGACGGCACGGTGGCACAGCGGTAGAGTTGCTGCCTTACAGCGCCAGAGACCCAGGTTCGATCCTGACTACAGGTGCTATCTGTACAGAGCTTGTACGTTCTCCCGGTGACAACGTGGGTTTTCCCCGGGTGCTCTGGTTTCCTCCCACATTCCAATGACGTACGGGTTTGTAGGTTTATTAGCTTTGGTAAAAATTGTACGTTTTCCCTAGTGTGTAGGATAGTGCTAGTGTATGGCTATCACTGGTTAGCGTGGACGTGGTGGGCCAAAGGTATCTCTAAACTAAACTAAACATAGTTACAATCGAGCTATCCGCAGTGTACAGATACATGATAAAGGAATAACATTTCAATGCAAGATAAAGTCCAGTAAAGTCTGATTAAAGATAGTCTGATGAGGGAGATAGCAGCTCAAGACAACTCTTTAGTTGTTGATAGGATGGTTCAGTTGCCTGACAACAGCTGGGAAGAAACTGTCCCTGAATCTGGAGATGTGCGTTTCCACACTTGTGTGCGTCTTGCCTGATGGGAGAGGGGAGAAGAGGGAATGACCAGGGTGAGACTCATCCTTGATTATGTTGGTGGCCTTGCCGAGGCAGCTTGAGGTGTAAATGGAGTCAATGGAAGGGAGGTTGGTTTGCGCGATGGTCTGGGACTCTGGATCAGTCATACAGCGTAGAAACAGGCCCTCCACGCCAACCAAGATGGCACATCCAAGCCAGTCCCATTTGCCTGATTCTGGCCCATATCCATCTAAACCTTGCCTATGCAAGTACTTGTCCAATGTTTTTTTCAATGCCGTCAGCTTCTACCAGCTCGTCGATATACCCATGTAAATAAAGATGCCTATCAGCTTCTTACAAAATATTCCCCCTCTCATACCCATGCTCTCTCATTCTTGAATCCACAACCCTGCGTAAAAGACTCTGTGCACTCACCCTATCTATTCGCCACATGATTTTACAGCTCTATAAGTGCATCCCTCAGGCTCCTATGCTCCAGGCAATAAAGTCCTGGCCTGCTCAATCTTTCCTTATAGCTCACGCCATCAAATCTTGACAATATCTTCGTAAATCTTCTCTCTGCACTCTCTCCAGCTTAACGGCACCTTGGAATGGTATGGATAGAAAGGTTTAGAGGGATTCTCCAATTTCGAGTAATATCCCCCCCCCCCCCCCCCCCCCCCCCAATGCATCCCATTAGTCAGCGTCTTACAGCCCTTTGGTCCAGCTTATCCACATTGACCAACATGTCTCATCTACTGCACCTGCATTTCTCCATATCCCTCTAAACCTGTCGTATCATGTACCTTTTTAATTGTTTCTTAAACGTTGCAATAGTCCCTGTCTCAACTACCTCATCTGACAGCTCGTTCCATACAGCCACAACCTTTGTGTGAAAAAGTTACCCATCAGATTCCTATTAATCTTTCCTCCTTCACCTTAAACCTATGTGCATTGTGCATCCATTTCTCCCAGTACCTTTCCACACATCCCCCTCTTTCCCCTCCTAGGCAGGCCAATCTCCCATCCCCGAGTTCCCCATTTCACTTTTATCCCCCTCATCTCCCCCCTGCCTGTCCCTTCCTCCTATCAACCTTACATTATTTTTCATTCCTTTCCTTACCTGGCCTTTCGTGTCCTTTTCATCCACTGCCTCTGCTAATTACTCCACCCATCTGCCGAGCAACCACCTCACACCCTGTATTCACGTCCCCCTCGCCTGGCTTTGCCCCCACCTCACTTCGCTTTTCCATCTTTCCCTCCCACAATTAGCCTGAAGCAGGGTTCCGACCTGAAACGTCACCTGTCCACAGATGCTGCCTGAAGAGTTTCTCCAGCCCATTGTGTTTTGCACAAGATTCCAGCATCTGCAGTTCCTTGCGTCGCCAATTGCCGGAGGGATATGGGCCAAACACGGGCGGATGAGACCAGCTTCGACGAGGTGTCTGGGTCGAAGGGCATGTTTCTGTGCTGTGTGACTCTGTAAATCTTGGAGACACGCGACTGCAGATGCTGGAAGCTCGAGGGCAAAAAACATAGTGCTGGAGGAACTCGGCGGGTCAGGCAGCGCCTGCATAGGGAAATAGACAGAGACATCGTCTGAGGAAGGTTCCCGATCCAAAAAGTCATCTGTCAATTCCCTCCGCAGATGACCTGCTGGATAGGTTATGGTTCGGGTCGGGACCCGCTGACTTCCCCACGCAGTCTGTTTCTTTTCTTCCTTTAAAAAAAAGACTGTTGGTCTTGTCAGATTACCTGATGATGTCGCTGCTGGCGATGAAAGATAAAACCATTACAAAGGAAGTGTGCAAAGCCAAGGGCCCCGGGCGAGGATTGCTTTCTAATGGTTACCAAGGCGGCAATGAGGATTGCAAGAGGAAGGAGTCATGTTTCAGTAAATGAAGCACAAACAGGCTGTGAACATGAATGGAGAGTTAGGGGCACCGGCTCTCAGCGACAGCTTGTAGCTCCATTTGCTTCAGACCATGTAAACTGCCGTGACAATGCGCTTAAATATTAGCGTTTGCCGGCACCGGGCCTGTACTCACTGGAGTTTAGAAGAATGAGGGGGGACCTCTTGAAACGTACAGAATAGTGAGCGGCTTGGATAGAGTGGATGTGGAGAGGATGTTTCCACTAGTGGGAGAGTCTAGGACTAGAGGTCCCAGACTCAGAATTAAAGGACGCTTTTTTAGGAAGGAGAGGAGGAGGAATTTCTTTAGTCAGAGGGTGGTGAATCTGTGGAATTCATTGCCACAGTAGGTTGTGGAGGCCAAGTTAGTGGGTATATTTAAGGCAGAGATAGATAGATTCTTGATTAGTACAGGTGTGGGGAGAACGCAGGTGAATGTGGTTAGGAGGGAGAGATAGATCAGCCATGATTGAATGGCGGAGTAAACTTGATGGGTCGAATGGCCTAATTCTACTCCTATCACTTATGACCTTAATATGAAATGCAAGGCAGAGTGCAGTGAGAATACTACTCTCTTGCAAAAAGCAATTTCCGGAGGAACTCAGCTGCCAGGCAGCATCTGTGGACAGCTCCCTCCTCTCTTCTAGCTTACTTCAACCCACTAGGGGGATTCAGAGACAATTTTTTCTCGGCTCCCATCGGGCAATTGAACCATCCTATCACCAACTACAGAACGGTCCTGAGCGACTACCTACTTCATTGGAGACCCTCGGACTATCATTAATCGCACTTTACTGGACTTTATCTAGCACTAGACATTGTTCCATTTATCCTGCATCTGTACACTGTGGGCAGCTCAATTGTAACTTTGTACATAGTCTTTCTGCTGACTGGATAGCACACAACAAAAGCTTTTCACTGTACCCCGGTACAGGTGACAATAAACTGAACTAAACCAAACTAAACTAAACACCCCCCTCCCAACATCAGTCTGAAGAAGGGTCCCGACCCAAAATGTCACTTGTCCATGTTCTCCTGAATTGCTGAAGATAGACACAAAGTGCTGGAGTAACTCAACGGGTCAGGCAACATCTCTGGAGAAATAGGATAGGAGTCGTTTTTAGTCAGGACTCTTCTTCAGACTCCCTGACCCGCTGAGTTACTCCAGCACATTTTAAATATTTTTTCCTGTAAACCATCATCTGCAGTTCCTTGTTTCTACATCTGTGGACAGAGGTAAGGTCAGGTCCAGACCTTTGCTTCAGGTTTGCATCTGCAGTCACTTGTGTCTCAGTATTATTTCCAGTGCCGGATACAGGACACATAATCCACTTGTAACTGAATGACACAATAGTCCAGTCCTCTCCCATGTCTGGGGCCATCAGGTCGAGGTGATTAGTCCTCAGGTCAGCTCATCAGGGCTACAAGGGCAAGAGGTCTGATGTAACCATATAGGAAGGAGCCGCAGATGCTGGTATATACTGAAGATAGATACAAACAGCGGGTCAGGTAGCATCTCTAGAGATAAAGGATGGCTGCCATTTTCGGGTTGGGACCCTTTTTCAGATTGAGTCTAAAGAGGGAGAGTCCAAGAGGAGGAGAACCGTTACAGTCTGAAGAAGGGTGCACCACTGATTTTCCGGCAACTGGTGGTCGGGCACCTCGTTTGATCCGGGCAGAATTACGGGAGCGCCCCTGAAATTCCCCCACATCGAAGTCACATCGTAAATGTGGCGTCTGGGCCTCGTGAGTCGTCCGATCCCGACCTCGTCGGGACTTCCGCCCCAATCAGCGGGTCGAATTTGCCTCCTACGACCTGTTGATCCAGCAAAATTGATAATCCAGAAAGGCTCTGGAACCAAGGGTGCCGGAAAACCGGTGGTGGACGTGCTTTGCTCAATATTCCAGCATCTGCAGTTCCTTGTGTCTCCATACTTCTTGAGCAGTTAGTTTCTGCACCGGTTATTGAGAGTTCATTCCCTCACGTCTGACGCTCAGTGCCTGTTAACAGGTTAGTTGTTTGTGCAAGTGGTTGCTTAGGTGACATTTGTCACACTGGGAAGAGATACAGGCCAATTCTCCAGAGATGTGAACGGTTAGTTCATCGGCAAGATGGATAGCAAGATTCTCATTCAGTTCAAGACGTATTTCCAACAGCATTGTTGTATGCGGAACACGGGCCAATTACAGCTGACTGATGCTGGCCATGGAGACAGATTAAATCGCGTCTCAGGCCACCAGCATCTCTCTCTTTCATTTCCCCAGCCCAGTTTCTACCTGCAGTTCAGATTTATGACTCTCATGAAGAGGTGAAGCTAAAACTGAAAATCATCATGTCCCGCCTCCCCACTGCCTGCTGACCGACGATTCTCTCGCCCTCGATCATCAGTCCCACCCTCACTCTCCCGCGGAAAGCGGAGATTTTTAATAGATTTTTTTTCACCGAATTTCAAAATCCGGATTACAAAACATGGGGGGGATTGTCCCCCACCTCTCAAAACACGGAGGGGGCGTGTGTGTCCCCCCCCCCACCCCTCCGGGATTTCCGCCCATGGTCCGAAGGCATGGACTCCATCACGGTTGTGAGTCTCTCCCGGTTCCATCCACCTTCTGCCTTCTCAGGCGCTGTGGTGCTCACCTGCTGGCCAGCCACCACCCTCCGCCTGGTTCACCATTGAGGTCTTCATCTTGGTCAGGAACCTTCCCTTGACCTGCCATCATGGGCGTCCCTACCAGGAGCATAGTTCTCAGGTTTAGCTCCCAGGATCTTAAGTGCACAAAAACCTCTCCACCTCAACAAGCAGAGAGCATAGAGAACAGGACAGGAAATGATTTGATGATTTGCAACACACTCCAAAAAATATTTGTAGCAACTAATTACTGATCGTTGGACTTGCTGCAGTTAGCTGGGGAATGGGAGTTGGATAGTCAGCTACTCAGGCACACTCCATGGCCCATTGTATTCTCACTCTATCCATCCATATTGTCTGCAGTCCTCAAAGACTTGAGTGACACCAGACTGCGTGAGGAAATAGCATACTGTTGAACTTCTGCAGATGCACCTTAGAAAGCGGCAAGGTGGCGCATGGGCGGCATGGTAGCACAGCGGTAGAGTTGCTGCCTTACAGCGCCAAAGACCCGGGCTCGATCCTGACTACGGGTGCTGTCTTTATGGAGTTTGTATATGTTCCCCGTGACTTGCGTGCGTTTTCTCCAGGAGCTCCGGTTTCATTCTACATTTTGAAGATGTACAGTTTTGGGGGTTAATTGGCTTGGTAAATATTGTAATTGTCCCTAGTGTATGTAGGATAGTGTTAGTGTGTGGGGGTCGCTGGTTGGCATGGACTCGGTGGGCAGAAGGGCCTATTTCTGTGCTGTATCTCTAAACTAAACTAAAGCGTACTGACAGGTTGCATCACAGCTTGGTTTGGAGCAGCTCTGCCTAACACGGCATGACGTTGCAGAGAGTTTAGTTCAGTTTAGAGATACAGCATGTAAACAGGCCCTTCGGCCCACCAAGTCCACACCGATCAGTGATCCCCGCACATGTTAGCATGCAAAACAAAGGTTTGTCCCATCCCTGTCATTTCTCCTTCTCCCTGGGCGGCACGGTGGTGCAGCGGTAGAATTGCTGCCTTACAGCGCCAGAGACCAGGGTTCGATCCTGACTCCGGGCACTGTCTGTGAATTTTTTTTTTTTACATTCTCCCCATGATCGTGTAGGTTTTCTCCGAGTGCTCCCGTCACCTCCCACGGTCCAAAGATGTGCAGGTGTGTAGGTTAATTGGTTTCAATAAAAATTGTAAATTGTCCCCAGTGTGTAGGATAGTGCTGGTGTAAGGGGTCGGCACGAACTATGTGGGCGAAAGGGGCACGCTGTTTCCGTACTGTACCTCTAATGTCTTAAGTCTTTTCACAGTACCTCAGTACATGTGACAATAATAAAACTGAGAATAAACCTGAGAAATAAAGACTGGGCTCATTTCCAGTTAAACCAAGACCTGAGCAGTTTTCTAACAGATTTTTAGCTCATGAAAGAAGCGTCACTGGCCTGTGAAACCCAACTGGCAATGAATCATTGGTCACGTGGACAGAATAGATGCAACAAAAGTGACACCACAAGCATCGGTGGAGCAGTTGTATTCAGCTCCGGTGCTCAGCAACCTTTCCCTAGCTCGCACACAAGAAATGTTTTTGCAATAATAATGGGGAATATTGATTTATGTGCAAAGACATGCGATGAAAGGGATGCATACATTTTTAATGCAATGCACTTGAAACAAGGTCAGCTGCCAGAATTTCAATAGGAAAATAGGCATATTGTAAATGGAAGTGTGTGTGGAAGCTACTCAAATAGGAGATTTGATAACTCATTAATTGCCTTTTTGCTTGGACATTTGGACAGGGTGTCAGGGGCTATGGGGCGAAGGCAGGAGAATGGGGTTGAGAGGGAAAGATAGATCAGCCTGATTGATTGGCGGAGTAGACTTGATGGGCTGAGTGGCCTAATTCTGCTCCGAGAACTAATGAACTTACAGACAAAGGTTACCTGGTTATGTCGGTTTAGGTTTCTTATTGTCACGTGTACAGAGGTACAGTGAAAAGCTTTCGTTTTGCATGCTATCCATTCAAATCAGTTAATACTATACATGCACACAATTGGGCCAAACTCAGGTACAATGGGTAGAGTGAAGGGAAGGATACCAGTGCGGATTGTAGCTTTTCAGCCTTGTAGCGTAGCAGTTCCAGAGAAAAAGCCCAATGTCCATAATGAGGTAGGTTGGAGTATCGGGACTATACGCTAGCTAATGGAAGGGCTGTTCAGAAGCCTGAGAACAGAGGGGGAGAAGCTGTTCCTGAGTCTTGTGGTGCGTGCTTTCAAGCTTCTGTGCCTTCTGCTGGACGGGAGCAGGGAGAAGAAGGAATGACCGTGGTGACAGAAGTCCCTGATTATAGTGGCCATTTAGTAGTTGTAGAGCACAGCACATAAATATATTGGAGAGTAATTACAAGGGGGGGTTTTGACTGTGGAGTATTGGAAAGCTTGGTCTCTCCCAACCTCACTTCAGCAGGTGATAAAAAGGTTGACAGCTGGCCTATTTTTCAAATCTCCAAAGTCTTTAGCAGTAAAGAAATGAATTCCTGTTTGTGACCATGAATGTTCCACAGAGCACCTCTTCACTATGAGTGCAACGCAATTAGATTCACAGACACATGGGGGTGATTGCTAACGTATTCATTGTGCATAATTATGTTCTAATTCAATATATGCAATTTCTCCTATGAATCATTAGATTACTGACAACACAAATATTTAATTGGCTGTAAAGTGTTCTGGGACAGCCTGATGTTGTGAAAAGTGTTGCATGAAAGCTTGTCCTTTTTTTAATTATAAAAGTTATTAATTCATGGTGTTGATCTACGGATAACAGGCACATATGGCCTGGTTCTGGAGCAACTTCCTTTTCCTACAGGAGGCAAGGTGTGCAGGGATTACCTTGGTGACAGTCTAGGTGGAGGGGGGGAAACAGAAAATAAATCCCGACTGACTTCTGGATGTCAAGGCATGCAAGGCTGGATTTTAAATGCCATTTGGAAATAGCTGCCATAGTGAAACAGTGGCACAGTTGGTAGAGCCACTGTCTGTACGGTGTTTGCACTTCGCCCCCCTGAAACCACGTGGGTTTTCTCCAGGTGCTCTGGTTTCCTCCCACATCCCAAAGACGTGCAGGTGAGTAGGTTTAATTGTCCCTTGTGTGTCGGGAGTGAATAAGAAAGTAGGATAACTAGTGTGAACGATTCTAATACTGTACGCGATGGTAGATCTGCTTCAGTGGCTAGCATGCAAATAGTTGCCCGGGTTGGGCGCCATCTTGGAGGCAACCTTGCACTCTCCCTCACTTCAATTGTCACAACAGCTATTGAATTGAATTTCCTTTATTGTCATTCAAACCTAAGTTTGAACGATATTGTGTGCCATGCAGTCATGATAGAAAAAAGCAACAAAACACACAATGAACACAATTTAAATAATAATAATAATAATGGATGGGATTTATATAGCGCCTTTCTAATACTCAAGGCGCTTTACATCGCATTATTCATTCACTCCTCAGTCACACTCGGTGGTGGTAAGCTACTTCTGTAGCCACAGCTGCCCTGGGGCAGACTGACGGAAGCGTGGCTGCCAATCTGCGCCTACGGCCCCTCCAACCACCACCAATCACTCACACACATTCACACACAGGCAAAGGTGGGTGAAGTGTCTTGCCCAAGGACACAACGACAGTATGCACTCCAAGCAGGATTCGAACCGGCTACCTTCCGGTTGCCAGCCGAACACTTAGCCCATTGTGCCATCTGTCGTCCCAATTTAACACAATCATCCATCACAGTGAATCTCCAAGCACCTCCTCACTGTGATGGAGGGCAAAAAGTCTTATCTCTTCCTTGCTTGTTCTCCCGCTGCGTCGAGGCGATCGAGGCTCTCGATGTTGAAGCCCCCGCCGGGTGATGATAAATCCCGCGGCCGAATTTAAGCTCCGCGAATGGGCCGATGTATGTGTGAATGAACTTGAAGCACATACTTAAAATGCATTTGGACAGGTACAGTGCCCTCCATAATGTTTGGGACAAAGGCCCATCATTTATTTATTTGCCTCTGTACTCCACAATTTTTATGTTTAACGTCAAATTCTTTAATGTTGTGTTTTATTTTTATTGGTGTGTTGCAAATGGCAACTCAAATTTCACTACACCAATTGGTGTATGTGACAATAAATGTCCTTTGTCCTTTGTCCTTGTCAATTTGAGATTTGTGTAATTTAAAAAAAATCACATGTGGTTAAAGTGCACATTGTCAGATTTTAATAAAGGCCGTTTTTATACATTTTGGTTTCACCATGTAGAAATTACAGCAGTGTTTATACATTGTCCCCCTATTTCAGGGCACCATAATGTTTGGGACACAGCAATGTCATGTAAATGAAGGTAGTCATGTTTAGTATTTTGTTGCATATCCTTTGCATGGAATTACTGCTTGAAGCCTGCGATTCATGGACATCATCAGTTGCTGGGTGTCTTCTCAGGTGATGCTCTGCCAGGCCTGTATTGCAGCCATCTTTAGCTTATGTTTGTTTTGGGGGCTAGTCCCCTTCAGGTTTCTCCTCAGTATATAAAAGGCATGCTCAATTGGGTTCAGATTGGGTGATTGCCTTGGCCACTGAAGAATTGACCAATTTTAGCTTTGAAAAACTCCTTTGTTGCTTTAGCAGTATGTTTGGGATCATTGTCTTGCTGTAGAATGAACCGCCGGCCAATGCGTTTTGAGGCATTTGTTTGAACTTGAGCAGATAGGATGTGTCTATACACCAGAATTCATTATGCTACTACCATCAGCAGTTGTATCATCAATGAAGATAAGTGAGCCAGTACCTTCAGCAGCCATACATGCCCTGGCCATAACACCCCCACCACTGTGTTTCACAGGTGAGGTGGTATGCTTTGGAACTTGGGCAGTTCCTTCTCTCCTCCATACTTTGGTTCTTGCCATCACTCTGATATGTTAATCTTTGTCTCATCTGTCCACAAGACCTTTTTTTCAGAACTGCAGTTGCTCATTTAAGTACTTCTTGGCAAACTGTAACCTGGCCATCCTATTGTTGCAGCTAACCAGTGGTTTACATCTTGCAGTGTAGCCTCTGTATTTCTGTTCATGAAGTCTTCTGCGGACAGTGGTCATTGACAAATCCACACCTGACTCCTGAAGAGTGTTTCTGATCTGTCGGACAAGTGTTTGGGGATTTTTCTTTATTATAGAGAGAATTATTCTGTCATCAGCTGTGGAGGTCTTCCATCGCCTGCCTTTGCGATTAGTAAGCTCACCAGTGCTCTCTTTCTTCTTAATGATGTTCCAAACAGTTGGTTTTGGTAAGCCTAAAGTTTGGATGATGTCTCTAACAGTTTTATTCTTGTTTCTCAGTCTCATAATGGCTTCTGTGTCATTCATTGGCACAACTTTGGTCCTCATGTTGATAAACAGCAATAAAAGTTTCCAAAGGTGATGGAAAGCCGGGAGGAAGGACGTGCATAGAGTGATCGCTGGTCGGCACGGACTTAGAGGGTCAAGAGGCCTGTTTTCACTTAACTAAACTAAAACTAAAACTAAACTAAACATTGATTGAAGAAGAGTCTCAACCAAAAAAAATATCTATCTATCTTCTCCAAAGATGCTGCCTGACCCTCTAAGTTACTCCAGCACTTTGTGTCTTTTATTGCTAATTCCAGGTAAACCTCAAACCAATTGTGGTTCAATGTTACTGAAGCTTTTCTCACGACTGTAGTTTCTGTATTAAATTATAGATGTTAGACCCGATTGAGTTCCTCTTTCCCACGGCCTTCTGAAGGGGTTTCATCAAACTCAACCACGTGCTTGGATACTTGGATCATTGTCAGGAAAGAAAGTCAATTCTATTCAGAGATCCAACTATCAAAGAAGCGAAATTTACAAAATCTTTAACCCTCTTGAAACTTTAGTGGATGAGATGAGCCAAAAACTTACCTGAGATGGGAGACAATGTAACACTCAGTGCAGGACTTCACACTTCACATTTCCTCTGTTCCCCAGCATCAAACTGTATTGCAGGTGAAAGCTTTTTAAGTAAGGAAGGGCAAGGCAAGGGAAAACATGGAAATATAGTGACCATGGAACCAGGAGACAGTTAGACACAGCATGAGAGAAATTACAGACACAGAAATCATGAACTGTGGAGAAGATGAATGGAGTGAAGCAGTGATGCATGTAAAGCTGACAAAACAGAGTGCGTTTGCCTACATAGTGGATCATATTATTCAGGGAAATGCAACTGAAAGTTTATTTTAGTTTTAGTTTTTAGAGATACAGCATGGATACACCAAAGATAGACACACGGTGCTGGAGCAACTCAGCCGGTCAGGCAGCATCTCTGGAGAAAAAAGGATGGGTGATGTTTCGGATCGGGACCCTTCTTCAGACAGAAAACAGGCCCACCGAGACCACACTGACCATCGATCACCCGTTCACACTAGTTCTATATTATCCCACTTTCTCATCCTGCACTTCGGGGGCAATTTTACAGAGGCCAAATAACCTGCAAACCCACACGTCTTTGGGCTGTGAGAGGAAACCCACGCGGTCACAGAGAGAACGTTTCCTTTCCCTCCACAGACGCTGCCTTCCCCCGTCACATTCAGTCTGAAGAAGGGTCCTGACCTGAAACGCTATCTATCCTTTCCCTCCACAGATGTAGCCTGACCCGCTGAGTCTTTGTGTTTTGCTCAAGATTCCAGCACCTGCAGTTCCTTGTATCCCCAATTGAAGTTTCTCCCCCTCCCACCCGCCCCCCTCCCGTCCAAGACACTAATGACTCAAAGCAAGGTCCAAGCCACCAAAATCATTGGAGCCTAGCCTTGAGAGATGAGAAACAAAAGGGTCATTTTCGAGTGCCAAAATGTACACCGTGTGATTGCAAGTGAATCTTGAAGTGATGAGATTGAGGATAACTTGCTTCCAGTCCAGTTCAGTGGGATTCTAAGGTCGCTAATGTGGGAGCTGCAGACTTTAGGGCAAGACGGGGCTACATGGTAGGTAAGGCGAGATGGAGTGCTCATTTCCCAGACTATGCCCCTCTTCTTTCTGCTTCCGATGCAGTCTCTCAATCCTGTCCCAAATTCTCCTCCTCCATTTTGAGCTGTCATGATTGAGGGACTCCCAAGAGTTTGCAGAGATGTTGCATTTCTTCATGGACATTTTGAGCATGCCCTTGAAAGATTTCCTCTATGTTTTGGTAACCTCTTTCCCTGGCAGAGCTCAGAATAGAGTGTGTGCCTCACATCAAGGGCAATGATTATATGGGACATACTGGTCATGGTAGATGGGATGTGTTAAATGGGCATTAGGAGCGAGCTGCCAGAGGAAGTAGTTAAGGCATTACCAATAAACAACATTTGGACTACATGTGCATGGAAGGTTTTAGAGGGATATGGGCGAAACATGGGCAAATGGGGCTAGTAGCTTAGATGGGGCATTGCGGTTGGCATGAACTATTTGGGCTGAAGGGCCTGTGTCTGTGCTGTATGATGTTGAACATGTGAATGATGCAGCCTGCTCAACCTAGCTGGACTGAGTCTGATGAGGGTATTGCCACTGGGATTGTTGATTTGTCAGGATGTCAATGTTACTTTTATTTATCCTGTCTATATATATATATATATATAATTTTGTAACAACAGCATTGGTGGTGCTTTGCAAGGAAGTCCTGACAGACTCTAAGAAAGACACAAATTGCTGGAATAACTCAGCGGGTCAGGCAGCAGCTCTGGAGTAACATGGATGGATGGATAGTCAGGTCGGGACCCCTCTTCAGACTGATTAGGGGGGTGGGGGGAGAAAGCTGGGTAAGAGGAGGGGCTTCACACGGCATGGCTGTCAATGGGTGAGTACAGGTGAAGGGGGTTATTTGACAGGCAGATTGTGAGATAACTCTTTAACCGAAAAGGATAAAGAGTTGCAGATTGTTAAGGGATGCAGGTGGAAGGGGGGGGGGGGGGAGAGAAACCAGTGCAGGGTAAGCCTGGGCTCAGGGGAGGTTGAGTGGGAGGGAAAAGAAAGGGAGGGGGTCTTGGGGGAGAATTTGGAGGGGTCAGGGGGATTCTGAACATTGCCTTGGCTTTTGATCCCTTAAATCAAATACCCTTCCCCTCATTTGAGATCACTGAGATATGGTGAAGTAGTCCACATTTCACAAGGTCTTGCCACCAACCTTTTTTTTTTTTATTGCAGTGGGGGCAGGTGAGTGGAGGGTATGGTGCACAATAGTGAATGGGTCAACAATGCTTTGGAGCTCAGCGCCCTCGATACACTGCTGTTGGTGTTGTTATTGTGCGGCTGCTAAACTGAAGATTGGGTGACAATGTTTAGTTTATTTATAGTTTAGAGATACAGTGTCGAAACAGGCCGAACGAGTCCACACCGACCAGCGATCCCCGTACACTCGAGCTCTCCTACACAATAGGGACAATTTACAATTTTTACCAAAGCCAATTAACCTACAAATCTGTACGTCTTTGGAGTGTGGGAGGAGGCCGGAGCTTCCGGAGAAACCCCACGCGGTCACAGGGGGAAGGAACGTAGAAACTCCGTACAGACAGCACCCATGGTCAGGATCGAACCAGGGACTGGCGCTGTAAAAGGCAGCAACTCTCGCTGTGCCCAGCTACAAGCTGTGAGCAGGAGACGCAACAACAAAAGCTTTTCACTGTACCTCGGTACACGTGACAATAACCTGCTAAACCAACCCGGCGTCTGCCGGCTCATAACTACTCATTGTCCTTAACCTAGTTCCCATTCTCGCCTGTGCAGCTGTGGGGAATTGCACAGCATTCACTTCACACAAATAGACCTTTAAGCTTGAGCAGATACTCGCTCTCCAGCCACCTGCTGCCTTAAAAGAGCAGCCACAGAGCCCCTTGCAATGTCACAGCAGCGAGAGGCACCGTTTCTATTGCAGCTTAGTTATGTGATCACACAACACGCCCTTTTAATCTTGCCGCTCACGGCGAGAACTGACAGTAGCCTTTCCCATAAACTCGCGCCCCATCAATATATTCCGACAACGATGACACATTAAAAGCCCCATCCAGTTTCCAATCTCCTCGCATTAAAATCACGTGTCCACTCAATTGTGGTATCTTGGTCAGTGGGTGCATTATAGTTAAATTACCACCAATCTGGTCTCCAAGCATTTGACAGGGTTGAGATTCTCCCTGTAATGTAAATTCCACGTACAGCATATTATTATGTGCAGAGAATGAATATAGACACAACATGCTGGAGTAACTCAGCGGGTCAGGCAGCATCTCTGGAGAAAAGGAATAGGTGACGTTTCTGGCCGACACCCTCAAATTTCAGAACTTCATTCATTCATTCAGACCGGATTGAATAACTGGGGTTACAAGGCTGAACACGGTGGTCTTAGATACACAAAATTGCTGGAGAAACTCAGCGGGTGCAGCAGCATCTATGGAGCGAAGGAAATAGGCGACGTTTCGGGCCGAAACCCTTCTTCAGACATGATTCTGTGTGTGTGTGCCGCCAGTGAAATGAATTGGATTGGCAACCCTCACAGCTTGTAACGGGGCACAGCGTGACCAGAGTAAATACGTTAAGCGGTTAATCAAAAATAACAGCTTTCACATCGGAGTATGCTTACCCACAAATTAATAGTTTGATGTATGGGTTTTATTTTGTGGCGGTCTTCATCTTATATTCTTTGGCAGCTTAGCGAAATGAGGAACGAACAGCTCCCACTGCAGGTCTGACGGGGCTAATGCTGGATTCACAGTGTCGCCGTGGTGAGGGGAAGCCTCCTCTTCCACGGGAGGTACCTGGCCAGACCGGCAGGCGTGAGGGGAGCGTTAAAGTAGCGTAGAATCAAAGAACTGCAAACGCTGGTTTATTCCACACATGGACTCCAGCTTCACTGGGGGAAAGGGATGGGTGATGTTTCGAGTGCGGTCCCTTCGTCTGTAGAAGGGGCCTGACCTGAAACATCACCTCCTGTTTGTCCAGTGATGCTGAGTTACTCTGCGCACTTTGTGTCTATCTTTGACACAGACCTCTGGGTGCTCCTGAATGCCTTTGTTGATTGAAAGAGACGTCATTGAATCAACCCCTTCAGCCTGCCGATTCCATCGATCACCCATTCACTTCTGCTTCTTGCATATGGTGTGCACAGCCTAAAGTTGTAGGACAACTTGTTCTATTTGATCTTACTTGATTGTGCACACCAGGTTGATTGCATTCGTCACTCTAGTTCTATGTTACCCCACTTTCTCATCCGCTCTTTAGACACTGCAGTCAATGTACAGAGGCCCATTAACCTACAGACTCGCTCGTCTTTGAGCTGGGCAGCACAGTGGTGCAGCTGGTAGAGCTGCTGCCTCACAGCGGCAGAGATCCAGGTTCGATCCCGTCCTCGGGTGCTGTCTGTGTGGAGTTTGCACACTCTTCCCTTGACCGCAAGGATTTCCTCTGGGTGCTCTGGTTTCCTCCCACATCCCAAAGACATGCGGGTTTTGTAGATTAATTATCCTCTGAACAAATTGCCCTGAGCGCGCACGGTTAAAACGGGATAACATGCAACAAGGGTGATTGATGGTCGGTATGGACCCGGTGGGCCGAAGAGCCTGTTTCCATGTCGTACCTTACAGTCAGCCAATCTTTGAGATGCGGGTAGAAACCGGAGCATCCGGAGGAAAGCCAAGTGGTCACAGGCAGAACCGTGCAAACACCACACAGACAGCACCCGAGGTGAGGATTGAGCCCGGGTCGCTGGTGCTGTGAGGCAGCAGCTCTACCAGCTGTGCCGCCCTTGAATGCTCCTTCATGGAGAAGTGAAGGAAGCTATTGAGAGAAGCAGGTGAGGGAATGAAGCTGCCGGTCTAAATCCTCCAGGTCTCTGACAGAGCTCCACAGCTGAAAATAATCCACGTATGAAGAGCTCTTCCGCTGAACTCAGGAAATATATTCACAGGCTTGAGCAAACACGCACTCCAGTTGCATTAACCTACATTTCAGAGTCAAGTGAGCATTGAGCTTAGAGGCTGAGATTGGATTTAGCGGCACTACGGTTCCCAAAGAACGTCAGCAAGCCATGCATTTAAGCCGACTCCCTCTTCCCTGACCATGAAGCCACAGCTGCTGCCACAGCTCCCTGTCTGGCTGAAGCACTTGCACTGTGGTTAACACCAGGGCTGTTAGCCAACGATTAACTTGCACAAGATTTTTCATTCTCAACATGTCTAAGATTACTTGCGTGGCCCCAAAGTGCAGAAATTGACTGCAGGCGGAAGGGTTGGGAAAATGAACTATTGTAAGTAATAAAAATGAACTGCAGATGGTGGTTTCATTTAGTTCAGAGGTACAGTGCGGAAACAGGCCCTTTGGCCCACTGAGTCCAGCGACCCTCACACACTAACACTATCCGTCACCCACTAGGGACTATTTACAATTTTACCAAGCCAATTAGCCTAGCATGAAATGTGGGAGGAAACTGATTCACTGGGGAATAAATTGGGGAAACCGGAGCTCACGGGGAAGAATGTAAAAATTCCATACAGACGGCACCCTTGGTCAGGATCGAACCCGGGTCTCTGACGCTGTAAGGCAACAACTCTACCGCCGCGCCAATGTGCCGCTTTATACCAAAGATAGACACAATGTGCTGGGGGAACTCAGCAGGTCAGGCGGCATTTCTGGAATTAATGGACAGGTGACGTTTCGGGTCGGGAGCCTTCTTCAGACTAATTGTGGTGGTCGGGGGAGGGGGTCGGGATGAAGAAAGCTGGTATATAAAGGAGGGCAGGACAAAGCCTCGCAAGTGATAGGTGGATACAGGTGAGAAGGGCTTCAGAACCGTAGTAAAAACTGATTGAAGCGATTCAAATATAAGGGGCAATTAGATAAGTCTGTGATAGATGAGGGCATGTAACGGTGAAATAAGGACTGATACCGGACCGATATAACCTTAACATGGACTCTTGTGCTGTGTAAATTCCATTTACTATTTCAATTGCTTTCGTATGTTATTCCATTTGGTTTAGACATTTGGCATAAAGATTTCTAACCTTAGGCATAAGATAGCTGCTTTACCCAAATCAATAATACAGCCAGAAATGTGACGGGTTTTTCTAAGCCAGTAGCCCTGACCACTGAGTTCCTGGTCTTGGAGATGGCTGATGCTGGAATCCTGAGTAAAACACTAAATGCTGGAGTAACTCAGCGGGTCAGGCAGATTCCCTGGAGGACATGGACAGGTGACGTTTCGGGTTGGGACCCTTCCTCAGACAATTTATTCTCCTTAATCTTGTGCTCTTCTTTTTTTTTTTACCCTCTCCTATTTCAATCTTAAGAATGTTCCTCATTCTCCTGTACTCCTCCGGGGATAAACTTGGTCACTGCTTAGTTTAGTTTAGTTTAGAGATAAACCATGGAAACAGGCACTTCGGACCACTGAGTCCACGCTGATCAGCGATCGCCCCGTACACTAGTTCTATCCGACACGCTGGCGACAATTTACTGAAGCCAAGCACATCTTTGGAGTGTGGGAAGAAACCAGAGCACCCGGAGAAAACCCACACGGTCACTGGGAGAACGTGCAGACTCCGTACAGACAGCATCCATGGTCAGAATCTAACCTGGCTCTCTGGCATCGTAAGGCAGCAACTCTACCACTGCACCACAGTGCTGCCTATACCTGACCCTAACCTCCTTTTTCCTGACTAGAGCCACAATTTTTCTCATCATCCAGGATTCCTTATTTCTCCCAGCCTTTCCCTTCACTCTAACAGGAACAGTCACACCTTGTACTCTTACCTTCTCACTGTGTGAGATAGTTTTCCGACACAAAACATCGACTATCCATGCTCTCCAGAGATGCTGCAGACCTGCTGAGTTACTCCAGCTCTTTGAGTTCTTCATCTTGAGTCCTGTGGGTCCAGAGGATGTTTACGAGAATGATCCCAGGAATGATTGGGTTAACATAAGATGAGCGTTTGAGGGCGCTGGGCCTGTTCTCACTGGAGTTTGGAAACTCATTGACATTTACCAAATAGTGAATGGCCTGGATGTGGATGGTTCCACTTGTGGGAGAGTCTAGGACCAGTGGCCATAGCCTCAGAATAAAAGGATGTACCTTCAGAAAGGAGATGAGGAGGAATTTCCACAGACAGCTGTGGAGGCCAAGTCAATGGATGATTTAAGGTGGAGATTGACAGATTCTTGATTAGTAATAATGGTGTCTGTCGGGGGTTATGGAGAGAAGGACGGAGAACGGGGTTGAGAGGGAGAAATAGACCAGCCATAATGAATGGCATAGTAGACTTGATGGGCCGAATGGCCTAATTCTGCTCCCAGAACATATGAACTGAGGGTGGGCTGCTAAGCCCAAAGTGGGTGTTAGATTCACCACCTTAGTAGCTAATCCTTGCATCGGGCTTCATATGCATAAATTCTCCCTGAATCCATCTGACTTCTATGCACAGATCTACCATCAGTTGGTTGGGGAAGAATGGGAGTTTAGTTTTGTTTAGTGATACACATCAGAAACAGGCCCCTCGGCCCACCGAGTCCACGCCGATCAGCGATCCCCTTACACTAACACATTCCTACACACTAAGGACAATTTATAATTTTTTTTACCGGAGTCATTAGGTAGATTCCTAGGACGGAAGGGTTGACATCTGAAGTAAATGCTGTTATAGTACCAGCCTCAACTCCTCTGGTTCTTGACCCCCCTAGGTTGGGGCCGATGATCATTGTAATTTAGAAGAATGAGAGGTTATCATCTTAAAACTTTGACGGGACTGACAGGGTGGACTACTGTGTAGGAAGGAACTACAGATGCTGGTTTAAACCGAAGATAGACACAAAATGCTGGAGTACGGGACAGGCAGTATCTCTGGAGAGAAGGAATGGGTGACGTTTCGGGTAGAGACCCTTCTCCTGTCAGGATGGGTCCCCGGCTGGTGATGTGCAGAGGTTGGTTTGCGGGGTGATCCGGGCTACATCCACAGCTCCTGTTGTAAGTGATGGAAGCTGCTTGTATTCCCGTCTCTTTGTTCAGCTGCACAGCTCTCTGTAGATTTCTGCAGCGGTAACCAGAGGAGACGACAGTCTCTACCACATCCGACAGGGACAGGGGGACGGGAGAGATGCAACAGCATCTGGAGCAGATGTTGCCCATCCCCAGGGGTGATCCATTGCTGGATTTATTGTAGCTTCTCATCACAATGCCTAACCTGAGCATGTCTCTCTCTTAACCCATTCACTGCCACTGGCCCTGACCCGAGTAGACTTGGCGGTGGCACTGAACAAGTTAACGTACACTAGGCAATGTTCCTGTGCACGCTAACAAATCAGCACACTGCAGCCCAGACTTAAGTGGGATACCACTGTAGTATTCATAGGCCTGGATTAATGATTCAGAGGTCCCAAATTCAAATCCCATCACAGGCAATTTAAATTTAACTAAATTAATACTGATATCAAGATTAAAAAGCAAAGATCAGTGATGGTAATCAGGAAATTCCTTCAATGTTATAAGGCCCCATCTACCTCACCAATATCCTTTAGGAAAGGAAAATTACCATTTTTAATTAATCCAATCTACCTGTAACTCCAGACCCACAACATATTGGCAGACTCACACTTGAAATGGACAATAGACAATAGGTGCAGGAGTAGGCCATTCGGCCCTTCGAGCCAGTGCCGCCATTCAATGTGATCATGGCTAATCATCCCCAATCAGTACCCCGTTCCTGCCTTCTCCCCATATCCCCTGACTCCACTATTTTTAAGAGCCCTATCCAGCTCTCTCTTGAAAGCATCCAGAGAACCTGCCTCCACCGCCCTCTGAGGCAGAGAATACAAGTTCCCCAATTCAAGCTCAGTTATAGGGTCCTAGAGTTATACAACATGGAAGCATGCCCCATCTACACTAGTCCCACCTGTCTGCGTTTGGCCCATATCACTCCATGTGCGTGTCCAAATGTATTTTAAATGATGTTACAGTCCCTGCCTCAACTACCTCCTCTGGAAGCTCATTCCATACACCTACCACCTTTTGTGGAAAAAGTTGCCCCTCAGATTTCCGTGAAATCTCTCTCCTCTCACCTTAGTATTAGCAGTTAGCAATGGATATTAGACATTGGCCTTGCAAATGATGCCTGCGATTAATGGGGGAGCAGTGGTGGGGTGAGGGGAAGGGGAGGCTGCGTTAAAATGGGCCCTCATTTTGAAATCAACTTGCACATAAAAGACTGAGATATAGGTGGTGAGAATGGATGTTTCTGCAGCCGTCTATAAATAGAAAATAGCTTGTGGCTGTTATTAATATATTGTCAAAAGGATCGTAATAAGCCCTCGACTTACTGATGGAATGAAGCAATGCTTCCAGTCGGGGTGGGTGAGCGGTGACATTTTATCCCGTGCTGTAATTACATTTAGATTTAATTGGACTGGCTCACTCCAGTTTTCCGTTCTGGCGTGATGGAGAGGTAATGTTAAAAATGCCCTTTTCCCAAGTGACTAATCTTAAATTAGCAGATTGCTAACTAACGCATCACGCTGGCATTGCTAAGCAACGACTTGCTTGCCCGGTAAAATGTCAGATAATATGTTCCAAGCTCTCTCACTGCTGTACACTTAAACAGCTTGCAAGCCACGGGAACTGATTTTCAATATAATCAGGATGTCTGCGTTAGGTATACAAGGCAGATATTTGAATTAACCTGCATCTCTAAGTTAAGTAGAATAAAAAACTGTAATTTGGGGGGAATCTGATGGTTTGCATTGTTTCGTGAATCACAGAAGCTCCAGAAAACTCCGGGACTGGAGGCACAGTAGGTTGGCACGGTGGCGCAGTTGCTCTCTTACAGCGTCAGAGACCCTGGTTCAATCCTGACCACGGGTGCTGTCTGCACACAGTTTGTACATTCTCTCTGTTACCATGGGCTTTCTCCGGGTGCTCTGATTTCCTCCCACACTCCAAAGACGTACAAGATTGTAGGTTAATTGGCTTTGGTAAAATTGTAAATTGTTCCTAGTGTGCAGGATAGTGTGAATAGATATTCACGATGGGCCGAAGGACCTGTTTCCCCACTGCATCTCTAAAGTCTAAAGTAGAGACTGGTGCGGTCTGCGTTTACTAAGTTGCGTTGGCAGCTGAGATGGAGAATAGAGGGGGCCAAGTATTCAACAATCAAACAGGATGAAATTCATTTGGTTCATGATAGAAGTTACACCAGTGTGTTGGGTGCGTTTGTATAGGTCTAGATAGAGTGGATGTGGAGAGGATGTTTCCAGTAACGGTACAGTCCGGGACCAAAGGGCACAACCGCAGTATAAAAGGACGCATCTTAAGAATGGAGGAATGCGGAGGAATTTCTTCAGCCAGAGGGTGGGTGAATCTGTGGAATTGATTGCCACAAATGGTTGTGGAGGCCAAGACATTGGATATTTTTCAAGCGGAGATTTTGTCGGTTCGTGATTAGTAACCTTATGGAGAAAAGACAGGAGAACGGAGTTGGGAGAGACAAACAGATCAGCTAGAAATAGATGGCACTAAATGGGCTGAATGGCCTAATTCTGCTCCTATGTCTTACGGTCTAATGGTATGTGAGCAAGGAATCGGGAGTGAGAGTGGAGCTAAAGTGGAGATGAGTGACAAGGGACAGGGATGCCAGCTCAATAATGCCCACATTTTCCAAATTGTTGCCATTCTCCACCAATCATAGATGTAATAACAACTCATAGAGTCATAGAGTGATACAAGTGTGAAAGAACGCTCTTCGGCCAAACTCGTCTACACCAGCCAACAATGTCCCAGCAACACTAGTCCCACTTGCCTGCGCTTGGTCCACATCCCTCCAAACCTGCCCTATCCATGTACCTGTCTAACTGTTTCTTAAATGATGGGATGTCCCAGCTTCAACTACCTCCTCTGGCAGCTTGTTCCATACACCCACCACCCTTTGTGTGAAAATGTTATCCCAGGATTCCTATTAAAAAAATTCCCTTTCACCTTGAACCATGTCCTTGATTCCCCTACTCTGGTTAAGAGACTCTGTGCATCAATCCGATCTATTCCTCGCATGATTTTCTACACCTCTATAAGATCACCCCTCATCCTCCTGCGCTCCATGGAATAGAGACCCAGCCTACTCAACGCTATAGCTCACACCCTCTAGTCCTGGCAAACATCCTCGTAAATCTTTTCTAAACCATTTGAAGCTTGACAATATCTTTCCTATAACATGGTTCCCAGAACTGAGCATAATATTCTAAATGCGGTCTCACCAACGTCTTAAACAACTGCAACATGACCTCCCGACTTTTATACTCAATACTCTGACTGTTGAAGGCCAGGCCTCCATGCCATGTGAGAGGGAATGGCCTTTTAAGGAGGAACACCTAAGTGTGAAGTGTTGCATTTTGCAAAGTCAGACTCGGGCAGTGACCCCACAGGTGAATGGTATGGCCCTGGGGAATGTAGTACAACAAAGGGATCTGGGAGTGCAGGAATATAGTTCCCTGAAAGTGGTGTCACAGGTCGACAGTGTGGTAAAGAAGGTTATGGCCTTATTAAGTCAGGGGTATTGAATATAGAAGTTGAGATGTAATGTTACAGTTGTACAGGACGTTGGTGAGGCCACGTTTGGAGTATTGCGTTCTGTTTTGGTCACCCTGCTATAGGAAGGATGACATTAAGCTGGAAAGGATGCAGAGAAGATTTATGAGGATGTTGCCATGACTTGAGGGTCTGAGCTATAGGCGGACGTTGGGCAGGCCATGACTTTTTTCGTTGGAGTGCTAGAGGCTGAGGGGTGATCTTACGGAGGTGTATAAAATCATAAGGGGAATAGATAGGGTGAATGCACAGAGTCTTTTACCAAGGGTAGGGGGGGTCAAGAACCAGAGGAGTTGAGGCTGGTACTATAACAGCATTTAAAAGACACTTGGACAGGTACATGGATAGGAAAGATTTAGAGAGAGATGGATCAAATGTGGGCAAATTGGATCTTGATTGGGGCATCTTGGTCAGCATGGGCGAGTTGGATCTTGGTTGTGTCAGCATGGGTGAGTTGAGCTGAAGGACCTGCTTCTATTCTACATGACTCCATGACTCAATTTGTGAAAGAGGAAGGGCAGCAAATTGCATTGTGCAATTATTTAAGATATTTTAGGTGCAGTAAGTGATGCATACAGCTGGGCAAAGCAGCCGACCAACACAATGTGGACAAGCCACTTTATTAAATATGGGGAACATGCAACACTTGCATTGATATAGCACCTACAGTGCAGTTACAAATCCCAAGGAATGTCAGCGGAAAGTCATTGGGCAAAAAATGATAGTCAAAGATATTAGAAAATATGCCAAAAAGCTTGGTTAAAATGCTGGAGGATATCAAGAGGTGGAGAGGGAGTGACCTCAAGACTTCAGCAGTGATGGAAGGATTTAGAATGAGGAATAAGTAGGGAAACAATAGTTGTATAACTGAGGTGCAGCCAGGGGTGGAAGAGCAGAAACCATGGGATGATTTGAAAACAGTGGTAGGGGTTTTAAATTCAAGGTGTTGATGCAACAACTCTCTGTGCGGGATGAGCATGATTTGCACACGGTGTGAGCCAGGATGATTCAAATATTAAAGATAGACACAAAGTGCTGGAGTAACTCAGCGGGTCAGGCAGCATCTCCAGAGAAAAGGAATAGATGACGTTTTCGGGTTGAAACATCTTCCTCAGACTGAGGGGAAGAGGGAAACTAGAGGTATGAAAAGGTTCAGAGCAAATCAGAGCCATGACCGAGGAAAGGTGGAGCCCACAATGGTCCATTGTTGGACATGGAAGAGGTGATAACGAAGGGAGAGCGTGAATGCAGGGGTTACTTGAAAGTAGAGAAATCAATTCATAACGAGTTGGTCTCCATTCGTCGTTTTTTTGGAATCATATGGTGCAACACAATTGTAAAAAAGAACTGTTTCAGGACTGGACGAGGGTTGGTCAAGATTATAAATAATGATCTCCTTTTCTTTTTTATTTTGTTTTATTTTCTCTATTTTCTCTCTCAACTTTCTTCATTTACTCGTTTTCTTTTTTCACACACTATATATTTCACATCTTTCTATCCTTTACTATCTAACTTCTTTTTCTTATTCTAATCTTTTTTCAATGTAACAAAAAAAAAAAAAGAAGTTGTACATAAAATGTATTATGAAAATATATATTAGGCACTTTGGTGCCATATGACTGTACTTACTTCTAATAAAATAAAATATTAAAAAAAAAAAAAAAAAAAAAAAAAAAAAAAAAGTAGAGAAATCAAATTCATACCGCTGGGTTCAGAAATCTGGGAAGCATTCTCCCACTTGGCTTTCTCCTGTTCAGTAGCATTCCATCATTTTCATCTAAGGACCACCCTCAAGATGCAGGATTCAACCGTGGGCAGTAAAAATACTTATTGTCAAACATTCACCTTACCAGGCAAGTCACAGCACATCACAGGTAATAAGGTACAAGCACTGTTGTATGGGCCACTGCTTTGCCAGCCTGTTTATGGGTAACAAAGTGGATTTTATAAAATCATGAGGGGAGCACATAGGGTGAATGGAAAGAGTGTTTTATCCCAGGGTTGGAGAATCAAGAACTAGAGAACATAGATTTAAGATGAGTGGGGAAATCAAAGAGAGAGTTAGATGGAGCTCTAGGGGCTAGTGGAATCAAGGGATATGGGGAGAAGGCAGGCACGGGTTATTGATTGGGGACGATCAGCCATGATCACACTGAATGGCGGTGTTGGCTCGAAGGGCCGAATGGCCTCCTCCTGCAACTATTTTCTATGTTTCTATGTATCTGGGTTGAGCTGCCAGAGGATGTAATTGAGGCCAGTACAATAATGACATTTAAAGGAAATTTGGACAGGTACTTGTCATAAAAAGTTTGAGATTTATTAGTTTGAGTTTCATTTATTGACATGTGTACGGATGTACAGTGAAAAACTTTTGTGGCGTGCTAACCAGTCCGCGGAAAGACAATACATGATTACACTCGAGCCGTCCACAGTGTACAGGTACATGTAAAGGGAATAGCATGACTAACACTTAGTGCAAGATAAAGCCAGTAAAGTCCGATCAAAGATAGCCCGAGAGTCTCCAATGAGGTAGATAGTAGGACTGCTGTCTAGCTGTTGGTAGGGTGGCAGATGCTGGTTTATACCAAAGTAAGCCTCTGTAAATTGCCCCTAGTAGTTTGGAGAATGGATGACAAAGTGTGATAACATAGAACTAGTATGAATGGGTGATCGATGGTCAGCATAGACTCGGCGGGCCGATGGGCCTGATTCCGTGCTGTATCAGTCAATCTCTCAGGCGGGATGTCCAACAGATGGAGTTTGTTTTTATATTTTATCATCCCTGGGAATCTCCTCTGCATCCTCTTCAGCACAATCACATCCATGGTTCTGCATGATCGGCAGGGATTTGACGGGCCAAACGGCCTATCTCTGTACAGTATCTTTCTCTGCCATTCAATAAGATTGTGGCTGGTCTTCTACGCACCATGTTCCTGCACTAATTCCACATCATTTGATTCCTTTAATCTTCAGAAATAGAGTCACGGAGTGATATCGTTTGAAAGCAGGCCCTTCGGCCCAACTCCTCCATGCCGACCAAGATGCCATCCAAGTTAGTCCCATTAGCCCGGATTTGGCCCAGATTCCTCTGAACCTTTACAATCTATGTACTTGACAAAATGCCTTTTAAATGTGATTATTATACCTGCCCCAACTAACTCATTGCAAATACCCTCTACCCTCTGTGAAAAAGTTGCCCCTTAGTTTCCTATTAAATCTTACCTAAGCCTTTGCCCTTCTTGATTCTCCTACCCTGGGTAAAATACTCTGTGCATTCACTCTATTCCCCTTCTGTTTTTATAACCTCTATAAGATCACCCCACAGACGCCTGTGCTCCAAGGAATAAAGTCCTAGCCTGCCCAGACTCTCCCCATAACGTCAGGCCCACGATTCCTGGCAACGTCCTCGTAAATCTTCTCCACACTCTTTCCAAATTAATGTCATCTTTCCCATGGCGAGATGACCAAAACTGAATACAATACTCCAAGGATGTTAGAAAGAACTGCAGATGCTGGTTTAAGCTGAAGATAGACACAAAAAGCCGGAGTAACTCAGCGGGACAAGCAGCATCTCTGGAGAGAAGGAATGGGTGACGTTTCGGACGACCCAAACGTCGCCCATTCCTTCTCTCCAGAGATGCTGCCTGTCCCGCTGAGTTACTCCAGCATTTTGTGTTTATCTACAGTACTCCAAGTGCCAGGTGCCTTTTGAGTATCAATTCTTCTCAATGTCTCATTGCTGAAAACAATGTTTTTCTCCTGGTGGATACCATTACATTTTTCTGCTTGCCATCTGTCCTGTCGTTACCATTTAACTTCACTATATAGTCTTTGAATCCTTAGCTAGCAGACTGTGTAGCTGGTAGAGCTGCTGCCCCTCAGATCCAGTGGCCCGGTTTCATTGATTTCTCTAATTTCCAGTAACCCTTGCATTCCCTCTCTCTCTGTCCCTCCCCCGCCCTGTTTGTATCGCTCTGCTATCACCTCTTCCACAACCAACAATGGACCATTGTGAGCTCTACCTTTCCTTGGTCATTGGGTCTGGCTCTGATTTGGCCTGAACCTTTTCATACCTCGAGTTTCCCTCTCCCCTGACTTTCAGTCTGAAGAAGGATCCCGACCCAAAACATCACCTATTCCTTCTCTCCAGAGATAATGCCTGTCCCGCTGAGTTACTCCAGCATTTTGTGTCTACCTGGTTGCATCCGGATTTCCGCTGCAGTCTCTCAGAGTTTTCACGTTCTCCCTGTGATCGTGTGAGTTTCTTCTGGGTTCTCTGGTTTCCTCCCAAAGACTTGCACGTTGGTTGGTTCATTCTTCAATGGTTCTTCATCATCCGTTCTTGACGAAGATACAGTGAGATTCTTTTCTTGCATACAGATCAGTAAAATTAGTGGCATACATAAGTATGGCTGAATAAGTACAGAATGCGTAGAAAGAATCCACTGAGTCCATAGGCAAGTCGCCAGGTTTTGGTGCCATTTTACCCCAGCTACAGGATCTGCCCATAAGGACCCATTGTAGCTGTCACCTCCATTATACTGTTAACCGTCGTCGCTCTCCTCACCCGGTCACCTTCAATCTTCGTGCCCGGTGAAGGGGGAAGGGGGCACCTTCTTCAGCCAACTTTGAGGGCAGGGAAGGTAAGACCCCCTCAGGTTCTTCTCGCCGGCTCTTGTCCAGGGTCTGCCATCGTCACCTGCAACTGGCCTCTGCAAATTGTCCCTTGTGTGTTTGTGATTGGCAAAACCCGGGAGGAGTTGATGGAAATGTGAAGGGAATCAAATGAGTGCTTTTAATGGTCGGCGTGGAATCAGTGGGCCAACGGGTCAGTGTCGGGACTGTCTCACTCCCAAGAGTTCTTTATACTCCAAGTTTCTCCAGGATACTACTCACCCATTCTGCCATCTCCTCCCCTCAAGCAGCAAGTGTGGAGCGACTAGAATACTGGGTATTAGGAATAGAATAGAATAGAATGCCTTTTATTGTCATTCAAACAGCTTGGTTTGAACAAAATTGCATGTTCTACAGTCTTAACAATTACAAAAAAACCCAAGACCCACACTTAACACAGTTTACACAAACATCCATCACAGTGAAGCTCCAACACCTCCTCACTGTGATGGAAGGCAAAAGTCTTGTCTCTTCCCTTTGTTCACAGTGACTGGGGCTCCCGATGTTAAAGCCCCCGGCGGGCGATGGTAAGTCCCGCGGTCGTTTAAGCCGCGCCGGGCGATGTTAGGCCCCGCTCCGAGTCATTTCACCCCGCAATTCCGGCTGGAGTAGTTGCCATTGCGGGAGCTCCGAAAAACGGTCTCCCACCAGGGACTTGCGAGCTCCCGATGTTACCGTACACCGGGCCTGCGGCCGGAGCCTCCGAAGCTCCGAAGTCAGGTCACAGCCGCGCCCGGAACAGGCTGGATGTATGTGGGGACGATCACGAACTGCACAGTCCGCAACAACACCAGAACGCAGTTACTTGGGGAACTCAAGGAGAAGAGCAACATCCATGAACCGTGGCGCAGCGGGTAGAACTGCTGCCTCGCAGCGTCAGATACCCGACTTCAAACAGAGTTTGTACGCTCTCCCTGTGACTGTGTGGGTTTTCTCCGGGTGCTCCGGTTTCCTACCAAATCCCAAAGATGTTCAGGTTTATAGATTCATTGGCTTCTGTAAATTGTTCCTAGTTTGTAGGAGGATAGAACCAGTGTAAGAGTGATCACTAGTCGATGTGGACTCTGTGGGCCAAAGAGCTTATTTCCACACTGTATCTCTAAAATTAAAAAAAACTAGAGCAATGGGAGCTGGTGAATGGAGACTTGGTGGGGTAAATAGTGATAGGCTCTCTCGTGTGGTGGGTAAATGGGGAATTGAGAATGGAGAAAAAGGAACCTTATTGTAAAAGGAGAAAGAAATAAGATTACGGACATTAGACCATTGAATATATATGATTCTAACATAAAATGAAAACAAAAGAGTTAATTGAACAAGGGAACATAAATGAAGGTGAGAATCTCCCCTCACCTCCCAGTTTGTCACAAGGAACAGCAGATGTAGGTTCACAAAAAAAGACACAAAATGGTAGAGTAACTCAGCTGGTCAAGCAGCATCTGCGGTGGATGTGGATAGGCGAGGTTTCGGATTGGGACCCTTCTTTAGTTTGTCACCTTGGTTGGTTGCCAATCCGATACCCTCCCGCCCTGCCCCTGTACAGTTACCCCTTGTCCCTCTTCCCCTCCCCCCTCCCTCCTTCCCCCAATCTTCCCTCCCTCCCTCTATTCGCCCCTCCTCCCCTCCTCCTCCTCCCCTCCTCCCCCTCCTCTCCCCTCCTCCCCCCTCCTCCCCCCTCCTCCTCCCCTCCTCCTCCCCCCCTCCTCCCCCCCTCCTCCTCCCCCCCTCCTCCCCCCTCCTCCTCCCCCCTCCTCCTCCCCCCTCTTCTGCCCATCCTCCTCCCATCCTCCCCTCTTCTCCCCCTCCTCCTCTCCCTCTCCCAGCTCTCAAAACAGCCACTGCTCATTTAAACACTCAGCGAGGGCGCTCAATCATCGATCTCGGCATTTGTAGATGTGAGAGGAAACTGAAGCATCCGGAGAAAACCCACGCGGTCACAGGGAGAACGTACAAACTCCACACACACAGACAGACAGCACCCAGAGTCAGGATCGAACCCGGGTCTCTGGCGTTGTGAAGCAGAAGCCTTACTGCTGCGGCACTGTTATTAAAGAAAAGGCACTCTTATAATAAATAGCAGTCTAGACAACGTTTGGAAATGGCTAACAATAGTGCCACATTCAGGCGAAAGCAGGAATGACTGAGGGAAGTGTTTCAGTGCAGGGGAGCAGTGAGACCGGCGGTGGAGATGTCATCCCTCTCATGGCGGTGCCGTTAACACAGCCAAACATTCCCATGGGCGTAGCAGCACGATCCTACTACAAAGGGGCTGGCTATGGCTTCATTCCTTTCAGGGAAACTATATCACAAAACCAGCTGGAGTTTGCTTTAGTACAACATAATGGCTGAAAAACCCTTTTCATTAAAAAAAAACTGGTTGCAGTCAGGCAAACAGAGTGGTCTTTGTGAGCAGCATTAGAGACGGCATAATTAATAATGTATGATGAAATTAAGGCAGTTAATGTAGCTTTTATTGGGGGTAGACCTCGCTGTTATAGCCTATTGTTTCAGCGTTGCTTCCTGCCTTTTTTAGTGGTGTGGAGCAAGGCAGGAATCACGGGGTGACTGAGCAGTCCAAAACAAGGCTGGGTGACACAGCCGCCAAGAATGTGGATTGTGATTATTATTCTGAGAGGCGGGGGGAAGAGTGTAACGCAAGCTCGCCTTGGACGTGTGAGTCTCGCCCGGTCACAGGCAAAGATACTAGAGGAGCTCCTCTAGTATCGCTGGTCACAGGCAGGCAGACGCAGAGAGCAGCGCTTTGTAGCTCTTGCAGTGAGCTCCCAGCACTGAATGTTATATGTGCCGCAGCAAAAATGTTGTCTCACACAGGCTCGTGTGAAGCAAGCCCACAGCCTCCTCCGAGGCTGGTAGCAGGCTGCAAACACAGCCTCCTGCAGCCAGCGAGACGATGTCCTAGTCAGGTTGCCTTGCACTGAATTAGCACTAGTTGGAGAGAACACTCTACCAGAAATATAAATGAGAGTGCAGCTCATTTCGAATGGTGGTTATCAGATGCCGACATAAGAAATAGGCCATTCAACCCCTCCATCCTACTCCACAATTTAATAAAATCACGGTGGATCATTCTTGCACTAACCCCAAATCCTTTAAATTGTTTTAACTAAAAATCAAAAAGGCTCTTCTTATTCAATAAAATGGGACTAGCAGGCACTTAATGGGCATCTAACAGCCTCCAAGTTCTGGATGTAGAAACAAAGAACTGCAGATGCTGGTTAATGCACCAAAAGGACATAAAGTGCTGGAGTAACTCAGCGAGTCAGGCAGCGTCTCTGGAGAACATGGATAGGTGACGTTTCGGGTTGAGGCCCTTCTTCTAAAATTAAAGAATTATTTGAAAGGAGGAAAGGTGGGAATCCTCCCACCTCTCGGATGAGAAACATTTAGACACGTACGTTGATAGGACAGGTTTAGAGGGATATGGGCCAAACGCAGGCAGGTGGGACCAGTGCAGATGGGGCACGTTGGTCAGCATGGGCAACTTGGGTGACTCTCGGTTCGTCGCAAAGAACTACAGATGTTGCAAACATCTCAATTCACTACTCAGGGGTATTTAAACCTATTAATTAAATTTATCTGGAATTCAGCACTATCCCATTTTGACACAGCACGGGTGGTGCAGCGGTAGAGTTGCTGCCTTACAGCGCCAGAGAACCAGATTCGCTCCTGACTATGGGTGCTGTCTGTACGGAGAGTGTGCGGTTTTCCCCGTGACCGCATGGGTTTTCTCCGGGTGCTCCGGTTTCCTCCCACACTCCAAAAACGTACAGGTTTGCAGATTAATTGGCTTTGGTAAATTTGTAAATTGTTCCTTGTGTGTGTGTGTGTGTAGGATAATGTTAGTGTTCGGGGATCACTGGTCAGCATGGGCTCGGTGGGCTGAAGAGCCTGTTTCCGTGATGTATCTGTAAATTAAACTAACACTTTTAGTAGGATTTCCAAACTGGGAAAAAAATGAATAGAATTTCTGTTTAGACAGCAAAACGGAGACAACAAAATAAATCAGGAGATGTAATGGAAGAGCTCTTTGAAAGAGCTAGTACAGAAATGATGGACCAAATTCCCAGTTTCTGTGCTGTAAGATTGCACGATTCCAGCAGCATTGAGATGAAGGAACGTGGAATCAGACTGAAATGATAGAATAAAAGCTTCTTAACACCCGAAGAAACCCTCTGATGGGAAGCCCCTTTTACAAGCAAGTCACATTAACTGCGATTAATTAATTGCACCTTTTTATGCTGCCATGAACACTACACACGCACGGTGTACTCTCATTGTCTCCTCGGCAGAAAACATTCTAGTGCACGCTATGTAAATGCGCAGGCTGCTGAATTGAGTTTTTAGTCTACTCTCCAGGGATTAGCGACACAGGGAGAAAAGAAGTGCCTGCCGTTTCTTTTGTGTGCATTCCTGGAAGCGCGAGTCCTTGAGAATGGAGTGCATGGGATCTGACACCATCTGCCCAGTTTTTTGGTTCCACTCCCAGCAATATCTACAGTATCCGCTGTTCCAGGTGTGGGCTCCTATATATCGGCGAGATCAAGCGCAGACCGGGCGATCGTTTCGCCGAGCACTAATGCCCCGGCCGCCTTAGCCCACGCGATCTCCCCATTGCCAAACATTTTAACTCCCCTTCCCATTTCCACACTGACCTTTCTGTCCTGGGCCTCCTCCACTGTCAGTGAGGCCAAACACAAATTGGAGGAACAACACCTCATATTTTGCTGGGGCAGTGGTATGAACGTTGATTTCTCTAATTTCAAGTTACTCTTGCATTCCCTCTCTCCATCCCTCCACCACCCTAGTCATCCTACTAGTTCCACTGGTCGCATCCTTGTATCCCTTCGTTATCACCTCTTTCCAGCCAATATCAACATGGATAAGTCATGGTTTGAGTTGGGTCCCTTTATACTTTAGACTGAGGAGAAACAGGCCCTTTTGCTCACTGGGTCTATGCCAACCACCAATCTACACCACTACTATCCTACACACTAGGCACAAATTTTTACCAAAGCCAATTAACCTATAAACTTGCAGGTCTGAAACTGGAACACCCGGAGAAAACCCACGAGGTCTCAGGGAGAACATACAAACTTCGTGCAGCCGGCACCCGTAGTCAGGATCGAACCTGAGTCTCTGGTGCTGTAAGGCAGCAACTCCACCACCGTGCCACATCGCTGCCCAAGAACCCTAGTGGCATTTAGGAGCTTATTGGATCGACATGTGTATATGCAAGGAATGGAGCTATATCGATTACGTGTGGCAGATAAGTATTGATCTTGGCAAGTAGAAACACGGAATTGCAGATTGTGATTTACACAAAAAGTCACAAAATGCTGGAGTAACTCAACGGGCCAGGCATCATCTCTGAAGAACGTGGATAGACGATGTTTCGGGTCGGGACCTTTTATCAAACATCTCGGGGGTGGAGGGAAGAAACCTGGAAGAAGTGAGCGGCAGGACAAAGCCTGGCAAGTTATAGGTGGATACAAGTGATGGGGGGAGGGGTGGGTGGGTGGGGAGGGGGAGGAGGTTTATAGGCAGAGGGTTGGACAAAGGCTACAGATGAAAAGACAAAAGGAGTGAGACAAAGGGATTGAAAAGTTGCGAATTGTGAAGCTAGAGGAAGGAATGTAGGAGGAAAAGGAGGGGGAGGGTAAGAATAGATGTAAATGGAGCACAGGGAAGGGGGGAAGGAATGATGGGAGGTATGTAGGTGAGGAAGGGAGCGTGAGTAGCTCGTCACCTATCTGTGTTCTCCAGGGATGCTGCCTCAATCTAAGTTACTCCAGCACTTAGTGTTTTTTTTGCAAACTGGCATCTTCTGTTCCTTGTTTCTACACACCAAGACCAATGCTCACCTTCCAGTACATAATCCATATCCCTCCATTCCTTGCATATCCACCTCCCTATCCAAAGGTCTCTCAAATGCACTATTGCAACAGTCTCAAGCACCACCCCCCTGGTAGCATGTTACAGGCACTCACAATCCTCTATGTAAAAGTGGTAGAGTTGCTGCCTCACAGCGTCAGAGACCCGGGCTCAATCTTGACTATGGGTGCTGTCTGTACGGAGTGTCTACGTTCACCCTGTGACCGCGTGGGTTTCCTCCGGGTGCCCCGATTCCCTCCCACATCCAACGACGTCCAGGTTTGTAGGATAATTGGCTGCGGTAACATTTGTAAATGGTCCCCAGTGTGTCGGAAAGTGCTAGTGTACGGGGTGATTGTTGGTCAGCTTAGACTCGGTGGGCTGAAGGGCCTGTTTCTGTGCTAGGTTAAACTAAACTAGGTTAAAAATCTCCTTTAAACTTTGCCGCCTGAAATCTATGCCCTCTGGTAGTCCGTATTTCCATCCTGGGAAAAAGATTCTGGCTGTGTTAATGCAGAATTTAATTTGCAATTTATTTTTAAAATCTGTCTTCAGTGGTGTGAATCTCCATTAACGCACCGTGTTTAGGGCCGTGTTTTTTAAAGTCCTTTATCTGAAGAGATGAAGACATTTGTCACTGAGCGTGATGGGGTGATGGAGGGCAAAGATGTTTAAAGAGAAGGCTTCTGACCCAGTGATGGCAGACGATCGCAACAAATGCATCCGTTTTAACACTTGTACCATGAAACAAGCCACATGGGATATCAAAGGAAGAATCAAAAAGGCCACTTACAGTGGCAAGCTATAGCCAGGCAGAGTGGAAATGTCTAGGTAATTTCCCTGTTGCACAGAATCTCTTGCCCAGAGTAGGGGAATCGAGGACCAGAGGACATAGGTTCAAGGTGAAGGAGAAAAGATTTAATAGGAATCTGAAGGATAACGTTTTCACACAAAGGGTGGTGGGTGTACGGAACAAGCTGCCAGATGAGGTAGTTGCGGCTGGGGCTATCCCAAGGTTTAAGAAACAGTTACACGAGTACATGGATAGGACAGGTTTGGAGGGATATGGACCAAGTGCAGGCAGGTGAGACCAGTGTAGATGGAACATGTTGGCTGGTGTGGGCATGTTGGGCCGAACCACTCTATGACTATACCTCTAATCCTTCTTAAATATATATGTGTCTGAAGAAGGGTCTCGACCTGAAATGTCGCCTATCCATTCCCTCCAGAGATGCTGCCTGGCCCGTTGAATTATTCCAGCACTTCACGTGGAAACAAGGAACTGAAGATACTGGTTTACAAAAAGACACAGAGCATTTCATGTCTCTTTTTTGTAAACCAGCGCCTGCAGTCGTTTGTGTCTATCTGTTACTTACTACACTGTTTTTTTTTTTTTTTGTTTTTTTTTTAATATTTTATTTTATTAGAAGTACAGTCATATGGCACCAAAGTGCCTAATATATATTTTCATAATACATTTTATGTACAACTTCTTTTTTTTTTTTGTTACATTGAAAAAAGATTAGAATAAGAAAAAGAAGTTAGATAGTAAAGGATAGAAAGATGTGAAATATATAGTGTGTGATAAAAGAAAACGAGTAAATGAAGAAAGTTGAGAGAGAAAATAGAGAAAATAAAATAAAAGAAAAGGAGATCATTATTTATAATCTTGACCAACCCTCGTCCAGTCCTGAAACAGTTATTTTTTACAATTGTGTTGCACCATATGATTCCAAAAAAACGACGAATGGAGACCAACTCGTTATGAATTGGTCTGATTTATCCATTAGGAGGAATCGCATTTCCTCAAGATGAGCGGTGTCCAACATACTTGCAATCCACATTTTAAGCGTTGGTATTGATGTACCCTTCCAAAATTTAAGTATTATTTTTTTTGCTATTATTAAACCATAGTTAAGGAATAGATTTTGAGATGTGTTCAATTTATTCCCATCTTCCATTACACCAAATATAATCGTTTCAGTATTAGGTTCCATTCTTGTCTTGAATAATTTTGTAAATATTTCAAAAATATCATTCCAAAATCTATAAAGTTTTATGCAGGAAACTAAGGAGTGTGTTATAGTTGCCTTTTGGGCTAGACATTTATCACAAGTGACGGATATATTTGGATAAAATTTGTTCAATCTTGTTTTTGAATAATATAATCTATGTACAATTTTAAATTGAATTAAATTATGTCTTACATTAATTGAACATTTGTGAATATATATCAGGTATTTTTCCCATTTAACCTTCGTAATTTTTATCATTAGTTCCCGTTCCCACTCTTCTCTAAGTACCTCTGTCGATGGTAGGTCTATATTTAGAATACTATTATTTACTACGCTGTTATAACCACGATTAATTGTAAGCACATAATTTATGCACAACTTAGTGTAGTTTAGTTTTGAGATACAGTGTGAAAAACTGGCCCTTCGGCCCACCGAATCTGCGCCGACTATCGATCACCCGAACACTAGTTATCCCGTCCTGCACACTTGAGGCAATTTACAGAAGCCTATTAACCTCCATGTTGTTGGAGTGTAGAAGGAACTGGAGCCCCTGGAGAAAACTCACGCGATCACAGGAAAAATGTACAAACTCCGTACAGTCAGCATCCGTGGTCAGGGTTGAACCCAATTCTACCGCTGTGTCACCCCTAATGCACTTATGCATTCTTCTGAAGAAATGAGTCTGATTTTACTGTGAGAGTGTTACAAGTATCTGTTTTCTCTGCTCATTCCTCTGATTGATTACAAAGGACATTGAATGTGTTTGTAGTGCACTGGACTATTTGCCGTATATCTCACCTCCAACCCGTCGGCATTTCGGCTCGGGGCCCTTCTACAGACCCGGAAGGTTGGGATACCTGAGCACATCTAAAACCACCTCATCTCTCCCATCTCTCTGTTAGACTAGAGAAAGGCCCCAATTTAAGGGGTGGCACGGTGGCGCAGCGGTAGAGTTGCTGCTTTACTGTGCCAGAGAGACCCGGGTTCGATCCTGACTACGGGTGCTGTCTGTGTGGAGTTCATATGTTTCCTCCGGGTGCTCCGGTTTCCTCACACACTCCTATGACCTACAGGTTTGTAGGTCAATTGGCTTCTGTGAATTGTCCAAATGTCCCAATTGTGTACAGTAGTATAAGGGGTGATCGCTGGTCAGTGGGCTTGAGGAGGCTGTTTCCAAGTTGTGTTTCTAAAGTAAAAGTAACTAAAGAGAAGTAGCTGTGTGATAGAGTGTCCTGCAATCTCTTTGGGTGATGACATTGAGAAGTAACAGGCTGAGATGTGGATGCCAGCGATGCTGGATGTTGGACGAGGCTGTTGAGTATGTAGTGAGCCGAGCAGTGTCTTGACCAGCAGTGCAGTGGGTCGGGAATGCCAATAGAAGGTGCATTTTGTGACTTTAACTCCCCGTGAACCCAATGGACTTCTTGTGGTTGTGGGATCCACCTTTCCTTGGTCATCGGTGCCGGCTCTGATTTGATCTGTACCTTTTCTTACCACCAGTTTCCCTCTTCCCTGACTTTCAGTCTGAGGAAGGGTCTGGACACGAATCGTCACCTCTTCCTTTTCAATTCAATTCAATTCAATTCAATTCTCCAGAGGTTGCCTGACCCGCTGAGTTACTCCGGCGTTTTGTGTCCATTTTCATGTGATCTTGTTTCCGTGACCAGATGGCTCAATTCATGTTTGGCCTCCACAGCTAACTATTCGCAGGGCTTTCTGAACAGGTGTCTCGAGGGGGGCTTCTAGCCTGCTGCTAACACAGGCATCTCTGTTGTTCTGGCATTTCCACTACCACAGTCTCCAAAACAATCATGGAAACCCCGCTTGAAGCCACCGCACCACGATGGTCTGTTCCACAAACGTTGCACTGGTCTTGAGTATTTCCCAGGTACTGACAACAAATAGTCTTCTATTGCCTGTCATTAACAATTATCGTCTTCTGCCAATGTAACCGACCGACTAACCTTGTGCCTCAGCCTTTGCTAGACCCAGCTGTTCCCATTGCAATCGAGAAGCATGGGTTTTATTGTCCTTTGTACTTCTCAGCATCAAATGTGGGACTGTGTGAGTTTAACCACCCCTGTGCTTTAAAGTCAGATCTCTACAGCTGTTAGTACTTTAATGGTATCATTGGGAAAGGCTGAAGATTTGACAGCTGTTAGTTATTAACAGTTAGTAGTTGGGAAAGGCTAACGGAAGAAATGGATTTGGATTTGAATGAAGTTGACGATTTAGCGTCTGGTTCATTTTCTCCACTTTCCCGAAAAACACAAACTTCTGGCAAAAGTGGACTGGAAGCAATCACTGGTGGTAAATCTACACCCAGCTGGTGGGAGTGGTGGAGTCATAGCATCATACAGCATGGAAACAGGCCCTTCAGCCCAATTTGTCCATGCCGACCAAGAAGCCGCATCTACGCTTGTCCCACCTGCCTGTGTTTGACCCATATCCCCCCAACCCATCTCATGCATGTACTTGTCCAAATATATTTCAAACGGTGTTACCGTACCCGCCTCAACTACCTCCTTTAGTTTAGTTGAGAGATATGTCAACTAGTATGGCCCTTCAGCCCATCATGTCCATGCCAATCAATGATCACCAACACAATACTTCTATCTTACATACTAGGGACAATTGTCAGATACTAATTAGCCTACAAACCTGCACGTCTATGGAGTGTGGGAGGAAACCAGAGCACCCGGAGAAATCCGGCGCGGTCACAGGGAGAACGTACAAACTCCGTACAGACAGCACCCGTAGTCAGGATTGAACCTGGTTCTCGGGCACTGTGAGGCAGCAACTCTACCGCTACACCCTTGTGCCGTTCCTCTAGCAGCTCGTTCCATATACCCACCACTAAAACAGTCCTTCAACACTGAAACAGTGCGAGCCAAAGTGTTTACATAAAGGTGAAACACAGGGCCAACAAGTTCATTGGAAACTGTCGAGGAATATGTTGCAGGAGATAGACACAAAAAGCTGGAGTAACCTCAGCGGGACAGGCAGCATCTCTGGAGGGAAGGATTGGGTGACGTTACGAGTCGAGACCCTTCTTCAGATATCCAATATGTTGCAGCTTGGATAAAGGGAAAATATAACTTATGGCTAGGAGAGAGGACTGAAAATGGGAAAGGCCCTGCAGGAGTATAGCACATAGAGTGCAATATTTGAAAAATAATTGGGAAGGTGGAGCGGGGCTCTTGAAACAGCATTTGCAAGCATGATAAGCAAAGCCTCAAGGATGTTATCACTATATTGAAGGTAAGCAGTTAAACAAGGGGCCATTAGGGATCCAAATGATAATCTGTGCGGGAACTGGTGGATGTAGAAGAGGCTGTAAATGAATACGTCTCGACTGTATTCCACTTCACATAGTCTTGTGGTGGGGATGAATCAAGCTTTACAATCCTCGATTAACCCCCACCTCTTTCACAGCAAAGTAACTATCCTTCAGATTTATTTCAATTATTTTTGATAACTCCGAAAGAGTTTCTCCAATTTCTCCTGATATCTCCACTTACAAAGTCCCTCTTCGTTCAATCTGAAGGATAACTCTTAAGGATAGATTTATACTTCAATGTAGGAAGGAACTGCAGGTGCTGGTTTTCACCGAAGATAGACACAAAATGCTGGGGTAACTCAGCGGGACAGGCTACATCTCTGGATAGAAGGAATGGGTGACATTTTGGGTTGAGACCCTTCCTGGCCTACTGGATCGCAGGGTTGCTAACCATTTTAACTCCTCTTCCCATTCCCACACTGACTTTCTGTCCTGGGCCTCCTCCATTGCCAGAGAGAGGTCACATGCAAACTGGAGGAACAACACATCCATATTCAGCTTGGGTTTCTTGCAAACCCAATGGTATGAACATTGAATTCTCCAATTTTAGGTAACTGCAAACCCTCCCCCTTCTTCTCCTATCCCCCCCTTTCTCCCCCCACCACTCTCCCCGTGCCCCAACTGGATGCACCCATTTCTTCTCCCCCTCCACCTACCTCCAGTTTCCCCTTCCTCCAGCTTCACAATGCACAACTCTTCAACCATTTTGTCTCACATCCTCTGTCTTTTCATATCAAATGAAAATTTGATCCAAAGTCCCAGAAAGATGACGAGCGCCTTGTTCAAACTAAGTACGATAGCGCAGCAGTAGAGTTGCTGCTTTACAGCGCCAGATACCAGTGTTCGACTGCACTGACTACGAGTGCTGTCTGTACGAAGTTTGCACTTTCTCCCTGTGACCGCGTGGATTTTCTCCGGGAGCTCCGGTTTCCTCTTAAATTCCAAAGACATACAGGTTTGTAGGTTAAAAGGCTCCTGTAAATTGTAAATTGTCCCTAGTGGGTAGGATAATACTAGCGTACGGGGTGATCGCTGGTCAGCACGGACTCGGTGGGCAAAAGGGCCTGTTTCCACATTGTACCTCTAAACTAAAGTAAACAAAAGTAAAGGTAGATAATAGACAATAGATGCAGAAGTAGGCCATTTAGCCCTTCGAGCCAGCACCGCCATTCAATGCTGATGATCATTTATGGCTGATCCTCCCCAATCAGTATCCCATTCCTGCCTTCTCCCCATATCCCCTGACTCCGCTATTTTTAAGAGCCCTATCTAGCTCTCTCTTGAAAGCATCCAGAGAACCTGCCTCCACCGCCCTCTGAGGCACAGGAATTCCACAGACACACAACTCTTTGTGTGAAAAAGTGTTTCATCATTTCCGTTCTAAATGGCTTACCCCTTATTCTTAAACTATGGCCCCTGGTTCTGGATTTTATGGAGAATCTGATGGGAGCAGAATGATAGAAAGGTGAAGTGATTTCAGAAGGGAATTTCAGAGTTGAGGCACAGCAGCTAAAAGATGGACTACCAGAGATATGCAGAATACAGAAGAGGTGGTTGCTGAGATACAGGTGGGTTGTGTAAGGTTAGAATCTCCTCAGGCCACACCCCTCGTGTGCTGGAAAGAGAAGAAAGGCAGGACAAAGCCTGGCGCGTGATACTATAGTGACAGTCTTTACAACGTCTCGAGGTTTTAGCCCTCGATAGTCACTAATAGCTGATAGCTGACCATGGTTCAGAAGGTCATCTTTTGTATTCCCACGAGCTCTCCATGAGATATTCAAAGCCGTCGAAAGATGAGTATTCCAGAAACAGTCTCTTGATTAATAGTTCATATATTGTAGTAGTACAACACAGTAAAATCACTCTAAAAACTTCTTGTATAAATACATCGTCTTCCAACATATATACGTTTCAATCATACTCGTGATCATGTCGTGATCATGGTCAAAAACTATATCTTCCCCATAGTCTTCACCGAACTAAACTAAAAACTATCTGGGAGTCTGCGCCAGAAATCTAGCCACAAACACGCCCCAGACTTCGTATAAATCCCACCCACCTAATTACAGGCAGATATTACAGGAAGCTCAGAGGGGATAGAGCCTTCTCTGTTGCTGCTCCGACACTCTGGAACACCTTGCCGTTGCACATCAGACAGGCCCCCTCACTGTCCATCTTCAAAACCAGTATTAAAACACATTTTTATTCCTTGGCTTTCGACACTGCTTGAGACTTTGCTCCTGTTTTTAGTGCTTTTAATGTTTTTTAATTTTTATTGTTTTTAGTCCTTCGTTTAAGGTTTTTATTGTCATGTAATAATTTCTTGTCCATGATCAGTCATGTACAGCACTTTGTTGCAACTGTGGTTGTTTTAAAGTGCTCTATAAATAAAGTTATTATTATTATAGTTATTATTATATAATTAAAGGAAACTGGATAAAATTATAATATACTGAGCTAAGCTAACTGGCTACTACAGATCTGGTGAGGGAGGTCTTTGATTGGCATATGGTTGGACAAGGGCCAGAGATTAAAAGACAGAAGGTGTGAGATAAAGATAGAAGATGAAAGAGATAAAGATTGAAGAATGAAGGCATTAAAGAGTGAAGCCAGAGAAATGAATGGAGGTGGAAGGGGTGGGGTGAAAGCTAGCCCAGGTGGAGCACATGGAAGTGAGGTGAAGGAAAGAAAGATGGGTGGGGAAGAAGCTGAGGAGGGGTTGGGATTGTCAGTCGGACACACAATCAGAGTGGGGGGGCGACTCCCATTTGCTATTCACATACTGGTCCTCCCTAACAGCTAACAGGTAACAGCTCTGTTCACTGTTCCCAATAACTGTTTTTAACCCGTATGGTTCGCAAGTTGGAAATGCAGCCACAAGTCGAGTTCCCACATGGCAGAAGATGCCTGCAGCCCCACAGCATCCAGCTGCAGGTCTCTCAAATACTCCTCTGTATGTGTGGCTGTGCATATGTAAGTCGAGTGTTTGTAAGCTGTGGGAAGAATCCTCCCTCCGTAACCTGAGGGCACAGGGACTAGTTTTTAGAAACATAGAAACATAGAAACATAGAAATTAGGTGCAGGAGTAGGCCATTCGGCCCTTCGAGCCTGCACCGCCATTCAATATGATCATGGCTGATCATCCAACTCAGTATCCCGTAACTGCCTTCTCTCCATACCCTCTGATCCCCTTAGCCACAAGGGCCACATCTAACTCCCTCTTAAATATAGCCAATGAACTGGCCTCGACTACCCTCTGTGGCAGGGAGTTCCAGAGATTCACCACTCTCTGTGTGAAAAAAGTTCTTCTCATCTCGGTTTTAAAGGATTTCCCCCTTATCCTTAAGCTGTGACCCCTTGTCCTGGACTTCCCCAACATCGGGAGCAATCTTCCTGTTTCAGAGATACAGCATGGAAACAGGCCCTTTGGCCCGCCAAGTCCACGCCGACCAGCGAACACCCGTGGTCATCAATGTTATCCCACTTTCTCATCCATTCCTCACACATGAAAGGCAATTCCCAGAAGCTAATTAACCTACAAACTCACGGAGAAAACCGGTCACAGGGAGAAAGTGCAAACTCCACACAGAGAGCACCCGAGGACAGGACTGAACTCGGGTCTCTGGCACTGTGAGACAACAGCTCTCTACCAGCTGTGCCACCGTGGTTTATGGTTGAGATGGCTCAATAACAGTTAGTTAAGGACTGAAGATAGACACAAAGTGCTGGAGTAGTAACTAGGCGGGTCAGGCAGCATCTCTGGAGAAAAAGGATGGGTGGCGTTTCGGGTCGGGACCTTTCTTCAGACTCGCGTTAAGGACTGGCCAGGTTGTGCCAGTCAGCTATTCAAAGTAAGGCTGTCCTTCACAATTACAAAACTGGAAAGAAAGCTGTTTACCAGTTTGCAATTCCATTACAGCAAAAAGTAAATGGTTTTTGCACAGCAATTCCTTGTTAATTCAGTTTCCCTTTAATGGATTAGTGAACATTAGACCCAAGGCAGCGTTTTGGTCTATCCCAGATGATGCAGCCTGGAGCAACTCCTTCATGAATACCATTCAATCATTTGATACATCTTTGGACTACTGCCAGACTCCTGAACCAGCCTTCTCTCATTACTGTCAGAGTTTTCAATTTAAGTAGTTCTCACTGCAGTTAAATCTACACAGCGACGTTAGCAAAGGTAGCGCTTGCTTTTTTGCCTTTGCGGGCCACACAAGGAGTCTGTGGAGCCTCAGGCAAAAATTAGCTCCATTAATTGCCATATATTTCAAGCCGTCGTCAGTCGCAGGTCATGGTGTTCTCATTGATTCACCGTCTCAATGAGAAGCGCAGTAAAGTTAACCCTTTCCGAATCTCTAGGCCCAGACATGTGGAGACAAGGCAATGTATGGGGTAATGAAGTCAGTGTGAATAAGGCAGAGCAGCTACCTGTACAAGTCTGGATTATTTGGTAGAACAATCGCCTCTAAATCGTGGACTTCCACACAGAACCTAAACCTCAGCAGAGACTCCTGGTACAGCACAGTGGCGCAGCGGTAGGGTTGCTGCCTTACAGCGCCAGGCACCCGGGTTCGATCCTGACTCTGGGTACTGTCTGTACGGAGTTTGTACATTCTCCCGTGACCGCGTGGGCTTTCTCCGGGTGCTCCGGTTTCAATTGACAATAGACAATAGGTGCAGGAGTAGGCCATTCGGCCCTTCGAGCCAGCACCGCCAATCACTGTGATCATGGCTGATCATCCCCAATCAGTACCCCGTTCCTGCCTTCTCCCCATATCCCCTGACTCCGCTATCTTTAAGAGCCCTATCTAGCTCTCTTGAAAGTATCCAGAGAACCGGCCTCCACCGCCCTCTGAGGCAGAGAATTCCACAGACTCACAACTCTCTGTGTGAGTTCCTCCCACACTCCAAAGACATTCAGGTTTGTAGGTTAATTAGCTTCTGTAAATTGTCCCTCGTGTGTAGGGTAGCTAATGTACGGGGTGATCGCTGGTTGGCTCGGACGCGGTGGGCTAAAGGCTCTATTTTCACGCTGTACCTCAAAAACTAAAACTAAAGCAGATGGTGTCTTGGTTTTAAATCTCACCAAAAGTCTGTATTTTGTCTGTAAAGCCCCTGGAAATGGATTGGTAAAGGGCCTGTTCCACCTGGCGATTTTTTCGGCGACACTAGAAAAAATACCGCGCGTCAAACGTCATCACGCTGCGTCACCGCCGCATCACGCCGCAAATTTTTCGGTGACCTGATACGTCAGTCAATGATGCCGGCAGTTGCTGGAAAAATCACCAAGTGGTCAGACCTTTAACTTCTTAGTCAGAGGCAAGAGTGCGGAGCATTGTGGTTTGTGTTTCTGTTTAATCGGGCATTTACTTAATACACAGTTTACAAAAACGAATTCATGCATATCACAGGAAGTCGGCCAGTGCAGTAATCAATACATTGTGGTTAGTATTGATCGCTTGGGCAAGACTAATGGGCTTCATATTCTTCAGCTGACCCTCCTGCCAAATAATTGTACAAGTTCCTTTCATCAACTTGCACAATGCATTTGAAGCCCTTACTTTTGTATTCACTCACAACATTGGGAATATTGTGAGCTGTTCTGAGCCCCATATCTGAGGAAGGACGTTAAGTTTAGAGATACAGTGTGGAAACAGGCCCTTCAACTTACTGTGTCAACGCCGATCAGCGATCCCTGAACACTAACACTATCCCACACACAAGGGGCAATTTACAATTTTTCCCAAATCCAATTAACCTGCAGACCTGCACGTCTTTGGAGTGCGGAAGGAAAGCAGAGCACCCGGGGAAAGCCCACGCGGTCACGGGGAGAACGTGGAAACTCCGTACAGACAGCACCCGTAGTCAGGATCGTATCCAGGTCTCTGGCGTTGCAAGGCTCCAACTCAATGGCTGCGCCACCGTGCCAGCCTGGAAGTGTGACTTTGGAGAGGATCCAGAGGAGGTTTACAAGAATAATCCTGGGGATGATTGGAATAATCTACCAGGAGCGTTTGAAGGCTCTAGGCTGGTACTCGGTGGAGTTTATAAAGATTAGGAGGGGATCTCAATGAAACATACTGAATAATGAAAGGCCTAGATAGTGTGGATGTGGAGAGGATGTTTCCAGTCGTGGGAGAGTCTAGAACCAGAGGGAACGGCCTCAGAATAAAAGGACATCTATATAATTAAAAGTTTCATCTTGACCACTTCCTGTCTGCGCTGTATATTGATTTTAGAAAAAACACTACCATCTTACTCACAGTCCTCCTCCGCTGAGCAGGCCCCGAGGAATTTCCCCATCTATGAAAAATAAAAAAGTTATGATTGTTTAAAAAACCTTGAGATCCTCTCGCCTGTCAATCACCGTGATGAAGGTAACACCCCTTCCTGGGGGGGGGGGGGGTGGTGGGGGGGGGAGGGCAGGGCTATAAAACCCCGGATGCCTGGACGTGACTCAGTCACTCTGCAAGATCGCAAGGGAGAGGCCACGACTCTCATTCAAAGCTGTGAATCAGCTGAACTGTGAGTCTGCAATGTACTTGCAATAAATGATTTGTTAGCCCTTAATGAAAATACAATGAGCTGTTCGGCCCGCCCTGTGGTTGAAACTGCAATGGTAATGGAAGTGAAATGAAAATGCAATGAGCTGTTCGGCCTGCCCTGTGCTTGAAACTGCAATGGCAACGGAAATGAAATGAAATGAGTTGTTTGGCCTGCCTGAAACCAATAATTTCGGCCCACAAGGCCCTTATTAGCAGAGAAATCATTCCCTTTTGCCCAAAATGCCCGTATAAGCCCAGGAGGAGTATTTTGGTCAGAAAGGCCCATGCCAGGAAAAGTCCAGAAAAAGTGCCTTTCACTGAGATTTCACTCAGATTATTTTTTTAAAAGAACCCCTTCGGTCCGTCAGGCCTGTACTGGCCCAGGAGGAGTCCCTTTGGGCTATCAGTAAGTATTCCCCCTGCAAGTATTAAACCTCACCCCAGTATTTTTCTCCCTTCCTTCATTTGCTCCCTGGGAGATCCAGGCCAGGATAGACTTTCCTCCTTCATTGCTGGGATCTGCAGAAAAAGATGATTTTTTTTTTAAATTCTCCACCCTCTCCCCCTTCTCTCTCACATTCTCTCACCTGTTTTGGGCACAATTTCTGGCAGTTTCTGAGCTGCCAGCCCACCAGGCCTGAGTGACTGAGCTGCCAGCCCACCAGGCCTGAGTGGCTAAGCTGCCAGCCCACCAGGCCTGAGTGACTGAGCTGCCAGCTCACCAGGCCAGAGTGACTGAGCTGCCAGCCCAAAAATCCATTCGGCCCACAATGTCCATACTAGCCCTCCAGAAAGCTCCCCCCCCCCCCCCCACTGGCCACCAATATTGGAATTGGTGGAGAGGTGGAATATTGCGTTGGGGGACCAGCCCTCCCGTGTGAACATGGGACCCAACGGGTCCCACTTAGTCTAGTAGGTTATAACAATGGAGAGGAGGAGGAATTTCTTTAGTCAGAGGGTGGTGAATCTGTGTAATTCTTTGCCACAAACGGCTGTGGAGGCCATCTTTAAAGCGGAGATTGATAAGTTCTTGATTAGTAATGGCATCAAAGGATATGGGGAGAAGGCAAGAGAATGGGGCTGAGAGGAAAAATAAAGATCAGTCATGATCGAATAGTGGAGCCGGTTTGATGTGCCGAAAGGCCTAATTCTGTTCCTGTGACTTGTGCTCTAAACAGTATCTGAAAACCTGATCCACAATCTTTTAAACACCATGAATCTGAGTTTATCGGACAGTGTTTTGGGCAGATGGAATTTTACATCTTCTATAATTACATCCAATTCTTTTCCAACCCCATCAGGAACTATCTCCAGGTGTGTACATAAATGTCATGATTAGATATCTGGGGGAATCCAAACTTTTTTCCCATTAGTAAAATCAAAACATATAAGGTTGTTAAGGGATTGGACACGCTAGAGGCAGGAAACATGTTCCCGATGTTGGGGGAGTCCAGAGCCAGGGGCCACAGTTTAAGAATAAGGAGCAGGCCATTTGGAACGGAGATGAGGAAAACCGTTTTCACCCAGAGAATTGTGAATCTGTGGAATTCTCTGCCTCAGAAGGCAGTGGAGGCCAATTCTCTAGATGCTTTCAAGAGAGAGTGTAGATTATTGTCACTCATGCTATTAGTCATACTGTGACTCCACCCACAGGTTTAATAGAAATCTCTTTTTTCCCCTCTCTCTCTCAGTCTAGAGCTGAATGTTGAAATGAAGTTACCTATGCTGAATTGCTAATAAAAGACTTTGGATCCTATTCACTTTGTGTGAGTCATATCAATTCAACAGAGAGTTAGATAGAGCTCTTAAAGATAGCGGAGTCAAGGGATATGGTTATAAGGCAGGAACGGGGTACTGATTGAGGATGATCAGCCAATTCAGCATAGGTAAATGCATTTCGTTGTCTCTGTACTGTACACGGACAATGACAATTAAAGTTGAATCTGAATCTGATCACATTGAATGGTGGTGCTGACTCAAAGGGCCGAATGATCTACTCCTGCACCTATTGTCTATTGTCTATTGTAAAACAGAAACTGATTATGATAGAAATCTGAAAGATAAACAGAAACACTCAGTCGGTCAAACAGCATCTGTGGAAATTCCTTTTGCTTGTACTATAGTCTTGGGATAAGAAATAGGTAAAGCAGAGAAAAAAAGGCTAATCTCTCTTTAACTGCCCCTTACCCCTTGCATTAGCTCGATATGCTCCCACTCCAACACAAATCATCCCTTTAGAGTCATGGAGTCATTCAGCACGGAAACAGGCCCTTCAGCCCAGCCAACCACACCAACCAACATACCCCATCTATACTAGTCTCACCTGGCTGCGTTGTGAACATTGGCCGTGCAGATATCGGAATTGGAAATATTGGGAATTATCGCATTTGCTCACTGCATTTCATCAACAGTAAGGCATTATTTGTGGTTTTTCTTGATTCCTTTGGTATCTAAAAAGTCTCAGAAGTGATAAATCTGGCTGTAAATTTTGCTTCAGAGGCGTTTTCGTTTTGTATGTAAAAACCCACTTGGGAACCATGGGCGATTTTCAAAATTTACAGCCAGATTTATCACTTCTGAAACTTTTTCGATGCCAAAGGAATCAAGAAAAAACACAAATAATTCCTTAGTTGATGAAATGCAGTGAGCAAACGGCCAATGTTTGCCAAGCACTCTGGCTGTTGATGTCCCTTCAGCTCTCGCTTCTATCTACCGTCATTTCTCCTCACTTTTAGAATTCTGAAGTAGGCTAAATGTCTCTCACGCTTATCCCGATTTCCATAATTATTTACAGCGCAAAAATTGACCATTTCGGCGGGTTTTAACGGGCCCGCTACGCTGGAAACAATGGTCAGTGCTTACCTGCAGTTCATCGCGTGTACTCCACTTGGCGTAGCGTAGCAACAGTACGAGTCATGGGTCGTGACCCGACTACCGTGAAACCTCCCTGTACCTCTCACCCTGTTTTTGCACACAGATCAGTAAGGTTAATGGCACACCTAGGTACCATCTCCAATTAAGTACATAATGCGTAGAAACAACTCCACTGAGTCCACATGCTCGAGTCGCCAGTTTGCGGTGTCATGTCACAGTCCCAGCAGCAGCTGGACATAAAGACCAGTTGTAGCCGCCACCTCCATCCGTGAACCGCTGTCCCTCTCCTCACCCGTGCACCTTCAACCTTCGTGCCCTGGGGGCGGGGGGGGGGGGGGGACACCGCCTCCTGCAGCCAACGCTGAAGGCACAGAAGGTAAGACCCACCCACCGGTTCTTCCTACCGTCCCTTGTCCGGCGTGCCGCTGCCATCACCGACTCCCTCCACTTCCTCTCTGGCTCCAGGTCTTCGGGGCGTGCAGGGGCCGGTTTCGGTGGCTTCCCCCTCTCGGTTCCACAACGGACGAGTCAGGCCTGATGCCGGGATGAGGCCGCGGCTCACCGGGACCCTCTGCCAGTGCTGCTCACCGTCTCTAGATCATGGTGCCTTACAGCACAGAGCGATGCTATCGGGCTCTTTGTCCCTTCACTGGCACTTTGTAAAGTGATACACTGCAGTCCCCCACACACACACAGAGCCTGGATTTTAATTTACCTTCCCCAGTTTAAATCCAACTCCTATTTCATAAGGGTCATAAGTGATAGGAGCAGAATTAGGCCATTCGGCCCATCAAGTGTCAGGGGTTATGGGGAGAAGGCAGGAGAATGGGGTTAGGAGGGTGAGATAGATCAGCCATGACTGAATGGCAGAGTAGACTCTGCCATTCAGTCATGGCTGATCTATCTCACCCTCCTAACCCCATTCTCCTGCCTTCTCCCCATAACCCCTGACACCCTATTTGAAAGTGAATTTCCACTTGCAGTTTAGGTTAGTGTGTTCCCACGTGTAGGAGACTGCTGATGAGTAATGTGTAGCTTGGCATCTGTGGATAGAAAGTGTGTGTGGAATCAAGACACCAATGATCGAATAACCCTCTTTAATAATTTGATTGACGTATTGATCGTTTAAAAAGGGGGTCATTAATTACAATTATGTATAGGGATGCTTGGATCAATTACACAGGACACTTAATAGGTAGCTGCTTGTGATAGTTTGTCGATATTGATCACCTGTTTAACTCCATGCTGTGTTAGACTGGGGCACAGGGAAGCTTTGAGTTAGTGGAAGGACACATGGATATGCAGGGAATGGAAGGATATTGATCAGGTGCAGACAAAGGAGATACATTTAGCCTGGTGTCATGTTCGGCTTGGACATAATGGGACTAAGAGCCTGTTCCTGTGCTGTACAGTTGTAATCTTTTGTTCCATTAGTTAAATAGAACAAACCATGGAATGGAAGGATATGGATGATGCGCAGGCAGGTAGCAGTTGGTCTTGGCATCATGTTCAGCTCAGGCATCGTGGGCCAAAGCAACTGTTCAAGTGCTGTACTATTCCATGTGTAGGAAGGAACTGCAGATGCTCGTTTATACCGAAGATAGACATAAAGTGCTGGAGTAACTCAGCTGGTCAGGCAGCATCTCTGGAGAAAAAGGATGGCTACAGGTCGGAACCGGAGAAGGGGGTCTGACTTGAAACTTCACCACAGATGCTGCCGGATCCACTAAGTTACTCCAGTACTTTGTGTCTACCTTCTGTGCTATTCTATGTTCCATCTTGAACCAATGAATGTACATCAATGTTGAAACAAGGAGCTGCAGATGCGGGTTAATTAACAAAAGGGCACAAAGTGCTGGCGTAACTCAGCGGGTCAGGCAGCACCCCTGGAGAACATGGATTGGTGGTACACAAAAATGCAGGAAGGTCAGGACCCTTCTTCAAACTGATTGTAGTGGGGGCGGGGAAAGGGAGATGGGAGAGAGGAGAGGCAGGACAAAGTGTGGCAGGTGGATACCCCTACATTCAGCCTGAAGGGCCCCGACCCGATACATCATCTATGGTCTACAAAGATGCTGACTGACCTGCTGAGTTACTCGAGCACGTTGAATGCACAGCAGTCATATACTCTTTGCAGAATCTATTGGTGGTGTATGTGGCACTTTATCAATGCACACGTCTTTTAATAAGCAAGTGATACCAATCAGAAGGGAGAGGTTGGGTCCTATATCTGATTAAGTATTCTCCCCTTCACAACCATGGTTCTTTCTGGTGCAGGAACTTGCTAAAAGCAAAGGGATAGTAGCTAAAAGCAAAATGCTGGAGTAACTCAGCGGGTCAGGCAGCATCCCTCGAGAGAAGGGATAGGTGGCGTTTCGGGTCGGGACCCTTCTTCAGGCTAGTATCCAACCTGAAAATGTACCTCTCCCTTTTCTCTAGAGATGCTGCCTGACCAGCTGAGATACTCCCAACATTTTTGTCTCTATCCGGTGTAAACCAGCATGGCAGTTCCTTACGACACAAAAGCGAAGGGATAACTGGGGTGTTACGATGCTTCCTCAATGTCTAATGGATCTGATGCCCTCTCTCAGTGGGACACAATGCTGTCATTCAACACCACACCTTTGCTCCCTGAACAGATGCCGCCTCATCTGTGAACGTTCTCAGTGCTTTGTCTGCAGGCCCTGAGGTTATAAAGTCACCTGGTTCTTATCTTTCCCAACCTGTTCCTGCCAAGCAAGGCTGTGCTCACACTCACAGATAAGGCAGCATATGTTAAGAAAGCAGAGGTGTCTTTTTACAGGTCATAGAGTCTTACAGCGTGGAAACAGTCCCTTCAGCCCAACTTGCCCATGTCCCATCTACACTTGTCTCACCTGCCTGTATTTGGCCCA